>NW_024070187.1:31732523-31997829 GCF_014754425.2 Oryx dammah
GAAGAGTTGACTCACTGGAAAAGACTCTGATGCTGGGAGGGATTGGGGGCAGGAGGAGAAGGGGACGACCCAGGATGAGATGGCTGGATGGCATCACTGACTCGATGGATGTGAGTCTGAGTGAACTCCGGGAGATGGTGATGGACAGGGAGGCCTGGCGTGCTGCAATTCATGGGGTCGCAAAGAGTCGGACACGACTGAGTGACTGAAATGAAATGAAAATGAAATGAATTATTCATTTAGGACACTTATGGTTAATTAATGCAAAATAAAAATAATCCATTAGTATCTGAATATGTTCTTTATAGACTTTTTAAGATTAATATTGATAATGTGAAGAGAATCAAAATGGCATCAAGATCCCAAAATACTTTTAATAGAAACTTTGGAGTAACTACCTCCTTTGAAATTTCCATAAACATTATGCTAAGAAGAGACTGTTCCATATAGAATTCTATACTGGTTTTCAGTATAACTGTTCAGTTCAGGTCAGTCACTCAGTCGTGTGCGACTCTTTGTGACCCCATGGACTGCAGCATGCCAGGCTTCCCTGTCCATCACCAACTAACGGAACTTGCTCAAACTTGTATTCATCAAGTGGGTGATGCCATCCAACCATCTCATCCTCTGTCGTCGCGTTCTCCTCCCACCTTCAATCTTTCCCAGCAGCAGAGTCTTTTCCAATGAGTCAGTTCTTTGCATCAGGTGGCCAAACAATGATTGTTCCAGATTGATTTCCTTTAGGATTGACTGGTTGGATCTCCTTGCAGTCCAAGGGATTCTCAAGAGTCTTCTCCAACACCAAGGTTCAAAAGCATCAATTCTTCAGCACTCAGCTTTCTTTATGGTCCAACTCTAATATCTATACACAACTACTGGAAAAACCACAGCTTTGACTATATGGACCTTTGTCACAGAAAGGATGAGTACATAGTAATTTAGTGTTAATAATATTGATTTAGAACCAAAATTTCAGTTTTCCCAAGTCAATGAGTATGCTATAACAATTACTCAACATGACTTTTTCAATATGATATAGTAATTGTCTTTAATTGATGTGAGCTCAATAAACCAGTGAAATAATTATTCAGAGTCTAAATCACCTTGGAAATCTATTGACTTCAGCATGCAGTCCACCTGAATAAAGCATATGTACATTTGTAATTCTAATAAAGACTTAAGATAAATACACTAAACTGATAGGATCACAATGCTATGTAGTGGCTTATGAAATGAACAGAAATAAGCATCTAAGAAAGCTAGCATTTCAATTTTCACAAACCACCGATGAAGACATCTATAATTTGTACATCTAACTCTATTCTTGTGCGTGTGTTGCTAATTAATTCTGATCACCTGCCATCCTCTACAACCCACACCATACAAATGCATCTTTTAATTCTGAATATGAGGGCTACAAACAGGCAGAATAAATTTCCATATATCTACCATCTCATCAATTTATACCAGAAAGAGAACACAGAGTCAAAGAACTTTAGTAATGACAAAATGACATGACCTGTTGTTATAAAACATGACCATGAGATTTCTTAGCTCCCAGATAAAATTCTTCCTCAGCAAAATCACAATCAGATAAATTATTTAAAAACAGTGACCTTGGTGACTAAGTTTGGGGAAATAGTCTTTCAGTTGTATTATTTGAAACATTTCCTCAGACACAGAAGTAGCTTCTACAAACATCACCTTCTTCGATTTTTAAATTTTAATAAATTGATTAGGACATTCATCTTTTATTTCAAGAGAAATCATTAGCTTTCAATGATGAATAAATTAAATGCTTTATTTCATCAGTGTTTAATTAAAAAGATAGTTCCATTCCTCCAATAGCATAGTTTTGTTTCTACTGTTATACATGGATATACTCATCTGTGCCAATCAAAATAAACCAACAATTTTGAGAAAGACTTTCAGGAAATTGAAACTTTGACTAACTAGTGAGTATTTGAATATGCTTTTGATGGATCTAATAATATGTTTCTGACATGTTTTGAGTATTAATATGCAGAGAAAAAATATTGTAATATATAACTGTGATTTAAATAAACTACTTGTGATAATCATCTCACAATATATGCTACATATATCAAATCATTATACTGTATACTTTAGTATAATGTTATATGCCAACTATATCTCAATAAAAGTGGAGGGAAAAAAAACATAATGAAAAACAAAAGGAAGATAGTCACCATTCCAAAACTCATATTGTGGGAAAAATTATGGCACAGGGTGAACTAGCACCAACACTTTTGTTCATGATGTATTGGTAGAGTACAATAAGAAAAGTCAGGCAGCCAGTTCTTCTGGTTTGAACCCTTCAGTTCCTTGGTGGTATGTTAGTTGAGGTAATGATCGGCCAGTCTGATTTATAATTCTCTGTGGCTGAGGCACTTGTCTTCCACAATCCTTTTCCCAGAAATGGCTAACTACAAAGAAAACTTTTCCTTGAAAGGCTTAGATAAGATTCATGTGTTGCTGTGTGTTCAGTAGCTCAGTTGGATCCAACTCTTGGTGGCCCCATGGACTGGACTGTAGCCCATCAGGCTCCTCTGACCATGAAATTTTCCAGGCAAGAATACTGGAGTGAGGTGTCATTTCCTACCCCAAGGGATCTTCCCAACTCAGGGAGCAAACCCGCATCTCTTGCATCTCCTTCACTGGCAGACAGATTCTTTACCACTAGTGACACAGGGGAAGCCCGTACAAGATTCATCGGTGAACCTCTGTGTACGCATGACAAGGGCAGACAAAGACTCTCGAAATTCTTATTCTTTACCTCCTAAATTATTAGGTAAACTGTTCATCCCCACTGAACAATCTGGACGAAATGCCCGCTAACTTGACTAAACTTTAGTCAGGTATGTTTCCTTCCCTAGGTTCCTGGATGTTTACCCAGCACTGCAATATTGAAAAACTCCTTCTTCATAGTCTCTCTTGAGAACTGGCTAACTTCAGGGAAAAATACTCACTGATAACTGTCCTATCACACTACCACTCATCCCATTTCTCCACATCCAGTTATTTCTAGCCTATATACTCCTCCTTGCCAAAGAAAAGCTTTTTTCTGATGCCATTTGATACACCTGCAGATCTATTTGTAGATTTTCCATACTGCAATAGTCCCCTACCCATATTACAAGAGTACCCCTGCACCAATACATCAGTCCTCATCTCCTTAAGTGCAATAACCCTTTCAATTAAGTTTCTCTTTACTAAGTCCAAATTTCTTTAAATTTGTACATACCCTAGAAGTAGCCTGAGGAACATGTAGGAGTTCTTCCCTTTTCCTAATGGTTCAATGTCATACAAGCCTTTTCCTTATATCCCCAATGCCAACTGTGAAAGGAGCAAGTGAAAAACGGGAAAAGTCTACAATGGAATTATTATCTCAAAAACAAAGACTTCAAGATCCTTTTAAAATCAACAAAGTTTTTAAGTGACTTTCATTAAAATAACTCATTTCCATCATTCTTTCTACATCCAGAAGACTTATTATAAAAAGGAAGCAAATATTTTTTTAAAGAATTAAATAAAATATATATTCTATGCACCAAAAGTGTTAGTAGCTTCAGGCATGTCCAACTCTTTGCAACCCCATGGACTGTAGCCCACCAGGCTCCTCTGTCCATGGAATTATCCAGGCAAGAATACTGGAGTGGGTTGCCATTTTCTCCACAGGATCTTCCTGTCCCAGGGAATGAATCTGAGTCTCCTGCATTGCAGGCAGATTCTTCACTGCCTGTGTCACCAGGGAAGCCCAAAAGCTACATACAATTTTTTTTTTAAATTTTAAGTTAAAGTACTTTTTAAAGTCAATCCACTCCAGTATTCTTGCCTGAAAATGCCATGGAGAGAGGAAACTGCTGGGCTACAGTCCATGAGGACACAAAGAATCGGATATGACTGAGCACACGTGCAGTTACTGACATTAGAGTACAATCAAAACCTCCCAAATCCCCATTTTTATTATTATTACTTGTAGTAATAGGAATAGTAAAAGTAACCATATTTACTCCATATTTAACTTACCCATTTGGAATACTTTTATTGGTAGGAACATTTTCTGAGACCTTACCCACCCAAGCACTAAGCCAAAAAGAAAAACACCAATAGAGTATACTAACGCATATATATTGAATTTAGAAAGATGGTAAAATAACCCTGTATGCGAGACAGCAAAAGAGACACAGATGTCTAGAACAGTCTTTTGGATTCTGTGGGAGAGGGAGAGGGTGGGATGATTTGGGAGAATGTCATTGAAACATGTATAATATCATATAAGGAACGAATCACCAGTCTAGGTTTGATGAAGAATACAGGATGCTTGGGGCTGGTGCACTGGGATGACCCAGAGCGATGGTATGGGGAGGGCAGAGGGAGGAGGGTTCAGGATGGGGAACACGTGTACACCCGTCACGGATTAATGTTGATGTATGGCAAAAGCAACAAAATATGTAAAGTAATTAGCCTCCAATTAAAACACATAAATTTATAGTAAAAAAAAAAAAAAAAGAAGAAACTGAAAAACTTAGTCACTCAGTCATGTCTGACTCTTTGGTACTCCGTTGACTGTAGCCCACCAGGTTTCTCTCTCCATGGAATTCTCCAGGCAAGAATACTAGAGTGGATTGCCATTCCCTTCTCCAGGGGATCTTCCCAACCCACGGATTGAACCCAGGTTACTATGCTTTATATCTAATGGCTAATACGATCATCACAACAGTACTATGAGAAAGATACTATAGGTGAACTCATGGTGTAAACTGGGTGGTTCTTCTGCTGCCCTGGCTTAGTAACAATTTTAAGACAATTTCTGTGTTCCTGAGTCTTCTTGGTTGGAGATTCTTAGCATTTAAATCTATCCTTGCTCCCCATAGGAGCCAAAAATTTTGCTTTTATCTGTGATTAGTCTTCATTGAAAGATAATTTGTAGTCCCTCCCCCAAAGGAAAGGCCTTTTCCTCTCAGTTCAAACGCATGAGCCTGACATGATTCCTCAATACTCATTCAAGGAGGAATTCATCGGGAATTTTCTTCTACCTTTACCCAACATGAATGGGTCTTTGACTGGGTCCCAGGAAGCAATAGGATTTCCTATCCCTTCCCCAGAGTCAGAACGGATTTGCATATATTTTGACTTCAGAAACAATGGAGTTTTGCCTTATTCCTAGGGGTGAATTTGTTTCTCATATCCCAGTGACTTTAGAAGTTTCATATAAGAGTCTAGAAGTGGCTGGAACTTCACAACTGTCTGTCAGAAGCAGTCAATTACTTCATTCCTTCCAATACCACTGAAGTATCTCTCTAGTGTTCTCTCATACCACCAATAGTCCTCAAAAGCACCCAATGAAGACAGCTGTGAGTGAATACTAAGTTCCCCTGTGACAGGGTATCTCAGTAACTTCAAATTGACATGCTAGGGAATAGGTTTACTTGTTTGCCTTGTGACTTCTGCTCTTTGATTTTGTAAATTGTTCACCTTTTTCCTACTGGTGATTGGGACATGTATTCTCTTGCAACTTTTTATACCTAAATAGAGTAAAATAATGTTTAAACATTATTAAAAGTGTAGAAATCAGGCAATAACTATATATAAATATCAGAAACAAAAGTTACATCAATGGATTCATCAACAGACTAGATGCAGCTGAGGCAGTGAACCTGAAGACAGGTCAAAAGAAGTTTTATAAACTGAAAGGGAAAAAGGAATAAATAAAAGCTGAATGGAGCACTCATAAGCTATGAGACAATACCAAATGGTCTTTCTAGTATATATGAAACTGGGGTCTCAAAAGGAGAAAAGCAAATAGGCAAAATAAATATATGAACAGATAATGACCAGTATTTAACACAGTTAATGATAGCCAGGAATCAAAGAAACAAAAACACCAGTCTAAGAATACCAGATATCACAATGTAACAAGAGAAAAATGAGCAAACAAAATATTTTAAAAAACACACAAATATCTAGAGGCCACACTGACAAACTATTGAAAATCAAAGAAAAAGAGGAAACGCTGAAAACAAGTTGGCTGAGGGAGATGGCGGTGGAGTGGAATATACCATATGGAAGAACAAAAGGCAAGGATTACAGAGCACACTTATTAGGAGCATAAAGACAGTGCAGGCTATCTTGGATATGTTGAAAGCACTGAAAGAAAATCAATTTAATTCAGTGCTTTAATGCCAAGTAAAAACATCTTCTAAAAATAAAATGGTATTGAAAACATATTCAGAGAAAAATTGAAAGATTTAAATGCCAGAAAACCTTTTCCAATAATGCTAAGGAAATTTTTCAGCACAAGAAGTATGAAAAAAATTGAAATTTGAGTCACTTTCATAAAGAATGAAGAGTACCAAAATGTAAAAATAAGGCAACTATAAAATGTAACATAATAAATGCTTAGATTCAAAGATAAGAATTAACAAAGACCTGTTTCCACCTTAAGAAAATAGAAAAAGTGAGCAAATTAAATTCAAATTAAACCTGTCTGAAAGGAGGAAATAACAAATAAAATGAGAAAAAAATAAACAGAAAACAATAAGAAAAGGCAATGAAATTAAAAGTATAACTTGGGAAGATCAATAAGGATGACATACCTCTAACCAGATGGAGCATTAAAAATGAGAAGCTACACTATAACCAATATCAATAATAAAAGATAACATATAACTACAGATAACAAAGACACTAAAAGGATGAGAATGAAAGACTACAAACAATACATGTCAATAAATTTGACAACTTACATGAAATGAATGTAAAACAATCTAGCAAAAGGAAGCAATAATAGTTTTATGTTTTAATTATGCTTTGTATCCATTTCTCTGAGCTATGTCCTTACAACACAAAACATTAAAAGTCTATTAAACATGTTAAGCATGTTTACAAGTACCTCATGGCCAACTTAAACTTTCTTTAGAGAAATGTTTACTAAGTGCTTTCCCTATTTTTACTTGTATTATTTAGTTCTTTGCTATTGAGTCATAGGAGTTCCTTATATATTTTAGATAGTGACCAGATCTGCAGAAAACTTTTAGTTTGATGTACTCCTAGTTGTCTATTTTTGTTTTCATTGCCTGTGCTTTTGGGGTTATATCCAAAAAATCATTGCCAAGACCAATTTCATGAAGGTTTTTCTTATATAGGAGTTTTTCAGTTTCAGGTCTTAGCTTTTAGTCTTAAATTCATCTTGAGTTGATTTTTGTACATCATATAAGACAAATGAAACTTCATTCTTTTGCATGCAGATATCCAATTTCCCAAACATAATTAAAAAGATAATCCTTCCTCCACTGTGTATTCTTAGCACCTTTGTCAAAGATCAAATTGACTGTATACATACGATTTATTTCTGGGCTCTACCTTCTGTTCCAATGCTCTAAATGTCTCTTTATATCAGTACTTTTTTTTTTTTTTACTGTAGCTTTGTAATATGTTTTAAAATCAGGTTGCATAAAAACACCAGTTTTATTCTTCTTTCTAAATATTATTTTGATGATTTGGATTCCTTTCTATTTCCATATGGATTTTAGGATTATTTTTTAAATTTCTGTACACAATGCCATCAGGATTTTCATAGAGATATAATCTTCAGAGAAATCAAAATCACAAGGAGATATTTCTTCACCTATTAGGGTGTCCATTATGGGAAAAAAAAAAGAAAACAAAATAAAAAGCAGAAAGAAAAAATGAAGAGAACAAAAAATAAATAAAAGTAGAACCACTATATGATTTATCAGCCCATTTCTGTATATATAGCCAAAGGGTCTGAAATCAGTATTACAAAATTAGACATCTGCACTCTAAACTTACTACAGTATTATTTATAATAGTCAAGACATGCAAACAATGTAAGGTCCTTCCATAGATAAATGGATAAAGAGATACATAGTGACAGCATGGGTGAAGCTGGAGGATATTATGTTGAGCAAAATAAGCAAGACAAAGAAAAAGAAATCCTGCATAATTTTACTTATATGTAAAATATAAAATAACTGAGATAACCATGATGGTATAGTCATTCATCTAGAGCCAGAAATCCTGGAACATGAAGTTAAGTGGCCTTAGGAAGCATTACTATGAACAAAGCTAATGCAGGTGATGGAATTCCAGCTGAGTTATTGAAAATCATAAAAGATGCTGCTGCTAAAGAGCTGCACTCAAAATATCATCTGATTTGAAAAACTCAGCAGTGGCCACACAACTGGAAAAGCTCAGTTTCCATTCCAATTCCAAAGAAGGGCAATGACAATGTTAATGTAGGAGACAGGAGGAATAAAAGAAAAGCAGGTCCTGGCAAGGGTTGCAAAAGGAATTTATAATTATTGATAAACTGGATGCTATAAGGCATGAAACTCTTGGAACAAATTCAGAGGGAACAGTTCACAATCTTGAAACCCAGATATGATCCTGGGGTCAGAAAACGGACACCAGACTGTTTCCCAACTGGCATCTCAGCGTCACATGCTATATGTATATCTGGAGGAAAATCTACAGATAAGAATATTAGTTTTAGTTACTGATTTGATATTGATTACTGCTTCTTAGTTACTCAATGGTTAATGATCACTTTGTTCTTTTGCCTTGAAGGCCACATGAATTATAGCTTAACTCCCTGCACATTCCTTCCTTCATGGCTGAGAGTATTATAAAGCTGGCCTGGATTCAGTTTCAGCACCTTCATCTTGGAGTGGTGTTGGTCTCCTGATCCTTGCCTTTCAATAAACTCTTGCATCTTGTTTCTCATTCTCCCACCACATCAAGCTTTTGAAACCCTTCTTGTCTGAGCTGGACTTGACGGTTAAAACTATATACCATACAGTTGTGCTTATTTCACGTTAGTAAGGTTATGCTCAAAATCTTTCAAGCTAGGCTTCAGCAGTACATGAACCAACAACGTCCAGATGTACAAGTTGGGTTTAGAAAAGGCGGAGGAATCAGAGATCAAATTGCCAACATTTGCTGAATCATGGAGAAAACAAGGATGTTCCAGAAAAACATCTACTTCTGCTTTCTTGACTATACTAAAGCCTTTGACTGTGTGGATCCAAACAAACTATGGAAAATTCTTAAACAGATGGAAGTACCAGGCCACTTTACCTGTCTCTGCAGAACACTGTATGCAGGTCAAAAAGTAACAGAATCAGACATGGAACAAATAACTGGTTCAACTGACTCCTATACTTTTTGGAAAAGCAGTACAAGAAAGCTGTATATTGTCAGCCTGCTTGTATGCAGAATATATCATGTAAAGTGCCAGGCTGGATGAATCACAAGCTGGAATCAAGATTGCTGGGAGAAATATCAACAATCTCAGATAAGCTGGGAGAAATATAAATAACCTCAGACACCACACTAATGGCAGAAAGTGACAAGAAACTAAAAAGCTTCATGATGGAGGTGAAAGAAGAGAGTGAAAAGATGACTTGAAATTCAACATTAAAGAAACTAAGATCATGGCATCTGGTCCCATCATTTCATGGCAAATGGAAGGGGAAAAGTGCAAGCAGTGACAGATTTTTTTTCCCCCCTTTGGCTCAAAAATCACTGTGGACAGTGGCTACAGCCATGGAATTAAAAGAGACTTGCTCCTGGGAAAGCAAGCCATAACAAACATAGTCAGCATATTAAAAAGCACAGACATTAATTTGCAGATAAAGGTGCTTGCAGTCAAACCTATGCTTTTTTCCAGTAGTCCTGTACAGATGTGAAAGTTGGACCATAAAGAAGGCTGAGTGCTGAAGAATTGATGCTGATGGATTGTGGTGCCGGAGAAGACTGTTTTGAGTCCCTTGAACTGCAAGGAAGGCAAACCAGTCAATCCTAAATGAAATGAACCCTGAATATTCACTGAAAGGACTGTTGCCAACGCTGAAGCTCCAATACTTTTGCCACTGATGCAAAGAACCAACTCACTGGAAAAGAGCCAGATGCTGGGAAATTTAGAAGACAAAAGGAGAAGGGGGCAGCTGAGGATGGGATGATTAGACAGTATCACCGACTCAATGGACATGAATTTGAGCTAACTCCAGGAGACAATGGAGAACAGATGAGCTTGGCATGCAACAGTCCATGGGGTTGCAAAGAGTCAGATATGACTTAGCAACTGAACAACACAGAATATAAAATAGTCAAATTTAAAGAAGCAGAGTAGGATGGTAGTTGTCAGGGATTGTGAGAAGGAGAAAATAGGGAGATGTTGATCAAAAGGTACAAAGTATCACTAACGTAAGATCAACAAGTTCTAGAGGTCTAATGTTATGGTGGTAATAGTTAACTATTCTGTATTATATCCTTGAAATTTTCAAAGAGTATACATCTTAACTTGAATCTTCTCAGCACACACATAAACAATGATAACTTGAAGGCAGGAGGAGAAGGGGATGACACAGGATGAGATGGTTGGATGGTATCACTGACTTGATGGACATGAGTTTGAGTAAGCTCCAGGAGCTGGTGATGGACAGGGAAGCCTGGCATGCTACAGTTCATGGGGTTGCAACGAGCTGGACACAATTGAGCTACTGAACTGAACTGAACTCTGTAGAAGTGACAAGTATGATAACAGGTTTGATTGTAGTAATTATTTCACAATGTATACATGTATCAAAGCATCAATGAGTACACCTTGAACAGGCTTCCCTGGTGGCTCAGATGGTAAGAATCTGAAGCTTCCTGCAATGCACAAGACCTGGGTTCGACCCCCGGATTGGGAAGATCCCCTGGAGGAGGGCATGGCCACCCACTCCAGTGTTCTTGCCTGGAGAATCCCATGGAGAGAGGAGCCTGGAAGGCTACAGTCCATGGGGTGGCAAAGAGTCAGACAAGACTGAGAGACTAGGCACAGACACACCTTAAATATACATATGAAAAATATTTCAACTAAGCTGTTTATGAAAAGTCTCCCCAATCAACTCCATTCTGTCTTCCTCAATTGCAGATCCTGATCACCTCTTCTTCTTTTACTCTAAAAAATTAATAATATTAAACCTCTTTTTAGCAGAACTTAAGAGAATAGATGTATTTTTTAGAAAAAGTATTATTTGCAGATGGCAAATCTATTAAGAAAACTGAACAGAAGGGAAAATACAACTCAAAATATCTATAAAATTTATACTGACTGCTAAAACTGACTTCATGAAATATTTTAGTATTTTACTACACTAACTCATCCCAAAAGACTACCTCACTCTTGCCTATTATTGTCAAAATTGAAATCAAACCTCACTTCCTCTCTAACATGTTTCTAGCCTGCTGCCACCCAGTGTAATCTCCCTTCTCTGAACTAATTAATTTGTACTACTTATTTCTCATTTAACATATTTTGTTCCTACTGGTCAATCATGTATTGATTCAGCGATGAAAATGAGAAAATGTCTAAAGACAATAACACTTAAGAAAATAATTAACATAAGTGAAAAAACTTGTAATGGTAGGTTTATATACTTGATAATAAAAACCAAATATCTGATTCATTTGTTAAGTTTGAGTTTTTACAGAAAAATACAAAATAGTGTGGTTCTCATATTAGAAACATCTGTCAATGATTATTTAGAAGGCAGCAGACTTAAAAATTAAAAACAAAAAATAAATGTCTGATATATATTCTTCATAAAAGCAACACATTTTGATAGCCATATCATCTTTTTAAAAAATCTGGTTATGAAGGAATCCAGATTGGAAAAGAAGTCAACCTCTCACTGTTTGCAGATGACATGATCCTCTACATAGAAAACCCTAAAGACTCCACCAGAAAATTACTAGAGCTAATCAATGAACATAGTAAAGTTGCAAGATATAAAATTAACATACAGAAATCCCTTGCATTCCTATACACTAAAAATGAGAAAACAGAAAGAGAAATTAAGGAAACAATTCCATTCACCGTTGAATGGAAGAAGAATAAAATACTTAGGAATAAATCTACTTAAAGAAACAAAAGACCTATTTATAGAAAACTATAAAACACTGATGAAAGAAATCAAAGAGGACACTAATAGATGGATAAATATACCATGTTCACGGATCGGAAAAATCAATACAATGAAAATGAGTATACTACTCAAAGCAATCTAAAGAGGCAATGCAATCCCTATCAAGATACCAACAGTATTTTTCACAGAACTAGAACAAATAATTTCACAATTTGTATGGAAATACAAAAAAAAAAAAACCTCAAATAGCCAAAGCAATCTTGAGAAAGAAGAATGGAACTGGAGGAATCAACCTGCCTGCCTTCAGTCTGTCCTACAAAGCTACAGTCATCAAGACAGTATGGTACTGGCACAAAGACAGAAATATAAATCAATGGAAAAAAATAGAAAGCCCAGAGATAAATCCACATACCTATGGACACCTTATCTTTAACAAAGGAGGCAAGAATATACAACGGAGAAAACACAATCTCTTTAACAAGTGGTGCTGGGAAAACTGGTCAACCACTTGTAAAAGAATGAAACTAGAACACTTTCTAACACCATACACAAAAATAAACTCAAAATGGATTAAAGATCTAAATGCAAGACCAGAAACTATAAAAATCCTAGAGGAAAACATAGGCAAAACCCTCTCTGACATAAATCACAGCAGGATCCTTTATGACCCACCTCCCAGAGTAATGGAAATAAAAGCAAAAATAAACAAATGGGACCTAATTAAACTTAAAAGCTTTTGCAAAAGGAAGGAAACTATAAGCAAGATGAAAAGACAGCCTTCAGAATGGGAGAAAATAATAGCAAATGAAGCAACTGGCAAACAACTAATCTCAAAAATATACAAGCAACTCCTGCAGCTCAATTCCAGAAAAATAAATGACCCAATCAAAAAATGGGCCAAAGAACTAAACAGACATTTCTCCAAAGAAGACATATAGATGGCTAACAAATACATGAAAAGATGCTCAACATCACTCATTATCAGAGAAATGCAACTCAAAACCACAATCAAGTGCCATCTCATGCCAGTCAGAATGGCTGCTATCAAAAAGTCTACAAACAATAAATGCTGGCGAGGGTGTGGAAAAAAAGGAATCCTCTTACACTGTTGGTGGGAATGCAAACTAGTACAGCTACTATGGAGAAGAGTGTGGATATTTCTTAAAAACCTGGAAATAGAACTGCCATACAACACAGCAATCCCACTGCTGGGCATACACACTGAGGAAACCAGAAGTGAAAGAGACACATGTACCCCAATGTTCATTGCAGCACTGTTTATAATAGCCAGGACATGGAAGCAACCTAGATGTCCATCAGCAGATGAATGGGTAAGAAAGCTGTGGTACATATATACAATGGAGTATTACTCAGCCATTAAAAAGAATGCCTTTGAATCAGTTCTAATGAGGTGAATGAAACTGGAGCCTATTATACAGAGTGAAGTAAGTCAGAAAGAAAACACCAATATAATATACTAATGCATATATATGGAATTTAGAAAGATGGTAATGATGACTCTATATATGAGACAGCAAAAGAGACACAGATGTAAAGAACAGTCTTTTGGACTCTGTGGGAGAAGGCAAACATGGCATGATTTGAGAGAATAGCACTGAAACATGTATATTATCATATGTGAAACAGATTGCCCATGCAAGTTCTATGCATGAGACAGCATGTTCAGGGTGCACTGGGATGACCCTGAGGGATGGAATGGGGGGGGGGGGGTTCAGGATGGGGAACATTTGAACACCCATGGCTGATTCATGTCAATGTATGGCAAAACAACTACAATATTGTAAAGTAATTAGCCTCCAATTCAAATAAACAAATTAATTAAAATAAAATTTAAAAGATTATTTTAAAAACCTGGTTATGCTTTCTCATATGAACTTAGGAGAGATTAATGAATTCATATATGCCTCAGTTTTCTCACATGTAAAATGAGAAAATTCATAGTATCTATCTTATAGTGTTCATATGTTCATTAAATAACACAATACTTGGGTCACATTACAATAGTAAATGCTCAGTACATATGTTTGATTGGTTAATATAGTAAAACACTTGAAGTAAATAGATTTTAAAAAATTGTTTTGATAACTCAGAAATTTACCCATCCATGTAACAGGGGATCAACTTTAATTGTAAATTACACTCAGACCATAGTACACTAAATCCTTTTTAGCTCAGAATAGACTAGTAGAACCTACAGAACTTCACAACTTCCTAACAACTATAAAATTCTATCTTAGTTTGCAAAGACCAAACTTGAGTGAAGTTTATTAATCTGGTACCAAAATTATACACAAGGTGTAATGTTTTCCTTCACTGCATTTCCTTTGAAATCACCACACTATTAAATGAACATTGATCAATAACCACAGATATATGGACTGTCTTGTCTTTTCAACCAGTTTACATTAGCTATTTATCTTTTTCTAATACTTTTTGATACTCTGATGATTCTCAGGAAAGAAGCTGTACTCTGAAGCAAGCCAGCTCAACAAAGGAGTCTGTAAATCTTGAGTAGCCTTTGGTTATGTCCCTTTTGGACCTTGAAGATTAGGATCCTGTCCCTCCAAAGCCATCCTGTGAGTGCTCCCATCCAGAATGATCATTATTAGCAAAACTTCAGTTAGGAAGCAGTAGACAGAAGATGAGTCCAAATTTGGAACACTGAATTGGTAGTGACTGAAGAACAAAAGGAAGGCAATGGCTGCAGGGACAGAGTGAAAAACTATGAGGAAAAAATAAAGTAAGACAGAATATATTTAAAAATGTGTCAAAGGCAAGCCCCCTACTTAAGAATGTCATGGAAGTGTGACCATAGCATACTCATCAAATCTATTTCATAACTTCTCTTTGGCAGCTCAGATTCTAAGAACTTCTTTCCCAATGGCTACCAAGAAACATACAAAATATGACAATCTGAAGGAATTTGAGACTAAATATAAATATAACATCTCCACAGTGTCAGAGGAAGCACTAAGGAAAAAATAAATAATCAGCCTTCTAATAATGCATTAAAGATGGCTTGAATCACTGCAGATGGTGACTGCAGCCATGAAATTAAAAGACACTTACTCCTTAGAAGGAAAGTTATGACCAACCTAGATAGCATATTCAAAAGCAGAGACATTACTTTGCCAACAAAGATCCATCTAGTCAAGGCTATGGTTTTTCCAGTGGTCATGTATGGATGTGAGAGTTGGATTGTGAACAAAGCTGAGTGCCGAAGAATTGATGCTTCTGAACTGTGGTGTTGGAGAAGACTCTTGAGAGTCCTTTGGACTGCAAGGAGATCCAACCAGTCCATTCTAAAGGAGATCAGTCCTGGTTGTTCATTGGAAGCACTGATGCTGAAGCTGAAGCTCCAATACTTTGGCCACCTGATGCAGAGAGTTGACTCATTGGAAAAGACCCTGATGCTGGGAGGGATTGAGGGCAGGAGAAGAGGATGACAGAGGATGGCTGGATGGCATCACTGACTCGATGGACATGAGTTTGAGTAAACTCTGGGAGTTGACAGGGAGGCCTGGAGTGCTGCGATTCATGGGGCCGCAAAGAGTAGGACACGACTGAGTGACTGAACTGAACTGAAGTGAACTGAAGACATTTCCTATCACTAATTTTCATACAATTTTATAAAAAAAATGAAACAAGGTTTATTTAGGAATAAACTTAAAACATGAAAATTCACTTTGTGGAGGTAAAAAGCCACTGATTACATCCAAATAAGCTAAAAAGTTTTCATGATGTTACATTTCAGTATAGTTAAATTTCAGATTTCAGTTACATGCCTACCTTGGGCAGGAAAGAAGGCAAAGGGAGAGCCTACTGGAAAAGGGAGCTACCGGAAAAGGGAGCTACTGGAAAAGGGAGCTATATAAATGAAAGTTTGATAGTAAAAAAAAAAAAATGACATTGCAATTACGGTAATATAGACAACATTAACTATGATACTGGATGGGATATAATTATTTATTTCAAAGTTATTTTGATTGATTTCATTGGTAGTTTCTTCATTTACATATTCTGTCATTAAGTCAACAAATAGTTCTTTAGTATATACTATTTCCAGAGCTGGTGTTATTCTTTAAAAGATATAACTCTTATACATAAAAATAACAGAGTTTATGGCATGTATGTGTGTGTACACATGTGTATATTTATATGAAATTTTAAGTGGATCCAAATTTTATTTTAAAACAATGTTTCAGAAATACAATATAAAGCTTTTATCTTTTATTATTCATACAATACAGCCCAGGATATTTATGATACATAGAAAACAAAAATGCATCTGTGTGTTTCTGTTTATCTGCCCTAGGGGGATAGAGTGATAAACGGTGAGTAGGATGCATGGATTCACATATTAAAGGAATTCAAGTATAAACTGACAAAACCAAGCATGCTGTCTAGATCAGTAAGCACAGAAACAATATTCGGAAAACCTAGAGTGAACCCTGACAGTAATATGCCAAAAACTGGGTCACTGGAAACTGAGTCTTTAAAATAAAAAGATATGTCTGTCCACTAATTCTTAACTAAATGATTTGATTCTAGATTCTGATTGCTACTCTCTCTGCAGCGATACTAAGATAAAGTTAATCACTGAAACACTAAGTATCTCTGCATCTGGGAAAGTAAGTACTACATTAGCAAAGCAAAACAGCTGTAGTTTTTCAAAAAATGGGGTTTAAACTTTTCCAATATCAGATCTGCTGCACTGTGACAAAAATACTCTTCTACACTTAAAAGATTTAAATACATCTTTGTACATCTAACACTAAACACATACATACACACATACACTCTTTCTCTCTCTCTCACATGCACTCATTCAATCCCTCTCTCCTCCTTCCTTCTTTTCCTTCTCACTACCTTTCTTCTTCTCTCTCTCTCAGATTAATCATGTATTTTAGCCATCCCTGTATCTGCAGGCTCCCCTTTCCTCCCTTTGGAGTAGGAAATGGCAAACGCTCCAGTATTCTTGCCTGTAAAGTTCCAAGGAAAGAGGAGCCTGGTGGGCTATAGCTCATGGGGTGACAAAGCGGTAGACACCACTGAGCATGCACATACCTCCTACATTAGACAGAGTATTAAATGATCACATTTCACTTAAACAGCTCAAAAAAGTTTATCAATTTTATTAGCTTTAGAGACTGAATACCAGCATTTCATTCCTAAATGAACTTCACTGATGTGTTTTTAAAACTATCATTGTATAATAGAATATTTCAAAATCTATATTTGGCTACATGTTGGCAAAGTAATTAGATACATAAAATGATGCATACAATCTTTGTAAAACTACAGATTTCAATACTATGATACTTAGAAAAGCCTATCAAATGTCTTTACTTATGATAATGTAAATAGGATATAAGATATATGTAAACTTTTATTTACTGTTAATGAAATATTTTATTATTTTAATCATTTTTATCCAGTGAACAGGATTGGATAAGTAAACCAATGCAATACTTAGGATGCTTAACCACTATATTTCAATATATCATAAGATTTTACTTGCTGTAGGGTCTTGGTCATTATTTAATTCTTTTTTAACACAGTTTTCTAATCTAGAGATAATGTAAGAATTTACTATATTGAGTTATTATGATTAAATGAGAAAATATTTCTAAAACCTTTAGAATAATATCTTATGTTTAATGAAAAGAAATGCTGAGTTTCTTAAAGGAAATTTAAAATAGAAAAGATAATTTATCATCATATTAAATTCCTGTATAAAGCTGAAACACCCTAGATAACATCTCACTCACAGGAGGCAACTGTAAGACTTCATCTAAATCTCATACCACCATCATCACTGATAACTTTTTGGAGCAAATATGTTCTAATTTTTTTGTTTTTTATATGTCCTATGGTAAGAAATATATGTCCACTAAACAAGCATTTAATAAATTCTTGTTGGAACAGTACATTTGAAAATTTATAGTGAGTCTTATTTTACTATTATTTTTCAAAAAAATGAAATAATTATAAGTAAATGTATTCCTAAATGATATATTTTAGTATATGTGTCATTAAAAGAAACATTTTAATATGGTTACTTTGTATACAAGTATTTAATGCAATAAATATATAAAGCCATATATTTATAGAGAAAATTCAAAGATGAAATTGTTAAATTATCACTGAGTTTCTAGGAAACTATGATAGGTATTTACTTTTTTTCTTTTTTTTGGCTTGACTGAGGTATAGTTAATATAATATTCATGTGTTTGATACATGTCTGGACATGTGCATACATCCATGGTACCATCACCACTATCAAAGTAATAAACATATCCATTACCACCAACAGACTTTTTATGTTCACTGTGTGTGTGTTCATTCTATTCTCTTAAAAGGTTTTTAAGTGCACAATATAATAATATTAATTATTATTCATGAATACACATTGCATTAACAATTAGAACTTGGAAATGACATTTTTATGAAAGAGCCTCAAAAATTATGGAAGAATTTTTCAATAATAAAAAAACTGTTATTGAAAAATACATATGCATGAGGCACTCTCACTCCCAGCCAAGATGGAGTCACAAGGACTAGATTTATTGATCCACCAAAATAACTAAAAAATGAGCAAAATATGAAACAAAAGTTTTTAAATTATTGGTTATCAGGCAAAAAAGGAAAGTGATAACTGAGACACAAGAAACAAAGTAAGCCAAACAATTACCTGTGTTTACACAGCCTCAAGAAAATTTCTAGACCACAGCGATGGAAGAGGGACAAGACAGTCTAGTATACTCCCTCAATATTCCTCCCTAAAGTACTCGGCAGAGTACTGAGCACAGCATATGTGTGCATAAATGTATCAAAAACAGGAGAAGGAAACACAAACAGTGTAGACACACCACTCACCAAGGTATACATAAGGCTGTTGAGACCACAGACTGTTCATAAGGCTAAAATGGAATACTTCCATAAGGACAGAGTACCCAAAACAGTTTGCAGAAGAAAAATAAGTAAACTTGAAGAAACACCACCAGCAACTCTCAGAAGGAAATATGGGGAGAAAAAAAATGAAATAGAACATCAGTAAAATAGACGAAAACTTCAAAAAGTCTAATACTAATGTAGTTGAAAAAGAAAGGAGGAGAAGAAAAATAAAATGGTTTATTATTTTTTCCAAATTCAAAGAAAACTATACATACATTGATTTTAAAAGTCCCATGGGTTAACAAACCCCAAGCACAAGAGATATCAAGAGAATAAAAGCAAGGCATATCATAAGTAAATTACTTGAAAAAAAACAAAAAGGATAATGTCTTAAAAACTGAGAAAAAAAGACATTATATACAAAGGAACAAAGATAAGGAAACAAGCTGATTTGTCATCAGAACAAAGCAAGCCAGCAGACAATGGATCAACATTTTTTAAAAACTGAGAAAAAAATCAGTCTACTAGTGATATTCTTGCTCAAAGAAAGTAACAGTGAAAGATAAAGACATTTTCAGACTACAAAAGATTAAAAACTTCATCACCAGCAGAACTATATTACAAACAATGCTAAAGGCAGAACATCAGGTATAAACGAAATGATCCAAGATGGAAATATGGATTAACACGAATGAAGAGATCTAGGAATGGTAACTGTATGGATAAATATAACACCGTTTTTCATATTACATAGGCCGTTGTGCCTAGTCATTTAGTCATAACTGGCTCTTTGAAACCCTCTGGAGTGTAGCCCACCAGGCTCTCCATCCGTGGGGTTTTTCAGGCAGGAATGATGGAGTGGGTAGCCATGTCCTCCTCCAGGTGGTCTTCCCAAACCAGGGATCAAACTCATATCTCCTGGGTCTCCTGCCCTGCAGAAGAATTCTTCACCCACTGAAGTATTGGGGAAGCCCCATATTATGTAGAGGTCTTTAAAAAACAATTGATCACTTAAAGATGAAAATGATGTAGTAAAGGGTTATAAAATATATAGAAGTAAAATGTATGTCAACAACAACACTCAGGCCAGGAGAAGAAAATTATGAATATGATATAATTTTCTGACACTATTTTGAAGTGGCATAATTTTGCTTACAGGTAGACTATGATACGCTAAATATAAATACTATAAACCCTGGTCATAGTCAACAAAAGAGTCTAAAATGCAGTACTTGGGTGCAATCTCAAAAATGACAGAATGATCCTGGTTTGTTTCTAAGGCAAACCATTCAATAGCACACTAATCCAAGTCTTTGTCCCAAACACTAATGCAGAAGAAACTAAAGTTGAATGGTTCTATGAAGACCTACAAGATCTTCTAGAACTAGTACCAAAAAAAAAAAAAAAAAAGAGAGAGAGATGTATTATTCATCATAAGGGATACAAATACAAAAGTAGGAAGTCAAAAGATACCTGTGAGTAACAGGCAGGTTTGGCCTTGAGATACAAAATGAAGCAGGAAAAAGGCTAACAGAGTTTTGCCAAGAGAATACATTCATCATAGCAAACACACTCCCCCATCAAAATAAGAGATGGCTCTACACATGGGCCTCACCAGAGAGCCAATACCAAAATCAAATTGATTATATTCTTTGCAGCTGAAGATGGAGAAGCTCTATAAACAATAACTGGAGCTGACTATGCCTCAGATCATGAACTCCTTATTGCAAATTGAAGAAAGTAGGGAAAATCATTAGGCCATTCACGTATGACCTAAATCAGATCCCTTACAATTATACAGTGGGAGTGATAAACAAATTCAAGGGACTAGATCTGATAGACAAAGTGCCTGAAGAACTACAGACTGAGGTTCATAACACTGAACAGGATGCAGTGCTCAAAAACATCCCCAAGAAAAAGAAATGCAAAAAGGCACAATGGCTGTCTCCAAGGAAGCCTTATAAATAGCTGAGAAAAGAAGAGAAGTGAAAAGTAAAGGAGAAAAACAATGATACACCTAACTGAATGCAGAGTTCCAGAAAACGGCAAGGAGAAATGAGAAAGCCTTTTTAAGTGAACAATGCAAAGAAATAGAGGAAAACAATAAAATGGGAAAGACTAGAGATCTCTGAGAAAATCAGAAATACAAAGGGAACATTTCATGCAAAAAAATAGGCATAATGAAAGAAAGAAATGCTATGAACCTAAGAGAAGTAGAAGATATTAAGAAGAAGTGGCAAGAATACACAGAAGAACTATGCAAAAAAGATCTTAATGACTCCCATAAACATGATGGTGTGATCATTCACCTAAAGCCAGACATACTGGAGTATGAAGTCAAGTGGGCCTTAGAAAGCATCACAACAATCAAAGCTAGTGGAGGTGATGGAATTCCAGCTGAGGTATTTCAAATCCTAAAAAATGATGCTGTGAAAGTGCTATATTCCATATGCTAGCAAATTTGGGGAGAAGGCAATGGCAACCCACTCCGGTACTCTTGCCTGGAAAATCCCATGGACGGAGGAGCCTGGTAGGCTCCAGTCCATGGGGTCGCGAAGAGTCGGACACAACTGAGCGACTTCACTTTCACTTTTCACTTTCAAGCTTTGGAGAAGGAAATGGCAACCCACTCCAGTGTTCTTGCCTGGAGAATCCCAGGGATGGGGGAGCCTGGTGGGCTGCGGTCTATGGGGTCCCACAGAGTCAGACATGACTGAAGTGACTTAGCAGCAGCAGCAGCAAATTTGGAAAACTCACCAGTGGCCACTGGACTGGAAAAGGTCAGTTTTTATTCCAATCCCAAAGAAGAGCATTGCCAAAGAATGTTCAGATTACCACATAATTGCACTCATTTCACCTGCTTGCAAAGTAATGCACAAAATCCTTCAAACTAGGATTCAACATGTGTGAACCAATAACTTTCAGATGTACAAGCTGGATTTAGAAAAAGCAGAAGAACCAATTCTACTGGCAGAGATCAAATTGCCAACAACCGGTGGATCACAGACAAAGCAAAAGAATTCCAGAAAACATCTAGTTCTGCTTCATTCACTACTCTAAACCCTTTGACTGTGTAGATCACAACAAACTGTGGAAATTCTTAAAAAGATGGGAATACCAGATCACCTTTCCTGCCTCCTATGGCACCCCACTCCAGTATTATTGCCTGGAGAGTCCCATGGACAGAGGAGCCTGGTAGGCTGCAGTCCATGGGGTCGCAAAGAGTCGGACACGACTGAGTGACTTCACTTTCACTTTCATGCATTGGAGAAGGAAATAGCAACCCACTTCAGTGTTTTTGCCTGGAGAATCCCAGGGACAGCAGAGCCTGGTGGGCTGCCGTCTATGGGGTCACACAGAGTCGGACACGACCAAAGTGACTTAGCATTAGCAGCATGAAACCTGTATGCAGGTCAAGAAGCAGCAGTTAGAACTGGACATGGAACAATGGATTGATTCCATATTGGACAAGGAGTATGTCAAGGCTCTATATTTTCACTCTGCTTATTTAACTTATATGCAGAATATATCATGTTAAAGTGTGGGCTGGATAAAGCACAAGCTAGAATCAAGATTGCAGGGAGAAATACTAATGACCTCAGATATCCAGATGACAGTGCCCTTAGAAAGTAAAGAGGACTAAAGAGCCTCTTGATGAAGGTGAAAGAGGAGAGTGAAAAAGCTTGCTTAAAACTCAACATTCATAAAATGAAGACTATGGCCTCTGGTCCTATCATTTCCTGGCAAACAGATGGGGAAACATGACAGACTTTATTTCTTGGACTCCAAAATCACTGCAGTTGGTGATTGCAGCCATGAAATTAGAAGATGATTGCTCCTTATAAGAAAAGCAATGACAAACCTAGGCAGTGTATTAAAAAGCAGTCATTATTTCCCTTCAAACTGGGGTGTTGGAGACGACTCTTGAGAGTCGCTTAGATGGCAAGGAGTTCAATTCAATCAATCCTAAAGGAAATCAACCCTGAATATTCACTGGAAGGACTGACGCTGAAGCTGAAGCTACAATACTTTGGCCACTTGATGTGAAGGGGCTTCCCTGGTTTCTCAGATGGTAAAGAATCTGCCTGCAATGCAGGAGACCTGGGGTCAATGCCTGGGTTAGGAAGTCCCCCTCGAGAAGGGAATGGCAACCCACTCTGATTCCTGGGTTATGAAGATCCAATGGAGAAGGGACTGGCAACCCCCTCCAGTATTCTAGCCTGAAAAATCCCATGGACAGAGGAGCCTGGTGGGCTACAGTCCATGGACTTGCCAAGAGTTGGACACGACTGAGCAACTAACACTTTCACTCTCCTGATATGAAGATCCACCTTATTGAAAAAGACCCTGATGCCAGAAAAGACTGAAGGCAGGAGGAGAAGGAACGACAGGGGATGAGATGGTTGGATGGCATTGCGGACTAAATGGAAATGAGTTTGAGCCAGCTCCAGGAGAACATGAAGGACAGGGAAGCCTGGTGTGCTGTAGTCCAAGGGATCACAAAAAGTTGGATACAACTGAGCAACTGAACAACCACAAATAAGCCCTAGAGCCATCTCTAAAATAATGCAACAAAGTCAACAGCTGAGTCAGCCTAAAGGCAAAAGAGAATCATAAAACAAATGCTCAATTAATATAAAAGAAAGCTAAACAAGAAAGCAAAGCATAGAAGGACAAACAGAAAAATATATGGTATATCCATATAATGGAATACTGCTCAGCAATGAAAAGCAATGAGCTATTGATAAACACAGAAACATAGACAGCTTCCATAATATTATGCTGAGTTAAAGAAGCAAAGCCAAAAATGGACAATGTATTTATGATCCTATATATTTACACCCTTAGAAAATGTATATTAATATAGTGAGAGGATTACCAATATTTGTGTAGTAGTCAGTCATGTCCAACTCTTTGTGACCTCATGGATTATAGCCTGCCAGGCTCTTCTATCCAAGGGATAACCTAGGCAAGAATTCAGGAATGGATTGCCATTCTCTTCTCCAAGGGAACTTCCTGACCGAGAGATCAAACCCAAGTCTCCTACACTGCAGATGGATTCTTTATCATCTAAGGCACAAGGGAAGCCACCAGGAAACCAAGGTTTGCCTGGGAATAAAGTTGCAAACAGGAAATATAGGATGGAGGAATAAAAAGAGACAAAACAGAAATTTAAAGGTAATTATTATCTTGACTGTGGTTATGGTTATAAATATCTCAAAATGTGTTCAAATTATTCAATTTAGACACATACAATGTATTGTGTATCACTCATACCCTAATGAAACTGTTCAAATGCACGTTTAAATTATTTTGTTTGATTCCTTTGGTCATTTATCACTCTTACTAGTCAGAGTTAAAAAAATACAGATTTTACAACTATCTTCTGCTTATGCTGCATAGGATGTGAATATGCACAATGGGTAAAAGCATTAAGAAATCTTGGTTCTAGTTTTGGTTATGTAATGATAGGTTTACTGACTATGGTTAAATCATTGAGTCATTCAAGTTTTCAGTTTAATCATCTATAAAGTAAAAGAGCTCTGAAAGATTGTTGGTCTTCAACCTTATTCAGATTCATAGACAATTAGTCCTAATTTTTAAGACTGGGAAATTAAAGGGACAGAATGTTCTACAGATCAACACAATCTTGATCTTATATCAAAACCACACAATAATTATGAAATAGTTCACATTTAACATGACATTTCATTGCCTTTCTATTATGTCCTTTTGTCCTTACATTATTCTCTTCTACATACAAGAGGCAAAGTTCTCATATGTTCCAGGAAATATAATATCTTTCCTTGGAATTGGCTTGAACTTACTGTTAGATTTATCATTTACATCAGGATTTGTAACCAAAGTTACAACATACTAGACAATGCACTTTAAAATGTTCCAGAAACATTGTATAGGTAGGGAGTATTCAGTTCAGTCACTCAGTCAAGTCCAACTCTTTGCAACCCCACGGAACTCAGCACACCAGACCTCCCTGTCTATCACCAACTGCTGGAGTTTACTCAAACTGATGTCCATTGAGTCCGTGATGCCATCCAACCATCTCATCCTCTGTTATCCCCTTCTCCTCCCACCTTCAATCTTCCCCTGCATCAGGGTCTTCAGCTTCAGCATCAGTCCTTTCAATGAATAATCAGGACTGATTTCCTTTAGGATGGACTGGTTGGATCTCCTTGCAGTCCAAGGGACTCTCAAGAGCCTTCTCCAACACCACAGTTCAAAAGCATCAATACTTAAGTGCTCAGCTTTCTTTATACTGCAACTCTCATATCCATACAGGACTACTGGAAAAACCATAGCTTTGACTACATGGATCTTTGTTGGCAAGGTAATGTCTCTGCTTTTTAATAAGCTGTTTATGTTGGTCATAACTTTTCTTCCAAGGAGCAAGTGTCTTTTAATTTCATGGCTGCAGTCACCATCTGCAGTGATTTTGGAGCCCCAAAAAATAAAGTCTGTCACTGTTTCCATTGTTTCCCCATTTGTTTTCCATGAAGTGATGGGACCAGATGACATGATCTTCGTTTTCTGAATGTTGAATTTTAAGCCAACTTTTTCACTCTACTCTTTTACTTTCATCAAGAGGCTCTTCAGTTCTTCTTCCCTTTCTGCCATAAGGGTGGTGTCATCTGCATATCTGAGGTTATTGATATTTCTCCCGGCAATCTTGATTCCAGCTTGTGCTTCATCCAGCCCAGCGTTTCTCATGATGTACTCTGCATAGAAGTTAAATAAGCAGGGTGACAATATACAGCCTTGACGTATTCCTTTTCCTATTTGGAACCAGTCTGTAGTTCCATATCCAGTTCTAAGTGTTCCTTCTTGACATGCATAAAGATTTCTCAGGAGGCTTTTGTCTCACAAAATTGGACAGTATCCTTATGAAGCAGTTAAGATCACTGTAGCAAATAATCCTTAGATTAGTCTGTTTCAGACCACTACATTTCTATCTGTAAAATTTGAAAAATCATATCTAGTTTGTTGTGCTAGAGAGATAATGCCTTTATATAGCTGACACACAATAAATGTAAATTCTGCTCACCTATGAGACACGAGTAGTTCTGTTCTGTGTCCTTGAACATTACTCAGGTTATAGATGTAATTCTGAAATATTTCAGCCAGTTCTTGATTCAAGTCCCTTTTACTATTTCTAATACATCTCAGTTTTAGGATAGACTTTACTCTTTGGTTAGGTTATGGCAAAGTTTTCTAAGAAATCTAAGCAATTATTTATATTTAGAAATGTTTCACAAAGCATAGTCTCTATTAAAAGGAGTTAAGGACTTGCATTGACAATCCTAAAATAAATTTATATCTTCCACAGAAATGAATGAAAGGTTTACACTATTTTAATGGTTACTTATCAGTATTTTTTATCCTTGTTTATTGAGGTATAATTGACATAATATCCTATTGATTTCAGGTGCACAACATAATGATTTAATATTTATATATATTGCAAAATGATCACAATAGTCCAGATAACTTCACAACACGTAAGTCCATTTGTTTCTTGTTATGAGAACCTTCAAAATTCACTCTCCTAGCTACCCTCAAATTAAAATACAGTATTATTTACTATAGTCACCATGGTGTATATCACATCTCCATGAATTATTAATTCTATAACTGGAAATCAGTATGTTTTGATCCCCTTCACCCACTTTGCTTATCCCTGAAACCTTGGCTCAGTCAACCATCCATTCTGTATATCCATGAGCTTGAGTTTTGTTTTTTCTTTTTCAGATTTTTTTGATTCTACATATAAATGAGATCATACAGTTTGTATCTTCTTCTGATTTATTTCACTTAGCATAAAGTTCTAAAAGTCCATTCACATGATTACAAATGACACAATTTCACACTTTATGGCTAAATAATATTCCATCACACACATACACACACACACACAATCATATTGTTTTTATCCATTAACCAATAGATAGAAACTTAGATCATGTCTGTTTCTTGCCTATTGTAAATAATGTTGCAACAAACACAGGAGTAGGGGTGTTTTTTCACTTTAATTCAGATTTCTTCAGATAAATATTGGCAGGCAGAACTGCTAGATCATACGGTAGAACTTCTTAACTTTTTGAGGAACCTGCATAATGTTTTTCATAATAGCTGAACTGATTTACATTCCCATTAACAGTGCACAAGAGTTTCTCTTTATACACATCCTAGCCTACACTTGTTACTTCTTGTGTTTTCAATAATAGTCATTCTAAAAGATGTGAGGTGCTATCTCTCTTTCCCTGATGGCCAGTGATACTGAGCATCTTTTAATGAACCTGTTGGGCATCTGTATGTCTTCTGGAAAAAAACATGCCTATTCAGATCCCATGCCTATTTTTCATCAGATTGCTTGCTTTTGCTTTTCGTTTTGTTTTTGAGTTACATGAAGTGTTCATATGTTTTAACTATTAACCATTAATCAGATATATGATTTTCAAATATTTTCTCTTATCTAGAAGGCTGCCACTTCATTTCATTAATGGTTTATTTGCTGTGCAGAAAGTTTTTAGTTTCATGTAATCCCATTTGTTTATTTTTGCTTAGGTTGCATTTACTTTGATGTCAGATCCCAGAAATCAATGCCAAGACCAATGTCAAGGAGCTTATCATTTACGTATTCTTCTAAGAATTTTAGGTTTCAGCCCTTACATTCTAGTATTTAATTCATTTTCAGTGAATTTCTGTATATGGCAAAAAACAGTAGTCCAGTATCATTATTTCCATTTGGCTATCCAGTTTTCCCAACACTATTTACTGAGTAGACTGTTCTTTCCACATTGTATAGTCTTGACTCCTTTGTCATTAACTGACTATATACACATAGGTGTTATTTCTGAGTTCTCTAATCTGTTCCACTGACCTATGTGTCTATTTACAGATTTAGTCATTGGCATTATTTTTAGTTGAAAACCTGAAATAATCTTGGGCCAGATATGAAAAGTTCTTTTCCATTCAGGGTTACAATAAATTGAAAACTGTTTGACTCTCTCTATTTTAAATTCTTTTGGAAGTTTTTTTGGGGATTTTTTTTTCTTTCATTTTCTAGCTGAATAAAAAAGAGAGAAATTTAGTATTCTGAGAAATCATCTCCCAAACTCAAGACCCACAACAAATTAAACCTCAAGAAAGCTACTTAGAGCCTTTGGAAATACCAAAAGGAAAATATCTTTTCCTAGTCTCTTACTTGGTTTAAAAAAATTTGGCATCTGCATTTATAATTTTATAAATTCTAAGTAAAATTTTAATATATCTATGACATATCTGTCCATGCTTTCAGTAAGGCTTCGAATGTTCTACAGCTTTTGTGTATATACAAGTATATCTCCTAGATTATCAGAAAATCAATGTTTTCTTTAGTTACATGATTATATTTTCAAAATTTCATCTCATAAAAATAATCTGAGCCTTTAATATTGTGAAAATAATTCAGAGAGCAATTAAGTTTTTCTGTGACTAAGCCTCCTCAGGCTTTATTACCTTCATACATCTCTCATTAACTGTTAATATGCCTTCATAGAAAATAAAAATTATAGGGATATTAAAGCTGATGGATTTGGTGTTATTCTCCAAAATACTGTATTTTTGTTGTGGTTTTTGGTTTTTGTTTGATCTTGTTATTTGTGCCCTTTTCCTGTATCTCTTGTCCAGATCCAGCATCAACTAGACTAGCCCTCCTTCTCATTGGATTTTTCCAATACATGAAGTCGATGTTATAACAATTATTTATTTATTTATTATCAATTAATTAATTATTGGAAATAATCAGAAAATTGAAATAATCTCTGAAGTAACATCTCACAACCTCATTATTCATTCCATTGACACCTAATTTAATACTAAAACTTAACATAAGGGCATATCAAACAGGATTTTCAAACAAATAAGATTATGATGCTTTATGAACTGGAAATAAATATCTAATTGGGTACTTCTAAAAGAAAAGATCCAACGTAACCTCTTCCTCAGTGAAGACTTCGGTGAAACTACAAGGACAGTGCATCAATCACATCCCTATTGGTGTTTTCTTGCTGCTGGCCAATTATAATACCCGCTGTGTAAATATTTGTCAAATGGACTTCATAATACCAATGTACAAATAAATTAAGTAATCTGGTGAAATAAGACTTCATACTAGGATTATGATATTTTCCTGTTTGGGCACATATGTAATCTAATTCAAAATGTTCTTTAGCAAAAAGTTATTGATTTTAATTGAGTAAAGTCTCTGCATCTTTAAAAGCTTTTATGTGTTCTCTCTGCCTGATATTTCCTTTACTTTCCTTTCTATTCCCTTTCTGACAAATATTCAAATTTATCTTTCAAAAGTACACAGGAGAATTTATTTCTATGAAGCATTTTCCTTAGCTTCCTATGAGAATTAGGCACTTTGTGCAATACCTGTATTTTATACATACTCTTGTTCTTAAATAAAACAATCCCTTTAATATTCATGTGCTTACATTATTAGCTCCCCTAGCTCTTTAAGATCAATGTACTTGTCTTTTTCTTTCTGGATTCCTTGGAGCCTAACACATGCTATCAAATGGTGGTTGAATTGAATATGATATATGGATTTACATATTACCTTTTACTTCTGAGGAGTTCTGACATTCTTAAAATTTAAACACAGTGTTAGTAGGCATTATATTGTTTTGTTATCAAAAGGAAATAATTAAATATGTTATCCTAATTCAAATAGACTAGAAAGCGGGTACAGAAAAAGTTAATATATCTACTAAAATCCTTCTGGTAACATTAATGATAACAGACTTTTTCTTATCTGAAATGAGATACTCTGAAACTTTTGTTTGAATTAGGGTTAGGATAGGAAAGAAAAAATAGTGAAAATGTCTCCTACTGGAAGTGAGTTCCTACTAATAGAACGGCAAGGCAAAAGCAATTGCAACCATAGCTAAGCTATTTTTCACTCCCTTTTCTCATGACTTTGTTTCTTGCTATGACAGCCTGTGGGGCTTCCCAGGTGACTCCAGTGGTAAAGAATCCGATTGCTGACACAAGAGATGCAGGTTTGATCCCTGGGTTGGGAAGATCCAGGGGAGAAGTAAATGGCAACCCATTCCAGTACTCTTGCCTGGAGAATCCCATGGACAGAGGAGCCTGGTGTGCTACAGGCCACAGGGTTGCAAAGAGTCAGACATGACTATGAGTGTGCACACACTCATGAGATTCTAGCAAGTAAAGCTGGAGATGAGGGGAAGATCACATTTTCAACAATTTAGGAAAGTCTATTTTATGAATGTTGGAAAATAGGATGGCGATTAGTACCTGAAAATGATTTATTATTTGAATGGGGGAAGGCAGCCATTTCAACTGAAGAGAAGTAGAGGAAAGGGAAAATTGGGATGTTATTTCTTTATTGACTTATTAAGAGACGTATTATATGCCACTGGCTTGAGAAATGTTATTATGAAGCATAATTCCCATAGTGAACCAGTATTAAATAAACTATTTGCAAATACAATCTCAGTCTCTGAGCATAATTTGCCAAAAAAAAAAAAAATTGGTAGAGTCCTCAACCTGACCAGAGTTGTAATAATTAATATCAGTTGGTGCTGTGGGACATACTATACTCCATGTCAAATGTGAAATATAGGTTAGAGTTAACTAAATTCCTTATACTCTGAGGATGGAAGGCCCAAACCCAGGGAAGGTCCAAAGACCCCAAACTACAATTAACTCTAGGCATAACTAGGTTTGCTGATGGTAGGAAGATATCAGACTCCATCATAAACAAGATAGAGTGCATACCAACTTCTATTGCAAAATAATCTCAGAAATGATAGGACGGTTTGAACACTAGAAACAGCACATACTTCAAATGGGGATAATATTAAAACTCATCTATGAAATAACTAGCAAATGTAGGAAAATTAGATATTAAGAGTCTCAAAGCAGCTTTTAGTTACGTAAAAAATGCTATCAGAATTTGTTACACATTAGCTCTTTAATACATAAGAACTCCAAATAAACACTCAAGGATCTGTACTTACAAGAACTTACAATGTGGTCACTGTGGACCCCAAATTTTACCTGATTGAGTTTTAGACTAGGAATTTTCTGTGGCCTAAGAATAGATATGCTTGAAAAGCTTGCCCTACAAAATACAGGGCTACTAACAGAAAATAAATCATTTATACACAAACTCTAACAGCCTATCTTGGACTGGGTAAGACAGATCCTGTCAAACCAAGGGAAAACTACCCCTGACCATAAAGTCCTAATATGGAAATGGTGTATTTCCAGGCAGTAGATATGAGACATATGGCTACGTGGTCAATTCCCTGCATTAAATTGTTAAGGGAAATCAGAAGGAGATATATCTTTTCTTGGAATAGCTATTTGACCAGGAACATGCAGAAAAATGACTAAAACATAGAAAATAAGGACATATGACAGCAAACAACACTGGCTGTTTCATTACACATGTCTCCACACATCAGAAGATTAACTGTTAAGTAACCAAATTTAATAATTAGGTAGGAACTCAATAGGAAAATGAAAGAAGTGCGAATTCCCAAAAGGTATCTTAAGAAACACAATGATTCTTGCGTAAGAGATGGTGGCTTTTAGTCACCAGCTGCTGTCCAACTTGGTGTGACCCCGTGGACTATCTCCTGCCAGGCTCCTGTGTCCATGGGATTTGCCAGGCAAGAATACTGGAGTAGGTAGCCATTCCCTTCTCCAAGGGATCTTCCCAACCCAGGGATCTAACTTTGGTCTCCTGACAATTAAAAAAATAAACATACATAAACAAGGACAGTGGAACATAAAACCTGAACAAACAGATATTCCAAATGACAGGACCATTATATGGGCACATCACCTAACAGGTTATCCCAGTATACAAAACACTTAATTCAGTTCAGTCACTCAGTCGTGTCTGACTCTGTGACCCCATGAACTGCAGCACGCCAGGCCTCCCTGTCCATTACCAACTCCCGAGTTCACCCAAACTCATGTCCATCGAGTCCGTGATGCCATCCAGCCATCTCATCCTCTGTTGTCCCCTTCTCCTCCTGCCCCCAATCCCTCCCAGCATCAGAGTCTTTTCCAATGAGTCAGCTCTTCTCATGAGGTGGCCAAAGTATTTGACTTTCAGCTTTAGCATCAGTCCTTCCAAAGAACACCCAGGACTGATCTCCTTTAGAATGGACTGGTTGGATCTCCTAGCAGTCCAAAGGACTCTTAAGAGTCTTCTCCAACACCACAGTTCAAAAGCATCAATTCTTCAGCGCTGAGCTTTCTTCACAGTCCAACTATCACATCCACACATGACCACTGGAAAAACCATAGCCTTGACTAGACGGATCTTTGTTGGCAAAGCAATGTCTCTGCTTTTGAATATGCTATCTAGGTTGGTCATAACTTTCCTTCCAAGGAGTAAGTGTCTTTCAATTTCATGGCTCCAATCACCATCTGCAGTGATTTTAAAGGCCAAAAGAATAAAGTCTGACATTGTTTCCACCGTTTCCCCATCTATCCATAAAGTGATGGGACCAGATGACATGATCTTGGTTTTCTGAATGTTGAGCTTTAAGCCAACTTTTTCACTCTCCACTTTCACTTTCATCAAGAGGCTTTTGAGTTCCTCTTTACTTTCTTCCATAAGGGTGGTGTCATCTGCATATCTGAGGTTATTGATATTTCTCCCGGCAATATTGACTCCAGCTTGTCCTTCTTTCAGCCCAGCGTTTCTCATATTGGACTCTGCATATAAGTTAAATAAGCAGGGTGACAATATACAGCCTTGACATACTCCTTTTCCTATTTGGAACCAGTCTGTTGTTCCATGTCCAGTTCTTACTGTTGCTTCCTGACCTGCATATAGGTTTCTCAAGAGGCAGGTCAGGTAGTCTGGTATTCCCATCTCTTTCAGAATTTTCCACAGTTTATTGTGGTCCTCACAGTCAAAGGCTTTGGCAATAAAAGTCAATAAATAGTCAATAAAGCAGAAATAGATGCTTTTCTGGAATTCTCTTCCTTTTTCCATGATCCAGCAGATGTTGGCAATTTGATCTCTGGTTCCTCTGCTTTTTTTAAAACCAGCTTGAACATCAGGGAGTTCACAGTTCACATATTGCTGAAGCCTTGCTTGAAGAATTTTGAGCATTACTTTACTAGTGTGTGAGATGAGTGCAATTGTGTGGTAGTTTGAGCATTCTTTGGCATTGCCTTTCTTTGGGATTGGAATGAAAACTGACCTTTTCCAGTCCTATGGCCACTGCTGAGTTTTCCACACTTGCTGGCATATTGAGTGCAGCACTTTTACAGCATCATCTTCCAGGATTTGAAATAGCTCAACTGGAATTCCATCACCTCCGCTATCTTTATTCACCGTGATACAGAACTCTAGAACACGGTTAGACAAAAGAAGCATGTATACAGCTACCAGTGAAAGTTGCTCAGTCGTGTCCGACTCTTTGCGACCCCATAGTCTATACAGTCCATGGAATTCTCCAGGCCAGAATACTGCAGTTGTTAGCCTTTCCTTTATCCAGGGTATCTTCCCAACCTAGGGATCAAACTCCGGTCTCCCACATTGCAGGCAGATTCTTTACCAGCTGAGCCACAGGCAAGCCCAAGAATACTAGTGGGTAGCCTATCCCTTTTCCAGCAGACATTCTAGACCCAGGAATTGAACTGCGGTCTCCTGCATTTCAGGCAGATTCTTTACCAGCTGAGCTACCAGAGAGGCCCATATGCCTACCAAATACTTCAAATTACAAATTAAGACATAGGAGAACTAACTCCCACAAAGTTTAAAGCCTGGAAGCCATTAATAAATACTCCAGATAAGGTCAAAACTGACATTCCCTTCCAAGTTAATATACAGAGTAAAGTGAGTCAGAAAGAGAAAGTTAAATATCATATTCTAACACATATATATGGAATCTAGAAGAATGGTACTGAAGAATTTATTTATAGGGCAGCAATGGAGAAACAGACATAGAGAATGGGAGGAGAGGGTGAGATGTATGGAAAGAGTAACATGCAAACTTACATTGCCATATGTAAAAGAGATAGCCAAGGGGAATTTGCAGTATGGCTCAGGCAACTCAAACAGGGGCTCTGTATCAACCTAAAGGGGTGGGATGGGGAGGGAGATGGGAGGAGGTACAAAAGGGAGGGTATACATGTATACCTATGGCTGATTCATGCTGAGGTTTGACAGAAAACAAGATTCTGTAAAGCAATTATCCTTCAATTAAAAAAAATAATTAAAAAGAAAAAAAAACAGAACACAATGTGGAACTTTCACTTATGTTACAACCCAATTGTCTCTGGATGAATTGAAAGGTAAGATGACTTGCCCAAGCAAATCTTAGGTTGATTACTAGCAATCTAGATATAAAAGCTTGGACTAAACCAGTCTGGGAGGCAGTTAGAACTCTAAACTACAGATATAGAAGGGTTGAAAAAACTCCTATTGATTTAATATTCGAGGTACCCAGAGATACGAATAAGCACTATCAATATCCCAAAATCCATATTAGAAAAAATATAGAATAAAAATTATTAATCAAAAAGCATAATGATATATACATACATACATACATACATAACATACATATATATCTCATTGAGATATACATATGGTACTATAGAAATTATACTATCTGCCACTAATAAAATCTATTGGTGACTAAAGGAATAAGCATACTACACCATATTAAAGAAAATAATATATTACTAGGGTTATGTTGGTAAAATGGAACCAAAATACCTCTATCACTGCTAGTCCTTTGGATGTACTTCTCATACAAGTACCCATTGGAAGGACTGATGCTGAAGCTGAAGCTCCAATATTTTGGCCACCTGATGCAAAGGGCTGATTACTGGAAAAGACCCTGATGCTGGGCAAGATTGAAGGCAGGAGGAGAAGGGGACAACAGAGGATGAGATGGTTGGATGGCATGACTGACTTAATCGACATGAGTTTGAGCAAGCTTCAGAAGATGGTGAAGAACAGGGAGGCCTGGTGTTGCTGCAGCCCATGGAGTTGCAAAGAGCTGAAAGTAGCTGAGCGACTGAACAGCAGCAGCCACACATGATTATGATCTTGATTCCTCCTGAAGCTATAATATGAGAAACTGGACCATGACAGTATTCTCTGTGCCAAATCTTAACCTATCCAATTGAAGTCAAAGATAAAATAAGGGACAGACCATAATGAGATGTCTAAATATGGAAGAAATAATGAATGTGATAACAAAAGGAAAAGGATAAGTATCTGAGTTCAATAGAAGATGAAGGAACAATTAAAATAACCAGAGAAATATTTCACTTTGAGGTTCCTAAAATTAACCTAATAACTTATACACTTAAAAAATTAAGATAAGTAAAAGAACATCTGGAAGATGTTAAAGTTAAAATGACTCTTCAAGAATTGAAAAAAGAACAGAAACATGCATTCTCTAAAGTAATGATATCATGGCAATTGAATATATACATGCTTAATAGTGAGTGCTAGCAAGCTTATAACCCTAGGAGCTTTATAAAAATGACTTTTGCATGGAAATGCAACTGTCAAGGAACCTTAACTGAGTGGTTTAAAAATTTTAATTGTTGGGATTTTTTTTTTTTTTTTGGTGACTGGATCCGGCACCATATTAAATAACTCTTGATCATGATTTTGCTATTAATATCAGGAACTTATTTAACACAGCATGCAGTAACAAAACTATGGGGGATTAAATTAAAGGAAAATTAGATTGTAAGCAATGTAGAGTCACATGGTGATTCACAGGGTGAATTGATATTTTTGTGAACTTAGATTTGTACAGGGCATTAGGCGTTAGGCCCTTCAGATTAATTAGTGTGTGAATTACTTGAAATCACAGGGTTGGTTATGTATTGGTTTATTATAATCTCAAATTTACCTTCTTATGGCTTAGATGAAGTTGTTTTGACCTACGGGTGAATTTTTGTTTGTTTGTTTGTTTACACTGGAGAGGCCATGTCAGGATGATGCTAGCAAAATTATTGTTCAACTGAATGCTTGGGCTTCTCCAGGGGCTCAGCAGTAAAGAATCTGCCTGCAAAGCAGGAGATGCAGGAGTTGTTGGTTCAAACCCTGAATCAGGAAGATTCCCTGGAGAAGGGCATGGCAGCCCACTCCAGTATTTTTGCCTGGAGAATTCCATGGACAGAGGAGCCTGATGGCTACATTCCACAGGGTGGCAAAGAGTCAGACATGACAAGGGACTGAGTACATATGCACTGAATTCTTATCAATATAAACATACGGAGAAGCAACTATGACACAATAGATGTCACAGTTTTAAGCTCTAGCTTTAAGCTTTGAATACCAGGATTTCCTGAGGACTTTACCAAGAGTGTTCAGTTTGGAAAAAGCTACTCTTTGCTGATCTAAATAGCTCTCCGATGACTTTAGAATACTAGCTCCTGCTCTGTGAAGAGCACTGCTACTTTTTGCTAGCAGTGGTGAAATTCATGCAGTGCCCCCAGAAGGAGGTCATCTTGCCCACCAACACTGGCACCTTCTTTGCTAGCATTTTGTTCTACCAACAAAGGACATTCTATTTACAATGGCAGCTGAATGTCAGCTCTTGATTAGCTCTGCCAACTCTTCTGAGAACCACCTCATAGAAAGGAACACCTCAACTAAATTTGGATTTTGTATCTTTTACTCTCTATTTTGACTGGATCAATAGTGTGATTAATCTATTACAGTTTGGGGATATGTTATTTCTTTATTAAGAATCATTATCTTGTGTGCTACCAGCTTGTGAAATGTTATAACACAGTGTACCTGTGTTAAATCAACTTTTGGCAAGGACAGTTTCAGTCTCTAAATGCAATTTCTTAAACAAAACAGAGAATAAGTCCTCACAGTCCTCATCACAAGAGAAATATGGATCTTAGCTGAACCTGTTGTGTAATCATTTCACAATGTAAAAAATCAAACCATCATGCTATACATACCTTACACAGTGATGTATGTCAATTAGTTCTCAATAAAATAAAAATAAAAATGAACCATGTAATAACAGCATTTAACAACTGACAGAGATATTATAAAGCATCAAGCTATTTTATAAAAATTTGTATTACATGTCTTACATTATTTTATAATGCAATAAATTTACTCCTATCTCTTATATACACATAGATTTGCATGGAAATTGAAGTAAAACCTGTCCAAATTTGAACCAGAGAAAACTGTGCTCCCATAATGAGTGTATCTACTTTTTCTGGTCTTTATGGGCCTCAGTAGAAAACAGTTTTGTCAGACATCACAATACACTTGAGTAGTTGTATGTATCTGCACACTGAGTCTCACTGGTTTTATCTATTTGTAAGACCACAATGATACACTGAGATGAATTTAGGTCTGTATTATGGGGACTAATTTACATATTTTACTTAAAGCAAGGTAATTTAATGATTTAACTCAAATTACTAGAAAATAACCATTTTAGGAATAAATTTTTGGTCAGGGAAGGCTTTAATTTACAAAGAATATCATGTCCACAAGTATAAAGCTATTTTTCTTATCTTTAGCCAATTTCGTTCTTGAGTTTTCAGAAAATAAGAACAACAAAACTATTTTGATGTTGAATGGTGAAGCTTCACCACAAATTAAAAACTTTATTATTGAACCAAAATATATTTTTTGTTGGGGAAAAAATCAGCAACCACACCCTTTCTAATTTATCATCTGTCCTATGCAAAAGGACACAGTTGCAATGAAGTTGACTCATTCCCACTACTTATGCCTAATAGCAGACTTTGTGATAAGGATGGTCCAGAATCCTGCTTAAGTATAACACAATCAAAGGTTATGTATGCCCCTTGCCAGACAGTGATAAGTAGGCAATTACTGTCTTTGATATCAGTCATAAGTACAATTTATTATAGTGATGTGAGTATCCTGAGTTGTAATTGTGTGTGTGTATATATATATATATATAGCTATTTATTGACTTTTCTGAGGGAAAAACAAAAATATGTTTACTTTGTGTTGCAAAATCCCTGCCCAGCAGCCCTAAAGTAAATATGTGTTCATAAATTAAAGCACTATATGTTGGAGCAATGTTGATTAATAGTTGAATATAGTACATTTTATTTCTACAGATATTGCCTTGCATTCTACAGGACAAAAATTTCAGCTATATAAGATTAAACCAATAATCTTATTGGTATGGTAAAAACACCACCACCAGGGAGTTATATTAGACACTTCCAAGTCAATGAAGCTCCTCCTTGGGAATAATACCTATACATTCTCTGCCAATTTAGCTTAAGAATGCACTCCCCTTAGAAAATAATCACTGTATCAAATCTGCTCCAATATTTTGAAAAGGATGCCTGAATACTAACTTACAGTTTACACTGTGACCATATGCCAAATCTAAAAAAGAACAAAAAACAGACCCCACCACACACAGTCATTCCATAGCTCCCTTGGAATTCAAAAGGAGATACCACATATCCTGTGTAAAGCACCCAGAGAAGAGACTAGTGCATAATTAGTATTTGATATAATTGGATTTAAATTTTTAAGGTTGTGATATGAAAAACAATCTCAAAAACTTCCTATAGAAAGTATGTGTCAGAGATCAGGAAGAAAATAAAGGTTTAGGGTTATATATTTCTTAGAGAATATAAAGTACATGATCACCAATATTCATAAAGAATTCAGTTTTATAGGAAGTAGCTATATGATCATCTATACTGAAAAGAGTATTTAACATCTTAGCGAAAAAAGTATCTGGAGGGGTATACGGAATTGTTTCTTGTTTCAAACTTCTTGTACCTTTTTGGTTAGAAAAGTGACAAGTATATCTGTTAAATGTTTTATTTAAAAATATCATTTACTACCTTATTAACATTATGTGACCTGGCTTGACAGATACTTAACATACTCCTCCCTGAGTTCATTAGGAAGTTCCACAAGATCAGATTCTATCCTATCTCCAAAACTAATAAGCAGAAATGAGTACAAAAAGTGTGCTTGTGCTTGTATGTATAAATGTATGTTTGTAACTATCTGAGCAGACTAGTGTAAGTCTTTAGATATGTCATAATTTTAACTACAATAGTTATGAAATATTATCATCTTAAATGTCATTGATCACAAACTTGAAAATTGTTGGAAGTCTCAAAACAGAATGAGATATGTAAAGATTATCCAATAAAACATTATTTTGTAAACACATGTCTAAAAAAATACCAGTAAAACTGTGAAAACTACTTGTATTAGAATAAGAAATGACACAAGGGAATGAGTAAAGTGTTTGCGATATATCTGTTAAGTGAAATACTCAGTTGCAATGAAAGTTCATAAACCAGATCTATGCATATATAAATGGCAAACATCTGGAATGTGTTAACTGACAAAAATAAGTTATATAAATATACGTGTACTATGCATCATTTATATAACAATTTTAGAATGAAAAATAATAGATAAATATTTATGACAAATACACATGTAGCAAAAGAGGAATGATGAGTAAGGAAAGAAAATGAATCAGGGTGATGTGAATATTGAGCTTCTTAAGTTTCTTTCATGCAACATTCATTTCCAAAGCAATCTAATTATCAAAATGTTAATAACTGAAAAAAAGGTAATTGATGTACACTATTTTTCCTAAATTATTTCTTTTTATATCATGTATTTTCTGAAAAATAAAAACAATCAAGAATCTAATTTTACTAAATTCAGGGGGAAAAAAAGTTCAGGAAATATATGTGAAATTCAGAGTTCAGACTTTCAAATGATCCCTGCTTATTCTAGGAGTTTGAAAACTTATGATAATTATATTGCCAGTAAAAGCTTGAATAAGATAAAAGAAAGTAAATATAGCAATGGTAAGTATAAAATGACTTTTGAACTAAAATTAATGATCATAAATAACAATTTTAAGAGAGCTATCATTGAAGTCAATTATTTATTACAGATGGACATGCCTATAATTCTCAAATTTTACCACCTATATCTTCTGGAACTTTTATCCAGGCCTGTTTCCATGACATTCAGGAAGGAGGATATAAAGAGAGGCTGCATAATCTTTCCTGAGAAATATAGCATAGTAGGGTTCATTGAAGACCCTCTGTAAATAAAACTAATGAGTATTTAACTGGCATACATATTCATGCCACTGTATCTTATGTCTGGAACAATATCTTCTAAATTGTTATCTTGATCATACTCTATCTTCCTTTTTCTATATCTACATCAATATATCACATTACATAAAATAGGATGATTTGAGGCCAAATTTTTTGGTTCAAGCTATTATAAAATTGTCAGTAACACACAAACCTTCAAGTATTTATCTGTCAGGTTTCTCCAGAGAAACTGAACCAAGAGGATACACACACACATATGCATGCAGACAAGGGATACAAAGAGAAAGAGAGATTTATTTAAGAAATTGGCTCACTCATTGCAGAAATGCAGTTCAGTTCAGTTCAGTTGCTCAGTCGTGTCTGACTCTGCAACTCCATGAATCACAGCACGTCAGGCCTCCCTGTCCATCACCAACTCCCAGAGTTCACTCAGACTCACGTCCATCGAGTCAGTGATGCCATCCAGCCATCTCATCCTCTGTCGTCCCCTTCTTCTCCTGCCCCCAATCCCTCCCAGCATCAGAGTCTTTTCCAATGAGTCAACTCTTCACATGAGGAGGCCAAAATACTGGAGTTTCGGCTTTAGCATCATTCCTTCCAAAGAAATCCCAGGGCTGATCTCCTTCAGAATGGACTGGTTGGATCTCCTTGCAGTCCAAGGGACTCTCAAGAGTCTTCTCCAACACCACAGTTCAAAAGCATCAATTCTTCGGTGCTCAGCCTTCTTCACAGTCCAACTCTCACATCCATACATGACCAGTGGAAAAACCATAGCCTTGACTAGACGGACCTTAGTCGGAAAAGTAATGTCTGCTTTTGAATATATTATCTAGGTTGGCCATAAATTTTCTTCCAAGGAATAAGCATCTTTTAATTTCGTGGCTGCAATCATCATCTGCAGTGATTTTGGAGCCCCAAAAAATAAAGTCTGACATCGTTTCCACTGTTTCCCCATCTATTTCCCATGAAGTGATGGGACCAGATGCCATGATCTTCGTTTTCTGAATGTTGAGCTTTAAGCCAACTTTTTCACTCTCCTCTTTCACTTTCATCAAGAGGCTTTTGAGTTCCTCTTCACTTTCTGCCATAAGGGTGGTGTCATCTGCATATCTGAGGTTATTGATATTTCTCCTGGCAATCTTGATTCCAGCTTCTGTTTCTTCCAGTCCAGCGTTTCTCATGATGTACTCTGCATAGAAGTTAAATAAGCAGGGTGACAATATACAGCCTTGACGTACTCCTTTTCCTATTTGGAATCAGTCTGATGTTCCATGTCCAGTTCTAACTGCTGCTTCCTGACCTGCATACAGATTTCTTAAGAGGCAGGTCAAGTGGTCTGGTATTCCCATCTCTCAGAATTTTCCACAGTTTACTGTGATCCACACAGTCAAAGGCTTTGGCATAGTCAATAAAGCAGAAATAGATGTTTTTCTGGAACTCTCTTGCTTTTTCCATGATCCAGCGGATGTTGGCAATTTGATATCTGGTTCCTCAGCCTTTTCTAAAACCAGCTTGAACATCAGGGAGTTCACTGTTCACGTATTGCTGAAGCCTGGTTGCAAAATTTTAAGCATTACTTTACTAGCGTGTGAGATGAGTGCAATTGTGTGCTGGTTTGAGCATTCTTTGGCATTGCCTATCTTTGGGATTGGAATGAAAACTGACCTTCTCCAGTCCTGTGGCCACTGCTGAGTTTTCCACATTTGCTGGCATATTGAGTGCAGCACGTTCACAGCATCATCTTTCAGGATTTGAAACAGCTCCACTGGAATTCCATCACCTCCACTAGCTTTGTTCGTAGCAATGCTTTCCAAGGCCCACTTGACTTCACATTCCAAGATGTCTGGCTCTATATTAGTGATCACACCATCATGATTATCTAGGTCATGAAGATCTTTTTTGTACAGTTCTTCTGTGTATTCTTGCCACCGCTTCTTAATATCTTCTGCTTCTGTTAGTCCAGACCATTTCTGTCCTTTATCGAGCCCATTTTTGCATGAAATGTTCCCTTGGTATCTCTAATTTTCTTGAAGAGTTCTCTAGTCTTTCCCATTCTGTTGTTTTTCTCTATTTCTTTGCATTGATCGCTGAGGAAGCCTTTTTTATCTCTTCTTGCTATTCTCTGGAACTCTGCATTCAGATGCTTATATCTTTCCTTTTCTCCTTTGTTTTTCACCTCTCTTCTTTTCACAGCTATTTGTAAGGCCTCCCCAGACAGCCATTTTGCTTTTTTGCATTTTTTTTCCATGGGGATGATCTTGATCCCTGTCTCCTGTACAATGTCATGAACTTCATTCCATAGTTCATCAGGCACTCTATCTATCAGATCTAGGCCCTTCAATCTATTTCTCACTTCCACTGTATAATCATAAGGGATTTGATTTAGGTCATACCTGAATGGTCTAGTGGTTTTCCCTACTTTCTTCAATTTGAGTCTGAATTTGGTAATAAGGAGTTCATGATCTGAGACACTGTCAGCTCCTGGTCTTGTTTTTGTTGATAGTATAGAGCTTCTCCATCTTTGGCTGCAAAGAATATAATCAATCTGATTTCGGTGTTGACCATCTGGCGATGTCCATGTGTAGAGTCTTCTCTTGTGTTGCTGGAAGAGGGTGTTTGCTATGACCAGTGCGTTAAATTTCTTTCACAAATTTCTTTAACAATTAAGGGTCAAGAGTTCAATATAAACTTCGATATACATACTGATAAAGACCCATCATGATTAAATTTTGACTGTATCTTCTTTTACGTTTTCTGCATAAGCTCTTATGCCTTCTCTCTTGAAAGAAAATGCCATATTTCTTGAAAAACTCTGCTAATTTTCATATCAATCTTGAATTCACAAACTACTAATATGTTCCTAGCACAAAGCTGATGATCAACAAGTGATCCTGGGGGAAAAAAATCATTTAATGAATGAATAAATAATTAATACTAATGAGACATTCCTCCTTCATGTGAGATTAATACTCAATCTGACTTATATATATGGATAAAGCTTGCATTGTCTTTGATGCAAATGAAAGTAATATATTTTATACTTTATTTTTTCTATGTATATATACTATGCAAGGCATTGAGCTAAATGACCTAGATATAATCCTCACTTTTAAATTCCTTATAATGCAGCAGAGAGAGATAAATAATGTAATGTGAATTGTGATAAATGCTATAAGGGAAGTATAGTTAATATATCAGAGAGAATTATTTGATGAGAAAAAATACAATTACTTTCCATATAGGTAAGGAAAAGTCTCATGGAGTTCACATTATCTGAACTTAGTTTTAAAGAAGTTATAAACTGAGGTAACAGAAGGAATAAACAGAGGGAGGAGAAAATAACAAGCAGGAAGAATAATACAATCAAAAGCCTGAAGGTAAGAAAACATGGAATATATACACAATGTGGTAAGAGGCTCATGCCAGTCACAGGAAGTGTGGATAATAGGCCAAGAAAAAGAGGTCGAAGATAATATGTATTAACCCCTACCATATAATGAAGAAGAGAATTATTATGAGATGTTAGGCAAATGATTTTAAAAGAACAATACGTATGTGCATAATTTAGATAATAGGTAGATAAAAGGAATCAGATGATTGTTTAGGGAGTTACCATAAGAAGCCAGGACAGAGATGGAGAAATGGAAAATGTATTAAGACTCAACATTCAAAAAACTAAGCATTGCTTCATGGCAAATAAGGAAAAAATGGAAACAGTGACAGACTTTATTTTCTTGGGCTCCAAAATCTGTGGATGGTGACAAGCTATGAAATTAAAAGACACTTGCTCCTTAGAAGAAAAACTATGACAAACTTAGACAGCACATTAAAAAGCAAAGACATCACTTTGCTGATAAACATCCAGTCAAACATCTAGTCAAAGCTATGGTTTTTCCAGTAGTCGTGTAGGGATGTGAGAGCTGATCCATAAAGAAGGCTGAGTGCCATAGAACTGCTTTTGAATTGTGGTGCTGGAGAGTCTCTCAAGGAACTCTTGAGAGCCCCCTGAATAGCAAGGGGATCAAACCAGTCAATCCTAAAGGAAATGAACCCTGAATATTCATTGGAAAGACTTGATGCTGAAGCTGAATTTGTAATACCTTGGCCACCTCATGCCAAGAGCCAACTTATTAGAGAAGACCTTGATGTTAGGAAAGATTTAGGGTAGGAGAAGACGTGGGTGACAGAGGATGAGATGGTTGGGTGGCATCAGCAACTCAATGGAAATGAATTTGAGCAAACTCTGGAAGATGGTGAAAGATAGGGAGGCCTGGCATGCTGCAGTCCATGGGGTCTTAGAGTCAGACGTGACTTAGCAACTGAACAACAGCAACAATTCCCTATTAATGTACAGTTACATATCCATGTAATTTACAAATTGTTATTCCACACATAAGCTATAAGTGCTAGTATATGACAGATTCCAAATGTGACTCACAAAATAGATACTTCCTTTAGAATCACATCACACACACCTTTTCTGTTTCATTAATGTACGGTGGCTTTTGGAGATCTCCAACATTTTCATCAGAATTTCATCTTCTCCCCTACCTAATGTATTCAGTTGATACCAATATTGTAATTTTTAATGTGGTGTGGAAAAAAAATGATCTAATCAAGCTCTACTATATTCCCACTTATTAGGTCTTACTATAAAAATGTATTTCAAAGTTGAACTGAGGTGGATGAACCTAGAGCCTGTTATACAGAGCAAAGTAAGGCTGGAAGAGAAAAACAAATATCATATATTAATGCATATATATATATGGAATCTAGAAAAATAGTACCGATGAAGTATGTGCAGGGCAGGAATAAAGATGCAGATGTAGAGAATGGACTTGTGAACTCAGTGAGGGAAGGAGAGGGTGGGACGAACTGAGAGAGCAGCACTGACATACATATATTAACACATGCAAAATAGATAGCTAGCAGGAAGCCTCTATATAACATGGGGAGCCCCCGTGAGCTCTGCAATGACCTAGAGGGGCAAGATGGGGAGTGTGGGGGGAGGGAAGTTCAAGAGGAAGGGGAGGTACATGGCTGATTTGCATTGTTGTATAGCAGAAACAACACAACATTGTAAAGCAATTATCCTCCAATTAAAATTGCCTTTTAAAAAATAGATTCCAAGATGATACATGACTTCTCAAGATTTTTCAGTGTAGAATTTGATGTCAATGCCAAATTTCTCATGGGAAACTTTCCCGTTCTTATAGAAAATCCTAAAAGTATAAAGGAAGAAAATGTGGTTCTCAATACACACTGCATAATATTTCATATAAGCCGCTAATGTGAGTTTATTTTAGATTATTTATAATTTTTTCCCTACTCATTTCCAAAAATGCTAGAGGGATGATTTCTTTCTGGGAGACCTGCCAAAAAAGTTCATTTTAATGCTTCCATTGAGAAACACCTTTAGCACTTTTAGAAAGAAAACTTTCCATTGCAATATAATTTAGGAACTTGGAAAGATGAGAGAAAGTTCTAAATTTCTGACGCATCATCTACCAACTAATGTAAATAATCGCCAAATAAGTAAGATAAGCGACCTATAAAAAGGATACAATCTTTAAAAAACTGCTCAGTAAAATTCTTTTTTAAATGCATGAGGTGGCAGCAGTTTGTCTTTGGTTGAAAATAAAAATCTCTGTGATTTAATCAAAAGATTACAGGCAACATAAAAGAGTATAATTTACTATTACATTCTGGCATCAAAAAGTGACCTAAAGTTTATTAAGGCTCCCAAAGTAGAATGACATTCACCTGAAGATTATTTTTAACTGGTTACATTAGGACCCCTTCAGAGACCACTCCCCCTGCCCCATATTGGACTTCCCTGGTGGCTCAGTGGTAAGGAATCCACCTACCAATTCAGGAGACTCAGGAAATAAGAGATTCAATCCCTGGGTTGGGGAAATCCTCTAGAGGAGGACATAGCAATCCACTCTAGTATTCTTGCCTGGAGAAGTCCATGGACATAGGAGCCTGGTGGACTACTGCTCATAGGTTTGCACAGAGTCGTAGGCACAGAGACCCCCTAACACTCTCTTCAGCCTCACTTCCCATGTCATTAGTGCCAGCTCGCAGAGTCCCAGTCACAGTGGTCCTCTTCACTTCCTCAAGGGTTTTCTTAGGTTTTCTCTTCCCTCTCACTGGAACACTCTTCCTGCACCACTTCTTTTTCTGCTGTCTCCTCATTCTCTAGATTTCTTCTCCAATACCACTCCCTCAAGAACAGCTCCCCTGGCTCAACACTAGGTCAAGTTTCTGAATTATATATGCTTTCTGACATCCTGTACTTTTCCTTCCTACATGCTTCCTAGTTGTAATCAAATAATCAATTCTGTCTGCTTGAGGAATTTAAGAATGTTAGAAAATAAGTTTTTTGATTTAAATAATATTGGGATACAAGTTTTAAAAGAGCAGGAAAATGTTTCTGTTATTCACCTAAAAGTTAGTAGATGAGAAGTATTTTGCCTGTAAAACTTAATGAATTCTAATTGAATAAATGAATTAAAATATTACTCCAAATTTTTAAAATGAGACATTATTTTTTCCTTCATATAAATTCCAGGTGCTTCAAGGAAATGAGCTTTATTAGGTTTTTTCTAATTGTTTCACTGAGTAAAACTGAGAAGTAATTTCCCTTAAAATTGTTTTAATTAATACATATTTAAAGTAGTATAAAAGGTCACACTAATTTTCTTTCTGTAATCATGAAGCTATCAAATATTGGTTAGAAGCATAGCAGAGTCTCAACCATTTAGGAAAATATATTAAATGACATTTAAAACTCAACATTTTAGAAAGGATTTATTTTTAATACCACGGTGTTGTGTTTAGTAAGTTTGGGTAACACAAAAATTTGAATATTTGAAAAATGATCCAGACACAATGAAGAAGTGCAGATTTGATGTGAATGCCCCTCATGCTATATGTAACTACAGCATTTGCATATACATAAGATTCACATTCAGCAAACTCCTCCAGGAGATAGGATAGAACACAGAAGCCTGGTATACTGCAGTCCACAGGATCACAAAGAGTCTGACACAACTTAGCAACTAAACAACAACAAGATTCACATAACATATTTCAGAGATAAACATAATATATTTTTAGCTATGCTCTTGATGCACTTTACTGTATTTCTGTGGAGAATCAACATTTAGTTTCCTAAAGTTTCAAAAAATTTACATCAAGAAACAAGTACGATTCTGACCAACTTATTACTGTGTTTAATGCCAATTCCGCCTGCTCTTTATACTCACTCCTCTGTATTTTGTGCTATCCATGAAAATGCATGTCTCAAGTTTCCTGCTGTTCAAACGATAATTGACCAACAGCCCCAACTGCAGTGCACTATAATCGACCACTGCATTACTGCTAAAGCCATGTTACTCATGGATTATTCTTAGCTAATGATTGAGCAGGAGAGGATCACTAAGTCAGGCTAATTCCTGAAAGAAATAAGGCTCCTTCTGACAAGCAACTTTGGTACAAGGACTCCTGACTGGCCGGGTTGAAATTTTCTAAGAACATTGCTAAATCCAAGACTACTAATCCAACTTTTCTTCCTTGTCTCTGTCTTTCCCATCTTCGTTCACAGGGATCATACCTGCATCACTGTCTAATAATTCTCCCTGCCTCTTCTGGATTCTTTCCCTTTTTCCCTTATAGACATTTACCCAATAAATATCTTGCATAAGTAATTAGAATATGGAATTTGCATTTTAGAGAACAATATCATGTATATATACTCACATATGGGGCCTTCCCAGGTGGCGCTAGTGGTAAAGAACCCGCCAGCCAATGCAGGAGATAATAAAAGACACAGTTTCAGTCCCTGGGTCACAAAGATCCTTGGAGGAGGGCATGGCAACCCAGTCTAGTATTCTTGCCTGGACAATTCCATAGACAGAGGAGCCTGGCAGGCAACAGTCAACAGGGTCACAAACAGTCAGACACAACTGAAGTGACTTTGCACACATGCACATATACTCACAGGCTTCTGAGGTGGCACAGTGGTAAAGAACGTGCCTGCCAATGCACCTGCAGGAGATACAAGAGATGGGTTTGATCCCAGGTTGGGAAGATCCCCTGGAGTAGGAAATGGCCAAAAAAAAAAAAAAAGGCCTGAAAAATTACATGGACAGAGGAACCTGGCAGGCTATAGTCCATGGGGTTGCAAAGAGTTGGGCACAACTGAGCAATTGAGCATGCATATATGTTTACTTACATATATCACATATTCATAAGTGGATAAACAGAAAAAAAGATTAATAGATATGTATAAATACAGCTCTGTAAACTGTTAGTAAATGTGTTAGGTGACAACTTACAAAACATGGCATGCTTATTTACTTCATATATGTGTTTCTCACACACTCTACTTATATGTGGAAACTGAAAAGTGAAAGTGATAGTCATTCAGTCATATCTGATTCTTTGTGGCCCCATGGATTGTAGCCTGCCAGGTTTCTCTATCTAAAGAATTCTCCAAGAAAGAATACTGGAATGGGTAGTCATTCCCTTCTCCAGGACATCTTGCCAATCCAAGATCAAACCCCAGTCTCCTGCATTTCTGGCAGATTCTTTACCAACTGAGTTACCAGGGAAGTCACTTATGTGTATAACTCTCATTTTTATGCTTAAAATCACACAGAACCCTTCTTAAAGCCTGCATTAATAGTCTGAGGGGACAAAAGTTAATTTACTCTTGATAAATTTGCTAACCAAAGTATGATTGGCAATGTTGATACTAGTAATAGAGAACATTTCCAGATGCGCTTTAAACATTCACTTGTAGGGCATCTATGTTTAGTAGCCAAATATATATAAAAGTAGATTTCTATTAGTGTAAGTTCCATGAGAGGAGACTGAACATATCTTTTGTACTACTGGGTCCTTATGGCTTATAATAGTTATGAGTGGATAATGAACTGAATGAGGACTGACTGAATGAACATAAAGAAATTCCAAATATGATTAGCACATATTTGTGCTAATTCATAGAACACACATTCATAGAACAACACAGTTACAACTAAGTAAGCAAAATATGAGATAGCCTAATCCTGGCTTTGCCTTAGTGTTTAATCTCTGTTTATATTAAAGTCCAGACACCTCCAACTCATCTTTCTACACCTGTCCAATGCCTCATTTAAGTTCACTTTAAAATAAATTCTTATATCTGGGCTATTCTTACATTTGGGCCAAATAAAATTATTCTGAGAAAATACTCTTCAATACCCTAGTTTCTGTGAATTAACTCTGTCCTTTCTCAGCCAAGAATGTTCCAGATTGTCAATAAAAGCTACCACTTAAGCCTGAAATCAAAGTTGAACTCCTGTATAGGCCATAAATTTTCTGAATGGATTTCTTCTCTTCATAACATGGATAGGATTTGCCTCTACTTTTATTATGCATTTATCAAACTCTATATTTTAACATAATTTATTATTTCTACCCTGAGTACATCCATAAAAAATCAGGAATTGACTGCATCTTATTACAATTCTATTGCATGTATCTGTCTATACGTAGCAAATGATTTATATACTTTAAAAAACTGTAAATGCCTAGGGGTCAAATAATTTATTTCCCTCAGTTTTATCTTTCAAAATATTGGCCTCCAATTTTCCTGCCTTCAAATCTCTAGATGAATTCCTCCTAAATCCAGAGTGAACCTAGACAAATATTGATGACATAATGAATATCACTAATACTTAGAAGAACCTGCTTTTATGACACACCCAGAATTCATAAATCTGACTCAAATATTTATTCATTAATTAGCTAAGAGTGCTGTAATCTGGACTATTATACATTTTGTCAGTTTCAAAATCATGTGAGTCACTTTAGTCCAAATCTATCTTTCTAATTCTCAAAAATCAGAACTTGCAACTTCAGAATTCCCTGAACTGCACATATATAAATTACAGTACTAGGCAGTTATGAAAGTGTATTGTATATATGGTGCCGAACATATGCCTGTAGCAGGTTTTTTATATGTGGATTGAATAGTAACATTCCATATTTAAATGGTTGCTGCTGCTGCTGCTGCTGCTGCTGCTGCTAAGTCACTTCAGTCCTGTCCGACTCTATGTGACCCCATAGACAGCAGCCCACCAGGCTCCCTGATCCCTGGGATTCTCCAGGTAAGAACACTGGAGTGGGTTGCCATTTCCTTCTCCAATGCATGAAAGTGAATGAAAGTGAAGTCGCTCAGTTGTGTACTCTTAGTGACCCCACGACTGCAGCCTACCAAGCTCCTCCGCCCATGGGATTTTCCAGGCAAGATTACTGGAGTAGGGTGCCATTGCCTTCTCCATTTAAATGGTTACCCTATAATAAATTAAAATAATTTTATTTTTCACTTTCAATTTTATAGGAATAGTTTTCACCCATAAAAATCTGACATATCAAAATAAAGAAAACATTTACAGAAGATTCTTCAGAAAAATACCACTAAAAAGTATGAAAAGTAAGGATAACATCTAGATAAATTCAAGTAAGCAGAAATGGTCTTATTGAGCTAAAATTCCTCCATCAAAGCCTACCTCAGAACAATCATAGTTTGAAATAAAACACTAAAGTAAAGCTGAAAAAAGAAAATAAGAGAATAGAGCACAACTAAAAAACAGGCGAACACAATTCAATGAGCAGTGAAAATCAATGAAGGCAAAAAATGGTCCATTTTCACCTTGTTCATTTTCAGGGACAGACCAGATTTACTTCATTGATTTTCAGTGCTCATTGAGCTGTGTTTGCCTGTTCTTTCAAGAGCATATCATTTTCTTTCTATTTCTTTTTCAACTAGTAAGCAAGCCTTTTTGAACTCCTAAAGGCATTATGAAGACATGCTTAACGACTTATCACATTCTACTGCAGGGAATCCAGCCATTCACATTGTACAGTTTTAAATTCTGCACATATCAAGAGCCAAGAGAGGCACAGTAGATCAAAGTATAAGACATTGCTGGCAACGTAAACTTATCATTGAGGAAGTCTGACGTATGCGTGTGTGTTTAACAATTCTAAAACAACTTTATTTTCTAATATGAGAAGAACTTTTGTTTATAAGCAATAGTGACCAAACTTAGCAAGCTGTAAACAAAGCTGGAGTCATTATTTCTTATATGACATATTTGATACCCAGTGATAGAAGATTAAAAACTTTGAATCAACATGAATTATGTTTCACATGCTCATACTGTGAGCCAACATCCTCATTTTCTTTTAATCTAATTGCTGTCTCTGAGACTCAAAGCCCGCTTTGATTCAAATGTTTTGATAAAGGTGCTTCCCCACAAGGAAGAGCTTTCCTCACTGACTAAATTATTTCCACTAACTTTTGGTGTTCTGCAGATGTGACTTATAAAACTAAATATAATGGTAGGAAAGAGCTAATGAAACATTTATAAATCTATATAAAACTTGTAAATTTATATATAAATTCTGATATATCAATGAAATTGTCTTAAGTTACACGTATCAGCAAGAAAATATAGAAAGATTAGATCATACTACAAGTAAAATCTTAAATATAATACATCAATAAAAATAATAATAAATAGGCATAATATTTTGCAGTTATGACAAATAAAGTTATTTTATAAAGAGCCTATATAAAATATCAGAAAAAATACTAAAATTCTGATTATAAAAAAGGAAGAGTACACCCAAAGAAATTTTGTACAAGACAAATAAAAATGCATTCTCCACATTTGAAATAAATTTTCAACAGTAAGTTCTTCTAAGCCCAATAACTAGCATTTTGCAAACAACTGAGAAACAGTGAAGCATCATTTTCCATAAGTTAAAGAAATGAGCACCAAATAATAAGTTTTTGAACTGAATGTTTACCTTCTGGCAACATTGTAAGCAAATATTCAAAAATATGGTAATATCCTAGGGATAAATGGCAACCCACTCCAGTGTTCTTGCCTGGAGAATCCCAGGGACAGAGGAGCCTGGTGGGACCTGGTGGGCTGTCGCATAGAGTCAGACATGACTGAAGCGACTTAGCAGCAGCAGCAGCATAGACCCCCAAAACAGTCCCATATATAGTAAAACTTGACAGTTAACCATATGTAATTGTAAAAAAAAAACCAACTAAATCATGTCATCTAATAAAATGTTGAACAATAATTTGTAATTATTTTTATAGGTAATATGGAAAATGTTATAATGTCAGTTGATAGAGGGATTATGTATTAGATGGATATTAAGACTACAATAATCTTTGCCAGTAAATATCATAGAATAAAAAAATGGAAGCTAAGGCTCCAGAAAGTTTGCAATCATTCCAGTTCAGTTCAGTCTCTCAGACCTGTCCAACTCTTTGCAACCCATGAACCACAGCACAGCAGGTCTCTCTGTCCATCACCAAATCCTGGAGTTCACCCAAACCCATGTCCATCGAGTCGATGATACCATCCAACTATCTCATCATCTATCGTCCCCTTTTCCTCCTGCTCTCAATTGTTCCCAGCATCAGAGTCTTTTCAAATGGGTCAGCTCTTCTCAACAAGTGGCCAAAGTATTGGAGTTTCAGCTTCAACATCAGTCCCTCCAAAGAACACCCAGGATTGGTCTCCTTTACGATGGACTGGTTGGAACTCCTTGCAGTCCAAGGGACTCTCAAGAGTATCCTCCAAGACCACAGTTCAAAAGCATCTAGTCTCCAGCGCTCTGCCTTCTTTATATCCCAACTCTTAAATCCACACATGACTACTGGAAAAACCACAGCCTTGACTAGACAGACCTTTGCTGGCAAAGTAATATCTTTGCTTTTTAATATGCTGTCTAGGCTGGTCAGTCTTCAGCAATACGTGAACCGCAAAATTCCAGATGTTCAAGCTGGTTTTAGAAAAGGCAGAGAAACCAGAGATCAAATTGCCAACATCCGCTGGATCATGGAAAAAGCAAGAGAGTTCCAGAAAAACATCTATTTCTGCTTTATTGACTATACCAAAGCCTTTGACTGTGTGGATCACAATAAACTGTGAGAAATTCTGAAAGAAATGGGAATACCAGACCACCTGACCTGCCTCTTGAGAAACCTGCATGCAGGTAAGGAAGCAACAGTGAGAACTGGACATGGAACAACAGACTGGTTCCAAATAGGAAAAGGAGTACTTCAAGGCTGTATATTGTCACCCTGCTTATTTAACTTCTATGCAGAGTACATCATGAGAAACGCTGGACTGGAAGAAACACAGGCTGGAATCAAGATTGCTGGAAGACATATCAATAATCTCAGATATGCAGATGACACCACCCTTAAGGCAGAAAGTGAAGAGGAACTCAAAAGCCTCTTGATGAAAGTGAAAGAGGAGAGTGAAAAAGTTGGCTTAAAGCTCAACTTTCAGAAAATTAAGATCATGACATGTGGTCCCATCACTTCACGGGAAATAGATGGGGAAACAGTGGAAACAGTGTCAGATTTTATTTTGGGGGGCTCCAAAATCACTGCAGATAGTGACTGTAGCCATGAAATTAAAAGACGCTTACTCCTTGGAAGAAATGTTATGACCAACCTAGACAGCATATTCAAAAGCAGAGACATTACTTTGCCAACAAAGGTCCATCTAGTCAAGGCTATGGTTTTTCCTGTGGTCATGTATGGATGTGAAAGTTGGACTGTGAAGAAAGCTGAGCGCTGAAGAATTAATGCTTTTGAACTGTGGTGTTGGAGAAGACTCCTGAGAGTCCCTTCGACTGCAAGGAGATCCTACCAGTCCATTCAAAGGAGATCAGTCCTGGGTGTTCTTTGGAGGGACTGATGCTAAAGCTGAAACTCCAATACTTTGGCCACCTCATGAGAAGAGTTGACTCATTGGAAAATACTCTGATGCTGGGAGGGATTGGGGGCAGGAGGAGAAGGGGTCGACCCAGGATGAGATGGCTGGATGGCATCACTGATTCGATGGACGTGAGTCTGGGTGAACTCCGGGAGTTGGTGATGGACAGGGAGGCCTGGTGTGCTGCGATTCACGGTGTCGCAAAGAGTTGGACATGACTGAGCGACTGAACTGAACTGAACTGATGGGACCTAATGCCATGATCTTAGTTTTCTGATGTAGAGCTTTAAGCCAACTTTTTCACTCTCCTCTTTCACTTTCATCAAGAGGCTTTTGAGTTCTTCTTCACTTTCTGCCATAAGGGTGGTGTCATCTGCATATCTGAGGTTATTGATATTTCTCCCAGCAATCTTTATTCCAGCTTGTACTTCCTCCAGCCCAGTGTTTCTCATGATGTACTCTGCATATAAGTTAAATAAGCAAGGTGACAATATACAGCCTTGATGTACTCCTTTTCCTATTTGGAACCAGTCTGTTGTTCCATGTCTAGTTTTTACTGTTGCTTCCTGACCTGCATGCAGGTTTCTCAAGAGGCAGGTCAGGTGGTCTGGTATTCCCATCTCTTTCAGAATTTTCCACAGTTTATTGTGGTCCACACAGTCAAAGGCTTTGGCATAGTCAATAAAGCAGAAATAGATGTTTTTCTGGAACTCTCTTGCTTTTTCCATGATCCAGCGGGTGTTGGCAATTTGATCTCTGGTTTCTCTGCCTTTTCTAAAACCAGCTTGAACATCTGGAAGTTTACAGTTCACGTATTCCCGAAGCCTGACTTGGAGAATTTTAAGCATTACTTTACTAGCATGTGAGATGAGTGCATTTGTGCAGTCGTTTGATCATTCTTTGGCATTGTTAGCAATGATTGAGCATAAATGGGACTGAGAATAATATTTCTTTATTATGTTGATTATGCTCATATTGTGAGCCAATAAATATTTTGATAAAATATTTAAGTGTGTTTATATTCATATGTACTCAACTATACCTCATGCAGTCTTTACTACATGTTTTATTTGATTTCAACAATTGTATATGTTTTACAAACTTGTCAGTTTTAGGTTCTCTTCCATTCACTTAAATTTTTGTACATGTTGTTCTTCATACTATATTAATTACTAATATACCACTTTTCTAATTGGTCAGTGTATAATTTACTAAGTTTATAGTAAAACAAACCTGCATTAAAACTAATTCACTCACAATGAAAATCAATATTGCTGTTCCCCAGAGGAGACTTATTTGAACACGTCTGTGGACCAGTCATTTCACGTAAGTTTACTTGGCCATGGAGTCCCCAAGTATGAGAAATGCACTTATTATTTGATTATTTTTCAACAAGAAGTTAAGTGCTGTGAGAACCAGCTATTTATAAAGGAAAGATTGGAAAATAATATGACTGTGTGGGCTGATGGAAATGGCAACTAATATTTGGTTTGGAAAATAAACATGAAGGGACTCTACTGTGACTAAGAAGAGCACTTGACACCCTTCAGCTGATTTCACTCACACAGATGTACGCAATCTGCCCTTAGCTGGTCTGCCAACAGTTTGCCTAGGATGATATCACCATAGGCACTTCTAAAGATAATTTTATTTTTTTTCTCTACAGGGTCTTAACCCTTTAATTCTTTTACTTTACTGACAGAAGGAAATCACATCAACAAAACAAATCTATTTTTGAGGACTGAAGAAACATATCATTACATACATATGAACTGCAATATATTTTATGTAAAGTTATTTTTGTAAACTAAATGCATTAATATATGAAGTATATACTTATGGTTCCTTTTAAATACTAAATATAATACCACTATTATAAAAGTATTTCATTTAAGGAAAATAATTAATATATGAACTCTTAGGATTGCAAGTACTGTTTGGTAATCTCATTTAGTGTTTCTTAGCCCTACTGAATAGTTGAGATGCTTTAAAGAAATGAATAAACAAAACATTCTCAGGCTTTACAGCAGATCTGCTGAAAGGAACTGAAAAAAAGGGATAGTACAAGAATAAATCTAGGACTCTGCATTAATTTGAAAGTTACCAGGTTGGTCTCATCATTTGCAAATACTTTCTCCCATTCCATAGGCTGTTTGGTTTTGGTTTCCTTTACTGTTCAAAAGCTTGTAAGCGTCATTAAGATTCATTTGTTTATTTTTGCTTTCATTTCTACCGCCTTGGGAGACTGACCTAAGAAAACATTGGTTAGATTTATGTCAAAGAATACTCTGCCCATGATCCCTTCTAGGAGTTTTAGGTGTCTTGTCTTATATTTATGTCTGTAAGCCATTTTGAATTTATTTTTGTGCTGGTGTGATGGTGTATTCCAATTCATTGACAGATGAATGTATAAAGAAGATGTGGTACGTATATACAATGGAATATTACTCAGCCATAAAAAGAACAAAATAATGCCATTTGTAGAAACATGAATGCAACTAGAGATTATCATACTGAGTGAAGTAAATCAGAAAGAGAAAGACAAATATCAACGCTGTGTGATATCACTTATATGTGGAATATAAAATAGGGCACAAGTGAACTGCTCTACAAAACAGAAACCGACTCACAGATACAGAGAATAGACTTATGGCTGCCGAGGAGTAAGCATGGATGGACTGGGAACTGGGTGGGGTTAGTGGTGCAAACTATTACATATACAATGGATAAACAAGGTCCTACTATATAGCACAGGGAACTATATTTGATATCCTGGCGTAAACCATAATTGAAAACAACATAATAAAGAATGAATAGACATATACAACTGAATCACTGCTTTACAGCAGAAATTAACATGGTAAATCAACTATACTTAAAGAAAGCCATCAGGCAAAATGTGGAAACCTCTGCTTTATGAAGAGATTTCTGTCCTTCGCATTTCACCCAAATGGTCCAGTAACCTTTACAAAGTGTTACAGTGTGTGAGTGAGTGAAAGTTGCTCAGTCATGTCCTTCTCTTTGTGACCCCCATGGACTATATGGTCCATGGAATTCTCCAGGCCCTAATACTGGAGTAGGTAGCAATTCCCATCTCCAGATATCTTCCCAACCCAGGGAACGAACCCAAGTCTCCCACACTGCAGGTGGATTCTTTACCAGCTGAGCCACCAGGGAAGCTCCTGCTACAGTGGAGCAGCCTAAATATTTACAGACATTATAGGTCACTTTGCAAGAGTCAAGTGAACACATTAAACAGAGGTAGAGTCACTAAAGAATAAATGAGAAGGCCCCCAAACCAAGGAGATATTGAGGGTACAGCTATGAATTTGTTTCAGTGAAGCCTAGCTAAGATTCAGATTGTATCTCCCATATCAGATAACTCTACGGTGGATTCAGGGCAAAGAATTCACATTGAGGCTCAGGAGAGGGCCAAGCAAAACTTAGCAAAGAAAGAAAGAATTATAGTAGCAACTGTTTAGTAAAGACACACAACACTTTCTATCTCTCTTCTCTAACCAAATACACTGGAGTAGTTATACCTTAAAAAGAAAGAGAGGGATATATATCTCAGAGTCAGCCTATGATCAGCCTCCTTTCCACTCTAAGCTATCATTTTCTCAGTTTAAAGCCACACAGGAAAGATGGAAGAAAACACAATTTAAACCAAACTTGAGACCAGAGTTATAACTGAATATTAATAACAAAATGGATTAGAAAAAATTAAAAATTTATACCAATGGCATTAAAGCATGGGGCATGATTATCTGAGATGAAACTACTCATTGGGAAAAATTCATAATTATGCCCAAACCAAAATAAGACTACTCAATAAATCAAGCAAAATATATTAATGCAGCCTATAGAAATTTAAGTTTACTTTTTTTGGAACTACATCACAGTGGGGCTAGTCTCTATTCAAATCCCTAAGAAACCTGGTTTGTTTCTAAGTAAGCTCTTCCTTACACTGTTCTTATTTCATGTTTTGTTGGATTTGAGCACAGTACCATATATTTATACCTGCTATATTTATTGTAAGATTTATCCCATTGCTCTTTTTGTATCCCAAATCTGTCACTCAGCATATCACCTTTTTATCTCTCTCAGCTTTAATTTGCAAGTTTGATATAGGCTCCCTCAATGTTTTCATGGCTGTTTCAAAGATTTGAAACAAATGAGAGAAAATTCAGGCAAGAGCCCTGAATCTTTTAACTGAAGGAAGCTTTCTCTACTTTTATATGCTGATAGAGGTGGCACAGCAGTAAAGAATCCACCTGCAGTACAGGAGACATGTTTCAATCTCTGGGTAAGGAAGATCTTGACCTAAGAAATAGCAACCCATTCCAATATTCTTGCCTGGAGAATCCCATGGACAGAGGAACCTGGCAGACTACAATCCATGGAGTCACAAAGAGTTGGACATAACTGAGAACGCATGCACTTCTATTATGGAGCACAAAGGCAAAGATCTCCATGATATCCCATCTCCCTAAATTGACTGGGATATAAGATTATGGTTAAAAACCTGAATTCCAGGACCAGACAATCTGTGATTAAAACTACACACCTGCTACCGGTTGACCTGAGTTTATACAATGAAGAAAGTAATATCATCTACTTAGATGATAGAACTGTTCACAAGATCAAATGAGTTAAGAAATATGAAATAATTAGAAATATCAGGTATACAAAACTCTTATATAAATATCAGATATTTTTACTAGATGATGGTTATTAAAGTCCAGATACAGGACATTGACTACAGTTGCCTAATAATCACAATCCTATCACAGGCAAACAAATATAAATGTATATCTAGCATAACTTGGGCTTCCCTGGTGGCCCAGATGGTAAAGAATCCGCCTGCAATGTGAGCAACCTTTCATTTTGTAAAGCCAATCCAGATTCTGGTTATCATTTTTTCTAATAATTTCTTATAGATTTGTCTGAAAAAGTTTTCTTCACATTTTTGAAAAAATATTTACTTGTTTAAATAGCAAATAAGTGACCTCAAAAAGTGTATCAATTATGTAAATAAACTGTCAAACTGTGCAAAATTTTTAGAATATATTCTGGCTGTCACCATTTATTTTGTTGTTATAGAGATTGTAAAGATGTTTAAAAAGAAAATCAAAGGGAAATTCTTTTTTCATTAATCCTCGTGGTATAAATGGCATCTCTACTTGAGAGGGAGCTTCCCATGTGGCGCTAATAGTAAAGAACCCACCTGCTAATACAGGAGACATAAGAGACATGGGTTCAATTCCTGGGTCAGGAAGATCCCTTGGGGGGAGGGCATGGCAACCCACTCCAGTATTCTTGCCTGGAGAATCCCATGGACAGAGGAGACTGGTGGGCTAGAGTCCATAGGGTTGCACAGACTTGGACATGGCTGAAGTGACTTAGTACATATGCATGTGCTTGAGAGGAAGTAGAACATGCTATGAAACTCTCTCAAAGAACTGGCAGTAAGACAGAAACCCAGTTTACCAGATTTGGCTGTAGTTCTATGATATACTACTTGAATAACACATTGCACAAGAGACTGTTGAAAGAGCAAGGTTTGTGTATCTAAGTGTTTTCTTTCAGAAAACTTGAGAGTTAAATCAGAGCAAAGAAGAAAATTTGGAAATAAATATTAAAAGGCAATGGTAGGATTTTTAAGTCTGTAGCATAGTAGCCAATGAAAAGCTGGAACAACCAGCAGGAACATATGCCTGTGGATAAATATAGGTATCAAAGAACACAGAGAAAAGTAACATACCATACAAACACTTAAGATTGTTTGAGTGAAAAGGAAATATATGTGTGTGTGTGTGTGTATATATATATATTTTATATATGCATATGTATATATGTCTGTACATACATACACACACAGCCTCCAGAAGGATTCTATAAAGTTACAACACAGTGTATTATCCCTGTTAATATTCCATTGCACTGTAGTTGTTCAAGATTATTTTTATACTTCACAGTTGGAAACAACAAAAGGAATAAGTTAAACAAATTAAAAATAAAAACAAAGACTCCCCCCAAAAAAAACAGGATATGCTGAATAGTAGTAGTTTTTAATAAATGAACCAAAATTAGATGTTCAAAACTATGCATAAAATTTCTTAGCTCTATAATACCAATTTGTGAGAATTTCATCTTGAAAGAATGTTAGAAGAAATGTTTTTCTTTAATTACCACATGGGAATGCCAGACCAACTCACCTGCCTTTTGAAAAACCTGTATGCAGGTCAAGAAACAACAGTTAGAACTTGACATGGAACAAAAGACTGGTTCAAAACTGGGAAAAGAAATACATCAAGGTTATATATTCTCACCCTGTTTATTTAACTTATATGCAGAGTACATCATGAGAAATGCTGGGCTGGATGAAGCACAAGCTCGAATCAAGATTGCCAGGAGAAATATCAATAACCTCAGATATGCAGGTAATACCACCCTTATGGCAGAAAGCGAAGAGGAACTAAAGAGCCTCTTGATGAAAGTGAAAGACGAGATTGAAAAAGTCGGCTTAAAACTCAACATTAAAAAAACAAAGATCATCACATCTGGTCCCATCACTTCATGGCAAATAGATGGGGAAACAATGGAAACAGTGACAGACTTTATTTTCTTGGGCTCCAAAATTACTGCAGATGGGGACTGTAGACATGAAATTAACATGCTTCCTCCCCAGGAAAAAAGCAATGATCAAACTGGACAGCATATTAAAAAGCAAAGACATTACTTTGCAGACAAACACTCATCGAGATAAAGCTATGGTTTTTCCAACAGTCATGTATGGATGTGAGAGCTGGACCATAAATAAGGCTAAGTACCAAAGAATTGATGTTTTTGAACTGTGATGTTAAAGAAGACTTTTGACGGTCGCTTGGACTGCAAGGAGATCCAACCAGTCAATCCTAAAGGAAATTAATCCTCAATATTCACTGGAAGGGCTGATGCTAAAGCTGAAGTTCCAATACTTTGGCCATCTGATGTGAAGAACTGACTCATTAGAAAAAAGCTGATGTTGGGAAAGTTTGAAGGCGGGGGGAGAAGGGGATAGCAGAGGGAAAGATGGTTGGATGGCATCAGAGACTCAATGAACTTGATTTGGAACAGGCTCTGGGAGATGGTGAAGGACAGGGATGCCTAGTGTGCTGCAGTCCATGGTATTGCAAAGAGTGAAATATGACTGAGCAACTGAACAACAACAGTATACAGCAATGAAAAAATTTTAATTAATTGTTACATGCATTCCTGAAGTTTTCGGTTAGCTCAAACACTTGGTATTTTCATATTTATTAAATTAAAAGTATGTTGCCCATCGCCCAAAGGAAAGCACTTTCACATACTGATGGTTAATATAGATAATATTATTTTTGTCCTCCAAGAATTGTTCGTTTAAAGGCAATTGTGACTTTAATGTTCAGTTAAGTTAAGTTCAGTCACTCAGTCATGTCCAACTCTTTACAACCCCATGAATTGCAGCACACGAGGCCTCCCTGTCCATCACCAACTCCCAGAGTTCACCCAAACTCATATCCATTGAGTCGGTGATGCCATCCAGCCATCTCATCCTCGGTCGTCCCCTTCTCCTCCTGCCCCCAATCCCTCCCAGCATCAGAGTCTTTTCCAATGAGTCAACTCTTCGCATGAGGTGGCCAAAGTATTGGAGTTTCAGCTTTAGCATCAGTCCCTCCAAAGAACATCCAGGGCTGATCTCCTTTAGAATGGACTGGTAGGATCTCCTTGCAGTCCAAGGGACTCGCGAGAGTCTTCTCCAACACCACAGTTCAAAAGTAGCAATTCTTTGGCGCTCAGCTTTCTTCACAGTCCAACTCTCACATCCATACATGAATACTGGAAAAACCATAGCCTTGACTAGATGGACCTTTTTGGCAAAGTAATGTCTCTGCTTATGAATATGCTATCTAGGTTGGTCATAACTTTTCTTCCAAGGAGTAAGCGTCTTTTAATTTCATGGCTGCAATCACCATCTGCAGTGATTTTGGAGATCCCAAAAATAAAGTCTGACACTGTTTCCACTGTTTCCCCATCTGTCTCCCATGAAATGATGGGACCAGATGCCATGGTCTTAGTTTTCTGAAAGTTGAGCTTTAAGCCAACTTTTTCACAATCCTCTTTCACTTTCATCAAGAGGCTTTTGAGTTCCTCTTCACTTTCTGCCATAAGGGTGGTGTCATCTGCATATCTGAGGTTATTGATATTTCTCCCGGCAATATTCATTCCAGCCTGTGTTTCTTCCAGCCCTGCGTTTCTAATGAGGTACTCTGCATATAAGTTAAATAAGCAGGGTGACAATATACAGCCTTGACGTACTCCTTTTCCTATTTGGAACCAGTCTGTTGTTCCATGTCCAGTTTTTACTGTTGCTTCCTGACCTGCATATAGGTTTCTCAAGATGTTCCAGCTTGAACATCTGGAAGTTCACAGTTCATGTATTGCTGAAGCCTGGCTTGGAGAATTTTGAGCATTACTTTACTAGCGTGTGAGATGAGTGCAATTGTGCGGTAGTTTGAGCATTCTTTGGCATTGCCTTTCTTAGGGACTGGAATGAAAACTGACCTTTTCCAGTCCTGTGGCCACTGCTGAGTTTTCCAAACTGTATAGGAGACAGGGATCAAGACCATCCCCATGGAAAAGAAATGCAAAAAAGCAAAATGGCTGTCTGGGGAGGGCTTACAAATAGCTGTGAAAAGAAGAGAAGTGAAAAGCAAGGAGAAAAGGAATGATATAGCATCTGAATGCAGAGTTCCAAAGAATAGCAAGGAGAGATAAGAAAGCCTTCCTCAGCGATCAGTGCAAAGAAATAGAGGAAAACAACAGAATGGGAAAGACTAGAGATCTCTTCAAGAAAACTAGAGATACTAAGGGAATATTTCATGCGAAGATGGGCTCGATAAAGGACAAAAATGGTATGGACCTAACAGAAGCAGAAGATATTAAGAAGAGGTGGCAAGAATACACAGAAGAACTGTACAAAAAAGAGCTTCACAACCCAGATAATCATAATGTTGTGATCACTCACCTAGAGCCAGACATCCCGGCATGTGAAGTCAAGAGGGCCTTAGAAAGCATCATTACGAACAAAGCTAGTGGAGGTGATGGAATTCCAGTTGAGCTATTTCAAATCCTGGAAGATGACTTTAATGTCATGTTTACAAATTTGGGGTACGCTTTCACAGACAATAAGATCCACAATTATGTTAATGTTCTTTTCAATATGAAGACATGGAAGCCAGTCCTAAATCCTCACTTATCAGAAAACCTTCTATGTGAAGTTCTAGATGAATCTTAATATCTTCTCACATAGTACAGTGATTCCTAGGTTCCCCAAAACCGCACCAAATAGTGTCAGATACAACACAAATCCTATCACAAGGGGTAAAGGAAATTTAAGGATTAAAAGAAAGCAGTCTTATCAGTTTATTCTGACATAACCCCTCTATGACAATATCCTGGAAAAATATACCCTAGGACTAGGTATCTACAGTAATGCAGAATTCACTGTTTCCTAAGGCACCCCATTCTAGAACCAATCATAGAGACTTATTCCTCACAGTAAGTTTAAAGTCTTCCTCATTACAACTTCATTGATGAATCCTAGTTCTTTCCTCTGTAGTGCTGTAGAAACGTTAAAGCATCTTTTACAAGAGAACTCTGCTAGCATTTAGAAAAACAGTAAAAATTGTTTATTCTCCAGGACAAAGCTCCTAGCACCTTAAGCAAGTCTTCATACATTGTTATACACATGGACTCACTCTCTGGTTCATTCTGCTCCACATAGGGTTCAGTTTATCAAATATTTCTCATAAAGTATAATCCGATATAAAAGAAGAAGAGAACTAACACCTGCTCTGATTTAAATACACAAGATCTCATGAGAGGCGTAGCAGATTTTTGTTACTCATTGTACAAAACACATTTATCTTTTTCACAGATGTGATACTGTGTTTCTGTACATTGTCTTCAGCTAGATTTGGTCCTCATTTACTTTTTGACAGTTATGGCTTATTATTATTTTCTTTTAAGAATTCTGTTGAAAACTACAACGGTATCACCTCACATCAGCCAGAATGGCTATTATCAAAAAATCCACACAATAAACTCTGAAGAGGGTGTGGAGAGAAGGGAATGAAAGGTTGTGGTGTGAGCCATGTGCTACGCCAGGATTCATGACCTCCAGAGAGGATTTCAATCCAGGGCCAGAGGAAAGGCTTGACCATTCTGAGCTTTTTGTATAGCAATGATTTATTAAAGTATGAAAGAGATAGGGAAAGTTTCTGACATAGACATCAGAAGGGGACAGAAAAAATGCCCCCTTGCTAGTTTTTAGCAAGGCGTTTTACATCTGTTTGGAGAAGGAAATGGCAACTCACTCCAGTACCCTTGCCTGGAAAATCCAATGAACAGAGAAGCCTCATAGACTACTCTCCATGGGGTCGCAAAGAGTGGGACAGGACTGAGTGACTTCAATTTTCTGTCTCTTAGCAAGCTTATAATCAAATAAAAGAAACACCTCAAGGCTGAGGGAGTTTCACCAGGCCCCTCTTCCACATTATGCATTTTTGAGATAGGATGGCAAGAGGTGTGTTATCCCTGGCCATAAAACAATTGACATGAACTGGTCTGTTGAGCCATTATCAGCCCAGGGTTTGAGAAAAGAAAAGAAAAAAAAGTTAGTGTCAGGCGGAACTGATTTGAAGAAAGGCAGATTCCAAAGCAAATACACAGTTTCATTAACACAGTTTAAGAAAAACATTTCCATAAGAAAAATGCATCGGTTAGCTCAAGGTTTGAGAAAAATTAAGTTCAGGAAGAAACAGGTGTTCTCAACAGAGAAGGGAAAGAAAAAAAAAAGTCTGTCACTTGCATTTTATTTCCTCCAGCCTCTTGGTGACCTCTGGCATTCCTGCTTGTTAACCCTGTCAGGAACCCTCCTACAGTATTGGTAGGGATGTAAATTTGGTACAGCCACTAAGTAGAACATTATGAAGGTTCCTTAAAAAAATAAAAAGAGCTACTATATACTATACATATATTCAGCAATCTCACTCCTGGGCATATATCCTGAGGAAACAATAACTGGAAAAGATACATGTACCCCAGTGTTCACTACAGCACTATTTACAATAGCTGGAATATGAAAGCAAATTAAATATCCATAAAGAAGATGTGGTACATATATACAACAGAATATTATTCAGCCATTTGTTTTTATTGTTGCTCAGTCACTAAGTTTGTTTCTCACGCTTTGAGATCCCATGGACTTAGCACGCCAGATTCCTCTGACTTCCACCATCTCCCAGAATTTGCTCAAATTCATGTCCATTGAATCGGTGATGCTATTCAGCTATCTCTTTCTCTGTTGCCCCCTTCTTCTCCTGCCTTCAATCTTTCCCAGCATCAAGGTCTTTTTTAATGAGGCAGTTCTTAGCATCAGGTGGTCAATGTATTGGAGCTTCAGCCGTTGAGGTTTATCATAGCTTTCTTTCCAAGAGCAAGTATCTTTTAATTTCACTGTTACAGTCATCACGTGAAGTGATTTTAGAGCCCAAGAAAAGAAAATCTGTCACTGCTTCCACTTTTCCCCCTTCTATTTGCCATGAAATGATGGAACTAGATGCATGATCACATTTTGTGAAAGCAGAGCTTCAAGCCAGCTTTTCCACTCTCCTCTTTCACCTTCATCAAGAAGTTCTTTAGTTCCTCTTCGCTTTCTGTCATTAAAGTAGTATCATCTGTATATCTGAGGTTGTTTAGATTTCTCCAGTCCATTGTTCCATGTCCAGTTTTAACTGTTGCTTCTTGACCCACATACAGTTTTCTCAGAAGACAGGTAAAGTGGTCTGGTACTCACCTCTCTTTAAGAATTTTCCACATTTTGTTGTATTCCACATAGTCAAAGGCTTTCATACATTCAATGAAGCAGAAATAGATGTTTTTCTGGAACTCCATTGCTTTCTCCATGATCCAACAAATGTTAGCAATTTATTCTCTGGTTCCTCTGCCTCTCTGAAATTTGTGCATCTAGAAGTTCTCAGTTCATTTACTGTTGAAGCCTAGTTTGAAGGATTTTGAGCATAATCTCCCTAGCATGTGAAATGAGTACAATTGTATGGTAGTTTAAACATTCTTTGGCATTGCCCTTCTTTGGGATTGGAAAGAAAATGGACCTTTCCCAGCCCTGTGGATACTGCTGAGTTTTCCAAATCTGCTGCCATATTGAGTGCAGCAATTTATTTATTGACATATTGAGTACAGCACTTTAACAGCATCAGTGAAATAATGCCATTTGCAGCAACATAGATGGGTATAGAAATTGCCATACTGAGTGAAGTAAATCAGACAGAGAAGGAGAAATATCATATGACATCCCTTATATGTGGAATCTAAAAGGAAATGATACAAATGAACTTAGTTACAAAACAGAAAGAGACTTAGAGAATGAACTTATGGTTGGCAAGGGGGAAGAATAGGGGACAAGGAGAGCTAGGGAGTTTGGGATAGTCATATATACACTGCTATAATAAAAATGGATAACCAGTGTTATCTGGCAGCCTAGATGTGAGGAGAGTTTGAAAGAGAATGGATACATGTATGGCTGAGTCTCTTCACTGTACACTGGAAACTATCAAAACATTCTTAATCAGCTATACTGCCAAAACAAAGTAAGAAGTTGTTTTTTTTAAAAAAATATTGTTGACCACAATGTTACAGTCATGTCAAAACAATTTACATACATCATAAAGGAAATGTGGAAAAGGTCTCAATAATCTCTTCAACTCTGTCACAAATGAAAAAATGCGGGGACTCTATAGCGTAAGAACAAAAGAACTTCGTAGTAAAAGTACAGGTGTGATATTAGCGTGCACAGGGCTCAGTGAATATACAAGGGGAGAGATATCTGATTCTTTGATACCCTGGTAGCTCAGCTGGTAAAGAATCTGCCTGTAATGCAGGAGACCCTGGTGCAATTCCTGGGTCAGGAAGATCCTCTGGAGAAGGCATAGGCCACTCACTCCAGTATTCTTGGACTTCCCTGGTGGCTCAGATGGTAAAGAACCCATCTACAATGCAGGAAACCTGAGTTCAATCCCTGGGCTGGGAAGATCCCCTGAAGGAGGGCATGGAAACCCACTCCAATATTCTTGTCTGGAGAATCCCCATAGACAGAGGGTGTCTGGTGGGCTACAGCCCACAGGGTCACAAAGAGCTGGATATGACTAGTCACTAAGCACAGCACAGCAATACATAGAAAACAGACATACTACCTAACAGTCTTGAATATGAATAACTCCTTTCATATTCTAGTTAATCATTATAGGATTAAAATAAGAATGTTAAATTTGAATTGGTGAATTCTACATCCATATGATCAACAATAGCAAATAATTTACTACCTTTTCTAAATATTTGAGGTTCTACAGTAGTAAATGGATTAGTGGGTGCTGAACTTTCATGCTAGTTATTTTCTAAAATAAGCAGTAGAAAACATAATTCATTTCAGTTCAGTTTAGTTCAGTCGCTCAGTCGTGTCCAACTCTGCCATCCCATGAATTGCAGCACACCTCCCTGTCCATCACCATTTCCCGGAGTTTACTCAGACTCACGTCCATTGAGTCCATGATGCCATCCAGCCATCTCATCCTCCGTCATCCCCTTCTCCTCCTGCCCCCAATCCCTCCCAGCATCAGAGTCTTTTCCAATGAGTCAACTCTTCGTATGAGGTGGCCAAAGTACTGGAGTGTCAGCGTTAGCATCAGTCCTTCAAAAGAAATCCCAGGGTTGATCTCCTTCAGAATGGACCTTCTCCAACACCACAGTTCAAAAGCATCAATTCTTCGGTGCTCAGCCTTCTTCACAGTCCAACTCTCACATCTATACATGACCACTGGAAAAACCATAGCCTTGACTAGACGGACCTTAGTCGGCTAAGTAATGTCTCTGCTCTTGAATATGCTATCTAGGTTGATCATAACTTTTCTTCCAAGGAGTAAGCATCTTTTAATTTCGTGGCTGCAGTCACCATCTGCAGTGATTTTGGAGCCCCAAAAAATAAAGTCTGACACTGTTTCCACTGTTTCCCCATCTATTTCCCATGAAGTGATGGGACCGGATGCCATGATCTTCATTTTCTGAATGTTGAGCTTTAAGCCAACTTTTTCACAATCCTCTTTCACTTTCATCAAGAGGCTTTTGAGTTCCTCTTCACTTTCTGCCATAAGGGTGGTGTCATCTGCATATCTGAGGTTATTGATATTTCTCCTGGCAATCTTGATTCCAGCTTGTGTTTCTTCCAGTCCAGCGTTTCTCATGATATACTCTGCATAGATGTTAAATAAGCAGGGTGACAATATACAGCCTTGAGGTACTCCTTTTCCTCTTTGGAACCAGTCTGTTGTTCCATGTGCAGTTCTAACTGTTGCTTCCTGACCTGCATACAGATTTCTCAAGAGGTAGGTTAGGTGATCTGGTATTCCCATCTCTTTCAGAATTTTCCACAGTTTATTGTGATCCACACAGGATTAGTGGGTGCTGAACTTTCATGCTAGTATTTTCTAAAATAAGCAGTAGAAAACATAATTCTTCTCAGGGGGATCTATCTGACTCAATATTCACATTACATTCATTTCCTTATTAGACACAATTTTATTATTAGAGTATACTTTATTTAATTTGACTTCCCTGGTGGCTCAGACAGTAAAAGCGTCTGCCTACAATGTGGGAAACCCGGGTTGAATCCCTGGGTCTGGAAGATCCCCTGGAGAAGGAAATGGCAACCCACTCCAGTATTCTTGCCTGGAAAATCCCATGGGTGGAGGAGCCTGATTGGCTACTGTCCATGGGGTCGCAAAGAGTCGGACACAACTGAGTGACTTCACTACTATTTAATTTGAAATATTTTTCTAAAAGATACATTTATTTAAACCTAAAATAATAACATATGTGAAAACTAAGTAATATAAAGTTACTCCACCTGGATTTTATTTACTTGGTTTGCATCCAAGTGGAGTTAAGATGCCTTCACATTAAGCTTTTGTCCTTACTGCTTACCTTACTGATTTTTTTTTTTTTTTTGTCTTTACTGCTTACCTTACTGCTTTTAAGTCCTGTGAATTTGATTTTACCTAAGTTCATTAGAGGCACAAGGCAAATAAGATAATTCTGAATATAATGTTAACTTATGCATGTTGATAGTTTATCAGTGAGGGAAGTTTGCTTGAGGAATAAGAAGGCTACCCAAAGTCCTAAAGATACCTCCACTCCTTGATCCAACCAAGAAACCCATCTATTTAACTTTACAATCTTCTCCATAAATTGCTTCTGCTGATTAAATTTTAGTATGATGCCAACATAGGTTATACAAGAAAAAGTACAAGAGTCACTGTGGAATCTCTGGAAGAATGTTAAGAACAATTTTATTTTATTATACAGTGTCTGGGAGAGCCACTCAGAAAATTTCTCATTTAATATTATTACTGTGTAATAATTTTTCAATTCAAAGAATAATTGTTTGTTTTTATCTTATGGGCACCATAAATTGTATAACTGATTACATTTCCATTTTGAATTTTGCTGCTAAAAAAAACTAATAGCTAAACCCATAACCCACCTGCAGTAAGCATATGATAGAAATTTTTCATCTCATTTTAGGTTCCACTTCTGAAGCCACTGATTTATTTTTACTTGTTTGCTCTCTCTTTTAATCTTCATTTAATATTTGTAAGTCACTTAATAAGGAAGGAGATAAGTTAATGACTGAGATGATAAATTAAAATGATATTTTAAGCAACACAGAAGCAGCACAGTAAAATAACGGTAAAAGCCAAAAAATGTGGCTCTTGGCTTCACATCGTATCTCTGACATGCATGTTTTTCCCTGCAATAGAAAGTGGTAAACAATAATAACCTAGTTTTCTTAGTTGTTCTTATTAGTAAATAAGATAATAGATACAATATAATACAGGAGAAGGAAATGGCAACCCACTCCAATGTTCTTGCCTAGAGAATCCCATGGACAGAGGAGCCGGGTGGGGCTACAGTCTATGGGGTTGCAAAGAGTCAGACACGACTAAGTAACTAATACACACAATATAATACACAAAGTAAAAACATTAAATAAAAAGAAAATTATTACAAGTACTATATTTCATTAAAATCATGGTACAATATAAGTGTATGTAACAACTGTCCAAAAGAGAAGTAAATTATTATATATATGCTATCTTCCTTTGTTTCCTACGTTAAAAATTTAGAAACTGTAATAAAATTATCAAGGGAAATGTCAGAAGTTAAGGGAAGGTAGAGAAGATAAGACAATAAGAACTGAGATGAATTTATTGTAATGCCTCCAGTAAATTGCTTAGAAACTTAGGAAATAAATGTCAATCACTATGTTATTCAAAAACATTCTCTTTTATTAGCACTAATCAAATATTTAAAACAAAATAATAATCCTAATCTCCAAGGAAGCACAAGCAGACCACTACTTCACTCACAACGGCTTGATTTTTGGTAAGCCTTTAAAATATTTTCTATTGATCAGTTAGACTAGAAAACACACACAAGAAATTTACATTCATTGAGATAAAAAAATAAGCAAAATTAAATCATTTATTATAAAACTTTGTACTTTTAAAATTCATTTTAGCATTCACTTAATTCAGTTAGTTAAACTCAACAATCAAATGGAACCAAGATAATTGGAGGGAAAATACTAATGTACTATTTCTTACTTAAAAAAAAAAATCTTCTAGTGATCATCTCTTATATTTTCTTAAAAATTTAATTATGTGATTATATAAAGAAAGATAAGATAGAGGATTTAAGGAACATTCTTGCATCAGCTTTTCTTAGTTTATCTTTCTAATGCCTTATTTATTTGAGATGTACCATGAAAACAGAGCATTTAACAACAACAAAACATCTTCTACCGATAAAATTGGTTCTGATATAGTTCATAATACACCAAAATGTTGTCCTTTGCAACCTTATAGGGTCATTTCTCCCACTCCACTCATTTCTTCATTCATTTGAAAAAATATCTTTGGGGTAGGCTGCGGGGAACATAACAGATCAATACATGGTGGCTCAGATGGGAAAAATCTGCCTGCAATGCAGGAAACCCGGGTTTGATCTTAGGTCAGGAAGATGCCCTACAGAAAGGAAGAGCTACCCACTCCAGTATTCTTGCCTGGGAAATCCCATGGACAGAGGAGCCTAGCAGAGCACAGTCCATGGATTTGGAGAGAGTTGGAAACAACTGAGCAGCTAACACTTTCAATTTAACTTCATAATACAGTGTAAGTACTATATGAGGGTTCTAAAAATTACAAGACACTAAAGAAGCTGGAACTGATATTGGAAAAAATAAGATTAATATAAGAATGAAAATCTAGGTTTTTATCTAGAACATTCGTGGGATATTTTCTATCAGAACACAATTCATGAAGTTAGTAAGACTTCAAGTCAATGATAAATCAAACATATGAAAGACCAAAATCAGAATCAAGTCCATCAACTAGCTATTCAATATGAAGTGAGTTCCTACTAGGTAAGATTGAAAGAATATAAATCCAGTGAGTTTAGATATCATTTATCAAAACCTCTATCCAGAAAGGAACACAGGCAGTTGTGTCCACCCTCCTCCATTCTAAAACACATGAGCTGTTGATTAGCTTCCAGCTAAATATTTTTTCCTTGTCAGTTAATGTCAAAAAACTTCTTAGAAGGTGACTTTATGCTCTCTGAGCATATTACACAAGGAGAGAAGAGAGGAAATAAGAATGACCCCTTCTCGTCCATAAATAAGAGCTTAAGATCACTGGAAAGATAGGTGGAAAAATAAGGTGGATTATACATAATGTTAGCCGCTCAGTCATGTCTGACTCTTTGCAAGCCCATGGACTATAACCCACCAGGCTCATCTGTCCATGGAATTCTCCAGACAAGAATACTAGAGTGGGGAGCCATACCCTTCTCCAGGAGCTCAAACCTGGGTCTCCAGCATTGCAGGTGGATTCTTTAGCATCCTGGTGGCTCAGATGGTAAAAGAATCTGCCTGCAATGCAGGAGATCTGGATTTGATCCCTGGGTTGGAAAAATCCCCTGGAGGAGAGCATGACAATTCACTCCAGTATTCTTCTCTGGAGAATCCCATGGACAGAGGAGCCTGGCAGACTGTATAGTTCATGGGATTGCAGGATTGCAAAGAATTGGACACAACTGAGCAACTAAGTACAAACATACATAATATATAGTCAAGTCTTTTAACTCTGAATATTAGGCTACTGTACCATTTAAAAATCAAAGAAAATACATTTGTTTTTGTTCTTTACTGTCATATTTCCTTTTCAAAAAGTATTGAACTGTTTCCACATGACTGCTCTCATCTGAGTGTCTAAAGTGTTTCAAATAACAAACACTATCTTCTGAATTCACTTCTAAATATATGTCTGAAGATTTTTCTATGATTGTAATCCTGCCTTTTACCATTAGCTCTTGGATTACTGCTTTCATGTAAAATGGGTACACTAGGTTTATTAGACATCTGAAGTTCTCTGTTACTCTCAACTATGTCACATTTTTTTAACTATTTCAACTCAGTATTTACTTTGTCCACTTTGACTTCCATTTTCCTCTGGCAGTCATCATTCTAATGCTCTCTCTTTGTGTATCATGCAGTCACACACACTCCACACATAAAAGTCCTAGGAATCTATACTACTCTTACGTATTTCAATGCTGATCACTAGTGAGTGTTCTGGGGTCTCATCATTAGTTATAGTTTCATAAAAAGCCAGCTTCAATTTGGAAAACATGAAATTCATCAAATATATTAAGCAACTGTATGTAAGACATATACTAGTATAAGTTCAATAGAAAGCTGAATTGTACGCTTATATCATAAAGCATTTGTTGTATTTGTACTATGCATACAACACTTGCTCAGCTGCTCAACAGTCGCTGAAGTGACATGCTGAAGAAAATGGATGGGACTAGCGCATGTCTCTGGGCTTCCCAGGTAGCTCAGTGTTAAAGAACCCGCTTGCCAATGCAGGAGACGAAAGAAACATGGGTTCATTCCCTGGTTCGGGAATAAATCCTGGAGGAGGACATGGCAACCCACTCCAGTATTCCTGCCTGGAGAATCCCTTAAACAGCGGAGCTGTGGAGGGCTATAGCCCACAGGGTTGCAAAGAGTCAGACGCGACTGCAATGACTTAGCACACATGCACACAGGGCATGTCTCAGAGGCTAAGGAAAACTGGTCTAAAGAAAGCTAGAGAAGGTAGAGGACACCAGTACTGATCACAATAATACAAATGAAAATATTGCATAGTATTTATTGTGCTGCTAAACATGGTTCAATACTTTAAATATAGTAACTGAATTCTCATACCCACCTTATAAATTAGGTGACATTATGAACAGCTAATTATAAATTACAAAACAGAGGTACAGAGTGGTAGATTAACTTTGCCTTAAGACCCACAGCTGGGAAATGACGGAGCTATAATTTAAACCAGGGCATCTAACTCTGGTTCCTGCTGCTGATAAGTCACTTCAGTCGTGTCTGACTCTGTGCGTGCGACCCCATAGACGGCAGCCCATCACGCTCCTGTGTCCCTAGGATTCTCCAGGCAAGAACACTGGAGTGGGTTGCCATTTCCTTCTCCAATGCACTAAAGTGAAAAGTCAAAGTGAAGTCACTCAGTCGTGTCTGACCCTCAGAGACCCCATGGACTGCAGCCTACCAGGCTTCTCCATCCATGAGATTTTCCAGGCAAGAGTACTGGCGTGGGGTGCCATTGCCTTCTCCCTAACTCCAGTTAGATCTACTCAATCCATGAAGGAAAACATCTGCCTATACAGAATAAGCTGCAAACATACTAGAGAAGGGCTGATCCAGATTGAAACTTTATTTGTTGTTGTTTAGTCACTATGCCTCTCTTTGCGACCCCGTGGACTGTACCCTGCCAGCTTCTCTGTCCATGGAAATTTCCCAGGCAAGAATATTGCAGTGGGTTGCCGTTTCCTCCTTCAGGGACCTTCCTGACCCAGGGATCGAACTCGCATCTCCTGCATTGGCAGGCAGATTCTTAACCACTGAGCCACCAGGGAAGCTCTGAAACTCCATAGACCATGAATTATCTGATGTATCTTAAATGCTACTCTCCAACACCAGGAAAGAAAGTGAAAGTGTCTATCAATCAGTCAAGTCCAACTCTTTGTAATCCCATGGACTACGGCCTGCCAGGCTCCTCTGTCCATGGAATTTTGCAGCAATAATACTGGAGTGGGTTGCCATTCCCTTCTCTGGGGGATCTTCCTGACCCAGGGGTCAAACCCAGGCAGGCAAATTCTTTACTATCTGAGCCATCAACCCTAGAAAAAAGTATTAAATCACAAACCATCCAGTGAATGCGTAAGAGTTCAAGCAGGTGAATGATTTAGATGCAAGTTAAAATTTTTCACTTTGTGATTATCAGTCCTTAGCTAATATATGTATATATATTTACTCAATTGTGTTTCTGCAGTCATGTTTGACATTTTTTGGCAGTCTTGTTAATTAAGTAAAAGTTATTCCTGATTAATGTACTGTGAGCTGTTCCTAAAGTACTATAAATAATAAAGTGATTAATTGCCATATCTAAACCAGTCACCCTTTAGCACTCTTCAAGGATGAATTTTCTTGGTTGAATCTTCTGTTGCTGACTTAATAATCATACTTATGTGAAAAAAAAAATCATCTTTCTTACTTCTTTTCTACAGAAAATTATATTTAAACTAGTTGATACAAGACACTTGTTTTGCTTAGTAGCCAAAAAAAAATCTTGTAATTATTAATATAACCTCAAAGATTCTGCTAAAATCAGCACAACTGGAAATTTAAATGTCTTTCTAAAATGTTTAATAACAACTTAAAACTTAATTTTACCATTTAAAACCCAATTTAGGTAATCATGGGAGCTGTTTTCTTTTCATTCATTAAGTTGTTTTATTTCTAGTAAGTATTTAACAATACTTATTAGCCCATCTCTTTTACAAGCAACTTTTGAGTCTTTTCTTACCTGTAAAAGTATAAAAGTCCATTTTGTTGTTGTGAAAATTTTTTGGTTGAAATATTAGAATAGCTAGAAATGTGTCCTGTGATTTCATTTAGTTCAAAATAATATTGTTACCATGTAGAAATGACAAGAAAATAATATTGTTACATTAACTCATACATTGGGCTTGAGACTTTCTTTCCATATTCATCAAGTTGTGTGTATGTGGGGGGTGGTTGTTGCTATTTCATTTAGTCTTCTTTTTTTAATTAATTAATTTTTTTTTACTTTACAATATTATATTGGTTTGCTATACATTGACATGAATCAGCCATGGCTGTACATGTGTGTGTCATTTAATCTTTTTAAAATATATAATAAGTATTTCCAACTATATATATATTTTTGCTACTGTGTCATTTGGTCATATGCAATTACTTCCAGTTTATCACTCTAATCATTATCATAAGCAGTTAACTACCAAAAAGTTTATCAAGTTTGCAAATTAATTTTAAAAGCCAGTTTACTTCAACAAAAGGAGTTGGTCTTCTTGCCATATCATACTAGGATGACAGAGTATTTGAACTGTTGTCCAGTAATACATGGGGCTTCCCAGGTTGCACTAGTGACAAAGAACCTACCTGCCAACACAGAAGATATAAGAGACATAGGTTCAATCCCTGGGTCTGGAAGATCCCCTGGAGGAGGGCATGGGGAGAATCCCACAGACAAAGGAGCCTGATGGGCTACCGCCAATGGGGGCCCAAAGAGTTGGACACTACTAAAGTGACTTAGAACACACGCATGTTCCAGTACTACATACAACACCCCAAAGAATACAGAGGAAAAACAGAATGTATAGTCTAATATATATCTCCCAGAAGGACAGGAAGAAAAAGAAATGCAGGTCTTTTGAAGAGAGGAAAGCCTTGAACTCTTTTCTCTATAATCATTATTAAATCCTGCTTGAAAGAATTTCATGGAAGATTACTTGAAATACATGAATTTTATCATGAATCAAGATGTACTACTAAAGAATTATGAACTTGAATCAGACTACTTGGGTTCCTGTAGAACTGTTTCTCTTGAATTTCATTTCAGTAATGGGATGTCATAAAAAACCCAAATGCTACGGGCACTTACCAGTTATTTCCAGAACAACTTTTCCTTTTTAATCTCTCTTCGTCTATTTCTACATTTGTGAATATTAAAAATATTATAATTTAATGATCTTAATTGTGTTGCTCTTGTTTTAGTTATTGAAAACAAATCTTCAGCTCATCTCTTCAAAAATGGCATGCTAATTTACTTTTGGCTTCATAATTTAACAACCCTGCATCTCTCCTGCACCTAACTTTTGTATGTTTAAATTTTTTCAAGAGTGCTGAACTTATGATTGAAAATTAGCTCTAATGTTCGTAAATGAAAAGATTTTATATTAATAGTAAGATTATGGATAAGTAGCACTACCCACTCTGTGTAAGCATATGGACCAGTATATAACATCTGTACACTTTTATTTTTTTTTTTTTGAGATCTTTTTCTATTTATTTATATCTTAATCAATTTCTTTCTTAAATGTCTTATAGTTTTTTTTAATTTATTTATTTTTTATTTTACAATTCTGTATTGGTTTTGCCATACAAGACATGAATCCACCACGGGTGTACATGCATTCCCAAACCTGAACCCCCCTCCCACCCCCCCTCCCCACAACATCTCTCTGGGTCATCCCCGCGTACCAGCCCCAAGCATGCCATATCCTGCATCGGACATAGACTGGCAATTCGATTCTTACATGATATTATACATGTTTCAATTTTAAAAATCTACACCATCTTTCCAACTGATCTCTTCCAGTATTTCTATCTTTAAATACATTATGGACTCACTCACAAATATACATCCAAAAGAACTCCAAAATATACATCTCAAGTTCCACCTCTCCCATGTTCTAAACTCTCTTCAGTGTAATAGCTTAATCAACATAAAATCTCTACTCTAACTTTCAAAAGATCTTAATTTCTCTTTCAGACTCTCTTATTCCCCATCATTCCTCACCAGTGCAAATATCACTAAAATTACATTCATTTGTTCAAAAACATTAGCATCATCCTTAACTCTATTTTCTTAACAACTAATTCCAGTTGATCAGCAAATTTGGTTACCTAGCTCTATCTATAAAATATATTCAGGATATGACCATTTCTCACCCCAAAGATGGCTGCTCTGTCTTCCCAGTTTGAGTGATCATTCAGTTCAGTTCAGTCACTCAGTCGTGTCCAACTCTGCGACCACATGAACTTCAGCATGCCAGCCTTCCCTGTCCATCACCAAATCCCAGAGCCTACTCAAGCTCATGTCCATTGAGTCGGTGATGCCATGCAACCATCTCATCCTCTGTCAGCCCCTTCTCCTCCCACCTTCAATCATTCCCAGCATCAAGGTCTTTTCAAATGAGTCAGTTCTTCACATCAGATGGCCAAATAATGGAAGTTTCAGCTTCAGCATCAGTCCTTCCAGTGAATATTCAGGACTGACTTCCTTTAGGATTGACTGGTTGGATCTCCTTGCTGCCCAAAGGACTCTCAAGTGTCTTCACCAACACCACAGTTCAAAAGCATCAGTTCCACAGTGCTCTGCTTTCTTTATAGTCCAACTCTCACATCCATACATGACTACTGAAAAAACCAAAGCTTTGACTAAACAGACCTTTGTTGGCAAAGTAATGTCTCTGCTTTTAAATATGCTCCCTAGATTGGTCATGTCTTTTCTTCCAAGGAGCAAGCATCTTTTAATTTCATGGCTGCAGTCACCACCTGCAGTGATCATTATCTTTCACTTAAACTACTGCAAAAGTCTCTGTTTCCATGTTTCTACCATTAGTTCACTATAACCTACTCTCTATACAGCATAATAATTTTTGTTGTACTTCCCACTGTTTGAAATTAAACACTTTTTCGATTATTTTGACTCTACCACTAGGATGTAATATGTAAAAAGTCAGGAACGCTTTGTGTATTGTTTACTCACTACTGAATCCCCAATGTTTGAAACAGTATCTTGCAGGTTTATTCTTGTCTACTTAGTTCAACTGTTAGTTATGTTGCCCAGAGTCGTCTTCTCTTTACGGCTCTGGGTTAGAGAGGGACAAAAGAGAAACAAGGAAAAATTGGGGAGATGAAAGTCAAGCAGTGGTCAATACTCTCTAAGGGTACTCTGGTATCAAATAGAGTGACTGATGCAGAGCTGGCCAGCAGATTCTAGCCTGTCCTCACTCTCCTCTTTTCTGTCAAACTCTTCTTTCCAACTAGCAGCACTGCCTGAAACAGCAGCCATAGGTCCACTTGCAGTGAATGGAAAGGAGATAGAGCTCACATACACAAAAGCTTCTAACCAGCCCCTCCACAAGCTTCCATTTGCAGGTCCACCTTAGCAACTGAATGTGGCTTGGGACTCAGTGTTCTCCTGTGAGCTCTTGAAAGTACTACCGGAAGTCATATTCATGAACTCTTCTCAGATCCTCTAATTCCCCTCTCCATATCTTCATTTCCCAATCTCCTCCTTCAATGGTATGAGTTCTACCTCCTACCTCTCCCACTGTATCAATGTACTAGACATGTAGAAGGCGGTCATTAGGTACTTATTTAATTAATAAATATAAAGCACTTCATGTATATTCTAGCACATAAATAGCCTTCAATAATATTATTTGTCATTACTTATATAATTATGATTAATAAATTAAAATAAAATAGTAATGCCCTAAGAGGTGGTCATGCACCACACCGAGGCATTTAGAGACCAGCCATATGAAAGAATAAGTGATAGAACTGAAGAAAATCAAAAGCTTTTCTCTTTTACCTTTTTATATTCAGTGTAGTAACTGGCAGAGAAAAATGGGTTTTGAAAAATTGCTGTGTGAATGAATGCCATTTCAGCTTCATCTATTTGAAAAGCTATCATCTGTAATTGGTAACTAATTATCATATTTATGTATTGTGTGAAGGATAAAACCAGAAATTAAAATTAGTAGGAAGCAAATCAAATATTAAAAAAAAAAACCGGTATCCATCCAAAAGTACCATGTTTCAAAAGCATGTGATCTCCCATTTGTCAGTGTTGTTTTATAAATGCTAAGAACTGGTCTAAGGGATAAAAAGACTCATGTATTAGGATAGTGCTCAGATAGACTGATCACAAAATTGTTATCAAATTCTCTGATTTTATGCACTAATAGTAACTGTGTATATAATGAGCTCCCAAGTGGTACTAATGGTAAAGAATCTGTCTGCCAAAGCAGGAGACACAAGAGACACAGTTTCAATCCCTGAGTCAGGAAGGTCCCATGAAGTAGGAAATGGCAACCCACTCCAGTATTCTTGCCAGGAAAACTACATGAACAGAGGAGCCTGGTAGTCTATATATTGTCCATGGGTCAGCAGAGAGTCAGACATGACTGAGCAACTGAGCACACAAACATCATGGCACATACTAAGTTTTAAACCTTATTGTTTGTATGTTAAGGGTGATAATATCTAGACAGCATACACATAATGAATTAACCAAGTAAAGTTTATACTAGAGTTTAATGCTATATAGTATATACTACCTAGCAGAGTTATGGTATAAAATTGTCAAGGATGAGTTTGTAGTCACTGCAAGTTCTCTGAAGGAAAGTGATTTTTCCAGTTGAATGACTTTCATGAAACTGAATTTTTAAGGATGAGCTAAAGTGTAAAGAGTGACGCAGATATTACTATAAACCCCAAGAATAAGTCATATGTAAAGTTATGTTTGAACAAATTCACATTTAAAATTTCATGATACTTCATAGTAAAGACTAAGAAACTAATGAAATGCCCTTTTCATAATTTTAAAGAACAAGTAAAGTTTGAATTACTCAAGTTATTAAAATAGGTATATTTTTAAATTTTCAGATTTTCTTCTCTGATGATTACTACTACTCCTGATTCTATAAATAACTACTATGATGAGAGTTCTAGAATGGTTCTGGTAAAGCTTGTGCTCTTCAATTAAAACAAAAAGTATTACTGCTCTAAATAAGTACTTGTTATTAGAGATACTCTTTAAAAGAACAAAAGGAAGGAGGACAGTGTTTTGAAATTGTGCAGTATCTTATTCCTCCCTAAGTTTGTTCAGTCTCTTTCCTTTTATAGTATCTACTCAACTTTAAAAAGCAGCGCAAGAAATATTCCTCCAAAGAGTTACTTTCTACTTAAATCTGCCACCAACACCAAAAGGCATCAGATACTACTTCAATATGACCATCCACTTTTGCAGTGTTTGCTAAATTCACAAATATAATATCCACGTTGTTAAACTTTATTCAAAGTACTGTAGCCTCCATCTAAAGTTTTCATGAGTGACATTCAGTTGCCATTCAGATATTCAAGTTCTTTGGTTATTCATATACTTCCTGGTTCTTTCCCAAGGCAGTGACATCCATATCCATAGCTTCAGTTACTCTGAGAGGCAGATTACCCATTTCCTGAGGTCCATGAAAGTGTCAGGAAGTTTAACCACATCCCCTTCCTCATTTCAGTTAAATCCAACTAAGAGACAATTACGTGAGGAAAAAAAATGGAGAATTAAAATGTTAGTTTCACTACAAGTAGCACGCTTCAAGTTCAGCTTGTGTCTGTGACCAATATAGGCGTGTAACATGCCACACTTGAAAAGCACAGACTGGTCCACATTGTTACAAGCAGCAAGGACAACTCCAAGCCTATCTCCAATAGCAAAGAGTCACCAATGAATCTCTTAAGTTCTCTGGAGATAAGGAGAAATATTTCTTCACTACAAAAGAGAGACAGAGACAGAACAGGGACAGACAGAGTTACAGAGAATATGCTTAGATCATTTTCTTTCCCACCAAATTATTAACTAGATAATCTTTCCACCTACGCTGAAAATGCATGAGTAAAAAGGTAACCTAAAAGACCCAGGTCTTTACTGTGTGGGAAGAGTTTCCTCACAAAAATATGAGACCAAGGAAATGGAGACTACCCACTAGCATCACCTACTTAACGTACCATTTAAGTGTTTCAACAAACATTACACTAATGTTCTTTTGGGTCAAGAGGAGCAGATCTGAACTCAGTGAATGGCACCACCATCATCTAAGTCGATCAGAAATCTAGATGTTGTCCTTGACATCTTTTCTTTTGATCTCTACAAAATCATTAGCATTCATCTCTATCTTATAATCTAATAATTCTCTCCATCCATCATCTTTCTCCTTGTCCACTCATCTACTTATATTATTGTTAGCCCTCTCTAAACTCTCCTCTATACTACACCCAGGGTGACACCAAAAATGCAAATACTGTTGAGTCACAATCTTCCACCCATCCCTGTCCTGTCCCACGGCCTCTGTACCCTTTAAAAACTTAATGTCTTTAATAGTCTGCTCTTCACCTGTCACTCAGTCTCATCTTATATCATCTCCATTTAATTCAGTTCACAGACATCTGGGCCTCCCTTAACTTACTGCATTCACCATACCCATTCCTGTCATGGGATCTATGAAAATGCTCATTGCTATCACTCACATTCATTCTTCACATTTTAGCTCAGTCATTGCTTTTTCAAGAGAAGTATCTCTGACCACCAAAACTACCTTAGATTCTCTATGATACAAAATAGTAACTCCATGTATTGCTCCTTCTTATCATTTATAACCATTGCAATTATACATTTTAGTTGATTATTTGATTCACACTCACCTCTTCATGTTAGACTACAAGCCCCATGAATAGTATTTAACATGACAATAGTTGAATCTTATTATATTCAATGCTTAGTACATACCTGTACTGAAAAAAAACATTAGCTCAACTGGTGACTAAGTGATAATCATTCCATCTTTACCTTTCTATTACAATCATATACCCTACTAGGATGTGAGTTCCTTGAAAGTAGGTGCTTTATTTTCCCTATTCAAATCCTTATTATATGTATTTGCAACTATACAATTATTTATTTAGAAGCCAACCCTATCAGTAGTTATTAACATGAAATACAATAAATAAAACAAAATAGATGTATGATCATTTGTTCAAGACAACCTATTGAATTGATTTTGGCATTATGTTTCAGAGTATGTTCCTCCCAAATCATTTTCATAAATGTTTTCTCTCAGCTATATATAGAATATTTAGTATTCTAACTTGTACTACTTCTGGAAGCATAATCATTGTGTATTCTTCTTCTTTCCTCAAAGAGGAAATTTTATTTCATTAATTATCACATTAACATTAATAAACTAGTTGACAATTATTTTTGCTACCTCATTAGGCAATAAAATGGTCTATCTTTCCTGTAGCATTTAATGCAATTTACTATACATGACATAATTGACATAAAAGTGATTTTTAACAATAAATTGATGTAGGAAGGTGAGTTATTGCTCGTATCAACTATTTCTGGTAGGATATATTAGCAATGATACATGTAAATAAAATAGATAAGAAATTTATGAATCAGAAAAACTTTTTATTTGTAAGAAGTTATAAAAGACAATGTTACAGGTTAAGGATGACACTTAATTTATCTTGTTCTTTCCTAATAAAAAATAAGGCAGACCAAAAAGCATATTCTATCTGTCCTAAAAAAAACTCTTATGTAAGATATCTGGATATAAATATAGAAAAAGATTTTTTTAAGAAATAATGAAAGCTGAGACACATCATCATGACACTACACTCAACCTTGGAAATTTTAAATTCATGTTTTAAGTTTCATTGTAAAATATAGTATTTAGAGCTAGTATTTAGTCGTTTTTTTTCCTATATAAATATTCATCTTGGATCTAACCCTACAAATGACTGACACTCAAAATTACTGCTAGAGTAAACTAATTCTGAAAAGAAATTTCCAAGAAGAATGTACATGCTTTTCTATAAAATGTATAACCCAGATGAACCCTAGAGACATCAAAATATTTCTGAGGAGAAGTTACTTTATAGAGTAACTGTCCACAATCCAAAGTTTGCCTCTGTTCTAGCTCTAGAAAAGCTCATAGCTGTCACTGATACCATCAGCCACATGATAAACTCACATCAACCCCCTTTTGCTTTATGTCTTTACTTCAGATTCAACCTAGTGTTTATCCCTTTTATTGTTATCTGAATGATACTGTTACCTTACTTGCTTCTTTTTAATTTTTTTTTGCTTTTCTTTATGTAATATTTACTCTGAAAAACTCCAAGTATGCATTAGCATAATTATCTGTTTCCCTTCCCTAGCTGCTCAGGGCCCCTAGAGAAATATCACAAAAGTTCTGCAGATTTGTGCCCCACAGTTACAATGTGTCCAGCCTCATTTTTGAATCTTCATGACTGTCTGACAATCTTTCTATATGCAAATAGAACTGCCTTATGACCCAGCAATCCCACTGCTGGGCATACAAACTGAGGAAACCAGAATTGAAAGAGACACATGTACCCCAATGTTCATTGCAGCACTGTTTATAATAGCCAGGACATGGAAACAACCTAGATGTCCATCAGCAGATGAATAGATAAGAAAACTGTGGTACATATACACAATGGAGTATTACTCAGCTGTTAAAAAGAATACATTTGAATCAGTTCTGATGAGATGGATGAAACTGGAGCCTATTATACAGAGTGAAGTAAGCCAGAAAGAAAAACACCAATACAGTATACTAACACATATATATGGAATTTAGAAAGATGGCAATGATGACTCTGTATGCAGGACAGCAAAAAAGACACAGATGTGTATAGCGGACCTTTGGACTCAGAGGGAGAGGGAGAGGGTGAGATGATTTGGGAGAATGGCATTGAAACATGTATAATATCATGTAAGAATCGAATTGCCAGTCTATGTCCGATGCAGGATACGGCACGCTTGGGGCTGGTACACGAGGATGACCCAGAGAGATGTTGTGGGGAGGGGGTGGGAGGGGGGTTCATGTTTGGGAACACATGTACACCCATGGTGGATTCATGTCAATGTATGCCAAAACCAATACAGAATTGTAAAGTAAAATAAAAAATAAATTAAAAAAAAAATAATAATCTAGTCAGCCTCCTCTTTTGCCCCTAAAAAAGCTATTCTTGACTTTTATCATTCTGATAAAGCCTTACTTTTCTACTAGCTGTTCTCCTGAATAAAAGCATTATTTTATACTTTCATTGAGAAAAGAGAGGGGCATGATACAGCAACTTTTTCAACTTACATTCTCCACTCTACAGATTTTTCTTATTTATGATACCACATCTTTACATATCTCCTGTCTCAGGGGAAAGCTATTCTACTTATCAAATGATCTCTGGTTTTATTTTGTTATATATTTCAATCTCTCTGTCTCTAGTGTTTCTTTTAACCTAACTTTAACATGCTCAGGTTATTTCTAACTTAAAAATAAATCCATTGACAATCCCATAGCCTCATCTACTACAATCAGGCATGCTTCTCTCCACAATCTGTAGACTACCATCTCTTTTTTCTTAAAATTTACTTGCCCATCAAAAATCCAAGCTTCTTTATTCCTTGCTGAAATGAAATCACTATCACTCAGTATCAACGTCTCCAAAATACATTCATTTAACACAATTAACATTACTTCTTTGTGAGACTCTCTTCACCTCTCAGTCTCCAAGACAATAATCTCTCCCATTTTTTCACACTGCATATCTCATCCCATCCTTTTGGAATTCTACGCAATCACTTTCCATATGTAAACTCCTTAAACTGCAGCATTCAACCAGATGTAGTTTTGTTTTTTTTTTTCTGTAAATTTTTTGATGTGTTATCACTTTGACCACCTTTCTTACCTTTTGTTACATAGGTCATGTGTAATCTTTCTCTTGTGGCCCAATCTCACTATGGACTTGGGTAGGGCATTAGCATCACATATTCAAGGTCTGAATCTAAACTTCTCCACCTCTTCCCCCATTGCATTTATTAGTAAGTCTCAGCATAATTTTTAAGTATTTCAATGAACTAGATCATTCTTTGCCTAATAAACTTGGTTTAAATTCAGTTCAATTTATTTTAAACCCCATGGCAAACAAGAAAAATAGAGGGAATGCTTTGTTAGGAGTACAGAGATAAATGAGTCTCCTCTTAAGAAATGCAAAGAAATTTAATAAAATATAATGGAATAAAAAAAAAGACATGTAGAAGAGAAAATACACAAAAATATCCAAAATAAAGCAAAGAAATGATTCCTGACTGTCTAGAATATTTAATAAAGTAATGACCTTCAATTTGCATTGTGAAGGTCACATCAGATTGGTTCCAGAGAACAAAAAAGAGGAGGATATTTACTACAGGCAAAAGGAAAGCAAGTGCAAAGAGATAAAGTCTGAAATGCCAAGGTGTGTTTGGTGACCTATAAGCAATTCAGTGTTTCTGTCTTGTAAAGTGTGACAGGGTAGGTGGATAGGCTAATAATGATACTATATAGTATGGCAGAAATGAATAGTTGTTATCACAAATTATTAGTTAATGAGGTTTTAAGTATAATAAATTAATGTGAAAATAGACAATAAGATGTGTTTAATTAATATAATTTAATTCTAAAATTAAAATGCTTTTAGTGATATAAGAAAATCCGTGAAATTAAAGAAAAATATAAAAATGATAAATCAACATTACAGAAACCATTATTATCTAGGGTAAAATGTTGATGCTGTTCTCTTTCTTTTCTTTGCTTCTATATTTTCAGGACTAGGACTTTCAAAAACACAATGTAAATACAATATAGCAAGGAGAGATAAGAAAGCCTTCCTCAGTGATCAGTGCAAAGAAATAGAGGAAAACAACAGAATGGGAAAGACTAGAGAGCTCTTCAAGGAAATTAGGCCAAGGGAATTTTTCATGTAAAGATGGGAACAATAAAAGACAGAAATGGTATGGAACTAACGGAAGCAGAAGATATTAAGAAGAGGTAACAAGAATACACACAAGAACTATACAAAAAAGAGCTTCATCATCGAGATAACCATGATGGTGTGATCACGCACCTAGAGCCAGACATCCTAGAATGCAAAGTCAAGTGGGCCTTGAAAGCATCACTATAAACAAAGCTAATGGAGGTGATGGAATTCCAGTTCAGCTGTTTTAAATCCTAAAAGATAATACTGCGAAAGTGATGCACTCAATATGCCAGCAAATTGAAAAACTCAGCAGTGGCCACAGGACTGGAAAAGGTCAGTTTTCATTCCAATCCCAAAGAAAGGCAATGCAAAAAAATGCTCAAACTACTGCACAATTGCACTTATCTTACATGCTATCAAACTAATGCTCAAAATTCGCCAATCCAGGCTTCAACAGTACTTGAACCATTAATTTCCAGATGTTCAAGCTGGATTTAGGAAAGGCAGAGGAACCAGAGATCAAGTTGCCAACATCTGCTGGATCATCAAAAAAGCAACAGAGTTCCAGAAAAATATCTATTTCTGCTTTCTTGACTATACCAAAGCCTTGGACTGTGTGGATCAAAATGAACTGTGGAAAATTCTGAAAGAGATGGGAATACCAGACCACCTGACCTGCCTCTTGAGAAACCTGTATGCAGGTCAGGAAGCAACACTTAGAACTGGACATGGAACAACAGACTGGTTCCAAATTGGGAAAGGAGTATGTCAAGGCTGTATACTGTCACCCTGCTTATTGAACTTATATGCAGAGTACCTCATATAAATGCCGGGTTGGATGAAGCACAAGCTAGAATTGAGATTGCCGGGAGAAATATGAATAACCTCAACTATACAGATGACACCACCCTTATGGCAGAAAGTGAAGAAGAACTAAAGAGCCTCTTGATGAAAGTGAAAGAAGAGAGTGAAAAAGTTGGCTTAAAACTCAACAGTCAGAAAATGAAGATCATGGCATAAAGTGCCATCACTTCATAGGAAATAGATGGGGAAATGATGATAGACTTTATGTTTGGGGGCTCCAAAATCACTGCAGATGGTGACTGCAGCCATGAAATTAAAAGATGTTTGCTCCTTGGAAGAAAAGTTATGACCAACCTAGACAGCATATTAAAAAGCAGAGATACTACTTTGCCAACAAAGGTCCATCTAGTCAAAGCTATGGTATTTCCAGTAGTCATGTATGGATGTGAGAGATGGGACTTTAAAGAAAGCTGAGCGCCAAAGAATTGATGGTTTTGAACTATAGTATTGGAGAAGACTCTTGAGAGTCCCTTGGATTGCAAGGAGGTCCAACCAGTCCATCCTAAATGAAATCAGTTCTGAATATTCATTGGAAGGACTGATGCTGAAGCTGAAACTCCAATACTTTGGCTACCTGATTCAAAGAACTGACTCACTGGAAAGACCTTGATGCTGGGAAAGATTGAAGGCAGGAGGAGAAGGGGACGACAGACATGAGATGGTTGGATGGCATTACTGACTCGATGGACATGAGTTTGAGTAAGCTCCAGGAGTTGGTGGTGTACAGGGAAGCCTGGCATGCTGCAGTCCATTGGGTTTCAAAGAATCAGACACGACTGAGCAATGGAACTGAACCGAAGACACAATTTATATTACAAAGAAATAATATGATTTATGATGAAACACAAATACTCTTCATAAATATACAACAAATTAGTTGGCTCACAGTATAGTCTCCAACTTAGAAATGGGTCTTATTTCAAAACCGAACTCTACATAAAGCTACTAACATATTTCCTGAAACAATCAGAGTATAATGATAGTTACTTTTCTAGGCTAACTCAACAGAGGCAACTTAAAACGTACACACACACATACACTCATACTCTGATGCAAATAATAGGATATCATATATTTGCAATGAATATAGAAAATAAAGATATTTTAGTGAAGAAATGATGGACATTGAATTTGTCTTAGATCTGAAAATTTGGAGGCAGCAAAAACAATAAATATACTATAAACACAAAAGTTACAAATCTACTATTAAGAATGCCTCATTACATTTTGAAACAATATATGAAAATCCTTAAGACACAACAGATGGAAAAAATTAAGCAACTGATTAAAAATATAATAAACAGGTGGTGGGGAGATTGTGGGATTTTAAAAACAATATCAAGAACAAGTAAAAAGTGAAGCAAGTTTCACAAACCCCTGTTTCATAACGTTTCCACAGTAAAATCCTCAAGGTCCATTTCACAATGTTAATTTGAGGTGAGGTCTGGTGTCAAATGAAAGAAGTTCAAGTATAGAATTTTCAGTTGAATTAGCTGAGTCAATAATAATTTTCACTTGTTAACGGAATAGCCGGACAGAAGCTGATATTAATAATAGATATGCACTGTCCTCATGCTGGAACCTGTGTTGGGAAGACATGAACTCCTTTCTTCAGTTTTTAAAACTATACTATAGATTCATAACTCTCAGCTACAGTTTTGAAACTGAAAAACAGTAAAAACCAAAACTCATTTCTGTTGTTTTTTTCATAAATCTGACACTTAAGCCATTTCGGTGGCAAATATTGACCTGAACTGATATGAAGGCTATTGGCACTTTTCACTTGTTCCACCGAGAGTGAGAATCAGTATGTTTCTTTGCAAAAGGTACAGGGTCCTGCTGCAGACCTGCTGAGAATCAGTATGTTTCTTTGCAAAAAGTACAGGGTCCTGTATTATGTGCTGAATAGATATATACCATATTACCTTTCCAAAAACCCAATATTTCTGAACTCTGAAACCTATTTGCCCCCAGAGTTTGAGATAAAGGATTATTAACCTGTATCATAAATGAAATGAGAGGCCGAAGATAAAAAATCTAAAATATACTCAAAGTAGAATTTGGATCCAGGTTTAACTTCAGACTGCAGGCTTTCACCATCCTGTTTCTGTGTAAAAATTCTATGGATCCACAGTTTTGGCCTAATTTGTTCAGTTCGGGGTTTCCAATGCCCAGAATAGTTCTTGGGGATTCACAGCATACAAAATAGGTATGTGTTGGGGGCCAGCGTGAGGAACTCCGCCCATGGAAAAAGTCATGAGGAAGGAGGCTTGGCATACGCAAAGGCGTGATCAAGCCTCAGGAAACCCCCTGTTCCCGAGCATCTACCCCAAAACCAGAGTCTGTTTTATGTTCTCCCCCCGAGAAGGAGTAAACGTGCAGCTCCAAGGCAATAAAAATTCCTGGGCGTGACAAGAGTGTTTCAGCTTACGAACTCCTCTGAAGGTTATCTAACCCACCTGTATACGTTCGTCCGGCCACATGTGATTGTTTACAGCCTCCCAATCTGAGAGGCACGAGATGTTTTAGACTTACTAAAGGCAAATTCCCTTGGGGAGTTAGAAATTATTAGTATAGTGGGTTGGTTAGGAATTATATTGGTGAAGGGTTTTTCATTTGTTGTGTCAATAATTGCTGCTAATTCCCTGCTCTGGGTGGGACAAGGATGTCTCAGGTCAAACCTCTCTGCTGACAGACTAGCTTGTGTGACAGGATTATCCATACTCCTGCCACCTCTTAACCATAAACAGCACAGAGAGTTTTGGAGTCAATGATTGCTGCCAGGCCTCCATATCCTTAGGCACCTGGGAATATATTAATCAATGTATTTGGAATATAGAAAAGGAAATATAGTAGTTTTTGATGTTAGCAATACTAGACTTTTTGAGTTAATGAATTTTCTCTTTTGTAATAGATCACTGTGCTTTGTTATAAATCCCTGTGTCCTTGCCATGTAAAAATGTAACTTTATCACTATCTTAAGACTAGATCTTAAGGGGAGGATTGGTGAAAGGATTTTCATTTGTTGGGTTGATGTTTGCTGCTAAATCTCCATATTCCCTGCCTGTATAATGAATATAACTAACATATAGGAGAAATAAGTATTAACCTTTAAGCATATAGGAGAAATAAGTATTAACCTTTAAGATTAATCCTGTTAACCTTGGGTTAAATAAATTCCTTTCTTGATTGTAACTCACTAAACCCTCACCCTATAGGAATGCAACTTTATCTGGAGGGTGGTGCCTGGTTTAAGAAAAAACACCCTTGGAAGAAATAAGGTTTTTGGTTATCAGAAAGAAAGGACCATAGAATGTCAGCAGGTCTCACTCATGGCCAGAAGATGATGTAATATCCCTAAGACCCCCGCGTGACTCTGTATTCATCCCTATGTGTAACAAAAGATATATAAGGAAACCCCAAAATAAAGAAATCGGGTCAGTTTCCGGAAAGACTGATTCCACCATGTCGCTTCTTTCTTGCTCCCCGTTTCTCTGGCTGAATTTAGCCTCCTTTTCTCCACTACACTATCTCCTACTACACTATCCGATTCTAATCTCTCTCTATATCTGTAATTAAATATGTATTTTTCCAAAGACGCCAACGCCATCCCCACCTTCGAATTCCCTGGATCCACCGGGGCTGGACCCTGGCAGGTATGCAATAAATGCTTATGTATGCAAGAATTGTATCCATCAATGGAGCTTTCTGTTGATACTGATGTACAGTAACTTCAAAATAGTCTTTAACAAGAACAGCTAACCTATATCACAGTTACATGTTCTGCTCTAGAGACAATAAACGTGGTACAATACTACACCTCACCATAAAGGAGAGAAGCCTACTGAGACTATATGCCCAAATAGAAGCCCATTCCCTACAAAAAGACAGAGTTGGAGAGTTTTCAAAGGCAGAAGAAAAGACAATTCTCAGAAAATAATGTCATATCTGCTGTAACACCATAGTGAAGGATACAGTCACAATTAGGACAGCCTGGAAACAAGCTAAAGGGCTACATTGGGTTTGGATGTAACAAACTTAATTTTCCTATAAAAGGAATCTCAGTAGTCTAATGAACCTGAGTGGCCACACCCAGAGCATCTTTTGATAGCCATATCCTACTTCTCTCTTTATAATGAGTGTCGATGGCAGAGGAAAGATAGTGAAATATCCAAGGGTAAAGTGATGCAGCAAAGATTCCACCAAGTTAACAAAGAAAAAGAACACCACTGTTGTGATCTGTGCACATCCATTTGAACAAATTCTAAGTATGCCAGTTGTACCTCTTGCCTTCTTCCCAGAATCTCTGTCATGGTGCCGAATCTGAATACGTAGGAAGGAGTTTCATATCATTTAAATAAATTATTGGATTAGTTTCATTTATCATATAACACAGATATACAATATGTTTATAATGTGCATTTTTAATTTATATTGTACATTGGTTTCCATTTTATATATTCACATATTATGTTACTAAAACATATCGTTGTTTTGCTATACCAGTAACTCATATATGTCAAAAATTCAAGTTCCTAAATGTTCTCTAGTCCCAATTTTCAGAAAAAAAACTATCTCAAATGGCAACTTGTAAATTCACCTGCAAAAATAACACTGTCTGAAATACCATGAATTTTAAGTTGAGTGACACAGGTATCAGAAAGCAACAAATATCTATATAGATATACCTCATTTTATTATGCTTTACTTTATTGGGGTTTGCATATATTGGTTGTTGTTTGTTTTAGGTTTTTTTTTTTTCCCTAAACCAAATAAAGGGTGAGAGCAGCCCTGCATAGAGTAAGTCTTTTGGTGTCATTATCCAATATCATTTGCTGACTCTGAGTCTCTGTATCATACTTTGCTAAATCTTGCAGTATTTCCAACTTTTTAATTATTATTATATTAGTAGAGCAATCTTTGATCAATGATTTCTGGTGTTACTATGTATGTTACTATGCTTGGGGATGCCAAGAACCATGTCCATATAAGATGATGAGCTTAATAAACATATGTATTCTGACTGCTTCACCAACTGGCCATTTCCTGGCCTCTCTCCCTTCCTTGGTTCTCCCTATTCCCTGAGACACTATATTGAAATTAGGCCAATTAATAAGTCTACAATGGCAACTAAGTGTTCAAGTGCAAGGAAGAGACATAGGTCTCTCATTTAAGATCAAAAGCTAGTGATGATTAAGCTGAGTGAGAAAGCAGATCAAAAGCCAAGACAGCTGAAATGCTAGGCCTCTTGGGCCAGTTAGCCAAGTTGTGAAAGCAAAGGAAAAGTTCTTGAAGGAAATTATAAGTGTTACTCCAGTGAACACACAAATGTTAAAAAAGTGAAAACAGCCTTACTGCGGATATGGAGGGCATTTTATTGGTTTAGACAGATGATCAAACCAGCTACAATACTGCCTTAAGCCAAAGCTGGTCCAGAGCAAGGCCCTAACTCTGATCAACTCCATGAAGGCTGAGAGGGGTGAGGAAGCTGCAGAAGAATAGTCTGAAGCCAGCAAGGTTGATTCCTGAGGTTTAAGGAAAGAAACCATCTCCATAACAAAGAAGTTAGATGTGGCAGCAACTGCTAAGGCAGAAGCTGCATGAAGTTAACCAGAAGATTTAGCTAAAATAATTTTAAAAGGTGGCTAAACTAAATAGATTTTCAATGTAAACCAAACAGCCTGCTATTATAAGAAGACACCATCTAAGGCTTCCACAGCTAGACAGGAGAACAATTTCAGGCCTCAAACTTCATGGTCCAGGTTGACTCTCTTGTTAGAGGTTAATACACTTCGTGACTTTAAACTGAAGCCAATGCTCATTTATCATTCTGAAAGTCCTAGACCTTTAAGAATTATGCTAACTCTACTTTGCTATGCTAAATCAGAGTTTACTCTATGCTAAATCAGAGTTCCCTAGTGGCTCAGTGGTATAGAATCTGCCTGCCAATGCAGGAGATGTGGATTTGATCATTGGGGCAGGAAGGTCCCCTGGAGAAGGAAATGGCAACCTACTCCAGTATTCTTGCCTGGGAAATCCCATGGACAGAGAAGCATGGTAGGCTACAGACAATGGGGTCACACAAGAGTCAGATATGACTTAGCAACTAAGTAATGACAACTCTTGCTTGTGCTCCATAAATGCAATGACACACCCTGGGCATCTGTTTATAAGCAGATTTGCTGAATATTTTTAACTCACTGTTGAGATCTATTCCTCAGAAAAAATTAATCCCTTTCAAACTATAACTGTTCATTGACAATGCACTTATCACCCAAGATGTCTGATGTAGATATGCAACAATATTCTTATAGTTTCATGCCTGTTAATGCAACATTCATTCTGCAGCCCATGGATCAAGATGCCATTTTATCATTCAAGTCTTACTAGTCAAGAAACACATTTCATAAGACTGAAACTGCCATAGATTGTGGTTGTTCTGATAGACATAGGAAAAGTCAACTGAAAACTTTCTGGAAAGGATTCACCACTCTAGAGGCCATTAAGAACATTCACAATTCATGGGAAGAGGCCAAAACATCAACATTTTGGGAGTTTGAAAGAAGTTTATTCCAACTCTCACAGATAACTTTGAGGGGTTCAAGACTTCACTGGAGGAAGGAACTGCAGATGTGGTGAACACAGTAAGACAACTAGAAATAGAAGTAGAGCCTAAAGACATGACTGAACTGTTGCAGTATCATGATAAACCTTTAAGGGATAAGGAGTTGGATTTTATGGATAAGCAAAGAAAGTGCTTTCTAGAGATGGGATCCACTTCTGGCAAAGATGTTGTAAAGACTTGAAATAGTAACAAAAGCTTTAGAATATTATATAAACTTAGCTGATAAGCAGTGAGAAGGTTTGGGAGAATTGACTCCAATTTCCAAATAACTAATACTGTTGGTAAAATGCTATAAATAGCATTGCATGCTACAGAGAAATGGTTTGAGTAAGGAAGAGTCAATCCATGGAGAAAACTTCCTTTTGTCTTACTTTAAGAAACTGTCACAATCACCCCAACATTCAGCAACCACCACACTGATAAGTTAGCACATATCACCATGGAGGCAAGACCCTCCACCAGAAAAATTATGACTTGCTGAAGGCTCGGATGATGGTTAGCATTTTTTAGCAATAATGTATTTTTTAACTAAGGTACAAACATTGCTTTTTAGACCTGATGCTTCTGCACACTCAATAGACTACAATATAGTATAGACATAACTTCCATATGCATTGGCAAACCAGAAAATTCAATTAGTCTTATTGCAACATTCACTTTATTGCAGTGGTCTTGAGCTGAACCAGCAATATCTTCAAGGTCTGCCTGTAAATTAAATATTCTACCTACATAGAATATACCATAGCACTCTATAGAGATAATCCTCAGGTCTCTAGAATCTTTAGAGACTATGTGCCTAAAGGAATGGGAGGGAATTCCCTGGTGGTCTAGTGGTTAAGACTCCACCTTCCAATGCAAGGGATAGAGATTTGATGCCAGGGAGAGGATAGATGGTCAAGAGCTAAGATCCCACATGTCTCGTGGCCAAAAAGCCAAACATAAAACAGAAACAATATTTTAACAAATTCAAAAAATACTTTTTAAATGGTCCACATTAAAAAAAAAAAAATCTTTATAAAAAAAGAAGCTTAAACTTATTAAGTGAAACTGGAAAGGCAATTATGTGACAGCTAGAGGAAAAGAGGCTTTCTTTTCCCATGCCACAGCTCCTATGGCATACTTCTATTTTTGCATAGTAATCACAAACCATATTATAAAAAATACAAGAAAAATTGCAGAGAAACAACTCAAAAAATAAATATCATGAGAAGATATGGCATAAAAACAAAATAAAGTTTACAAGAATTAGAAACAAATGAGAGATAGAAAAACTTAGAAGACACTGACACTGATAAATAAAATAGATGAAAATCAGAGAAAAGACATAATTCCCTAGAAGAAATTGTAACATACTAAAATCAGGGAAAGCTGTTGAGAAAGATATAAAGAAAAGTAAAAGCCAGGAGATTTAAAATTGGAATTCTTTTTACATTTAGGAGGATTAAGAATAAGAAATGAAGCACCAAAAAGGTAAAACCATATTTGACTCTAAAAAAGTATAAATATCATATATTATAGAAAATTTTAAAATAATGCCAAAAAGTATTACTAGCAAAATAGAATACATGAATGCAGTACTGCTTCAATTTTGCCATGAAGGCAGTGTAGTGAGCATAAAGCTTTAGAAAAGGGAACATGTTTCTTTACTGAATATAAACTTTCAAAGTGGTGGGGAAAAAAAATAACAGAGAGATATAAATAAGGAACACAATCCCTGGCCATTCCTAAAAAGCTGTCTCTCAAGGGTGTGGCAGTCAGTTTCTGCTTTAACTTCTCTTGTTCAGTCACTCAGTCATGTCAGACTCTTTGCAACCCCACGGACTACAGCACTCCAAGCTTTCCTGTCCTTCACCATCTCCCAGAGCTTGCTCAAACTCATGTCCATTGAGTCAGTGATGCCATCCAACTATCTCATCCTCTTGTCTGCTTCTCCTGCCTTCAATCTTTCCCAGCATCAGGGTCTTTTATAATGAGTCAGCTCTTCACATCAGGTGGCTATCAACTACAAACTAACACTTACCAAGAGCACTGCCAACAACTGAATAACAAATGCATTTGCTATCGGCCTCTACTGATGAGTGAGGAGACTGAAGCCTGTGCTGTTATAGCTGTTGACTTTCAACAATCCCTGAGGGAGTTCAGAGTGAAGTGAGGCACTCTATGCTCCAGGGAATCTGATGAAACAGGTCTTTGGAGAGTTGGATGTTTTTAGGAGGGCTTCTCTGATAGCTCAGCTGGTAAAGAATTCAGCTGTAGTGCAGGAGACCCCTGTTCGATTCCTGGGTCAGGAAGTTGCCCTGGAGTTGGAATAGGCTACCCACTCCAGTGTTCTTGAACTTACTGGGCAGCTCAGAGGTAAAAAAAAATTCACCTGCAATGCAGGAGAACTAAGTTCGATCCCTGGACAGAGAAGATCCCGTGCAGGAGGGCATGGCAATCTACTCCAGTATTCTTGCCTTGAGAATCCCCATGGACAGAGAAGCCTGGTGGGCTATAGACCATGGGGTTGCAAAGAATCAGACACAACAGAGCAACTAAGCACACATTCTTAGGAACAGATTTTATGATCTCACTCCTTCCATGTCCTCATACCTAGAGAAGCACTAAATCCCTTCATGGTGACATCAGATCCTCGTGACTAACCAAAACCTTTTGTAAAATGAGTGATTGATGGTACTGAACTCCCCCTTCACCAAAACCTAATATATTGACTTTCACCCACTGCCACTTTGGAGCAGTCTCTCACAGCTATCTGAGATGCTGTCTCTGAGGCTGAAGTCCTCATTTTGCCACAGATAAAACATTTCACAACTCTCAAGTTGATCAACTTTTTTAGTTGATGTGGCCAAAGTATTGGAGTTTCAGCTTCAGCATCAGTCCTTCAAATGAATACTCATGACTAATTTCCTTAAGAGTGACAAGTTTGAACTCCTTGCAGTCCAAGGGACTCTCAAGAGTCTTCTCCAACCCCACAGTTCAAAAGCATCAATTCTTTGGCACTCAGCCTTCTTTATGGTCCAACTCTCACATCCATACATGACTACTGGAAACCATAGCTTTGACTAGATGGACCTTTGTTGGTAAAGTAATATCTCTGAGTTTTAATATGCTGTTTAAGTTGGTCATAGCTTTTATTCCAAGGAGCAAGAGTCTTTTAAAATCATGGCTGCAGTCACCATCTGCAGTGATTTTGGAGTCCCCCAAAAGTAAAGTTTCTCAATGTTTCCATTATTTCCCCATCTATTTGCCATGAAGTGCGGGACCACAGGCCATGATCTTAGTTTTTTGAATGCTGAGTTTTAAGCCAGCTTTTTTACTCTCCTCTTTTACTTTCATCAAGAGGCTCTTAAGTTTCTCTTTGCTTTCTGCTTTCTGATCCACTAGATCAGCGATAATGCAAGAGAGTTCCAGAAAAACATCTACTTCTGCTTTATTGGTTATGACAAAGCCTTTAACGGTGTGGATTACAACAAACTGTGGAAAATTCTTCAACAGATGGGAATATGAGACCACCTTACCTGCCTCCTGAGAAATCTGTATACAAGTCAAGAAGCAACAGTTAGAACTGGACATGGAACAACAGACAGGTTCCAAATTGGGAAAAGAATCAGTCAAGGCTGTATATTGTCACCCTGCTTATTTAACTTATATGCAGAGTACATCATGAGAAACACTGGGCTGGAGGAAGCACAAACTGGAATCAAGACTGATGGGAGAAATATCAATAACCTCAGATATGCAGATGACACCACCTTTATGGCAGAAAGCAAAAAGGAACTGAAGAACCTCTTGATGAAAGTGAAAGAGAGGAGAGTGAAAAAGCTTTCTTAAAACTCAACATTAAAAAAACTAAGATCATGGCATCCATGTGGAAACAACGGAAAAAGAGGCAGACTTTATTTTTCTGGGCTCCAAAATCACTGCAGACGGTGACTGCAGCCATGAAATTAAAAGATGTTTGCTCCTTGGAAGAATAGCTATGACCAACCTAGACAGCATATTAAAAAGCAGAAACATTAGTTTGTCAACAAAGGTCCATGTAGTCAGTTCAGTTCAGTTCACTCCCTCAGTCGTGTCCGACTCTTTGCAACCCCATGAACTGCAGCATGCCAGGCCTCCCTGTCCATCACCAACTGCCGGAGTCCTCCCAAACCCATGTCCATTGAGTCGGTAATGCCATCCAACCATCTCATCCTTTGTTATCCCCTTCTTCTCCTGCCCTCAATCTTTCCCAGCATCAGGGTCTTCACAAGTGAGTCAGGTCTTCATATCAGGTGGCCAAAGTATTGGAGTTTCAGCTTCAACATCAATCCTTCCAATGAGTACCCAGGACTGATCTCCTTTAGGATGGACTGGGTGGATCTCTTTGCAGTTGAAGGGACTCTCAAGAGTCTTCTTCAACACCACAGTTCAAAAGCATCAATTCTTCAGCGTTCAGCTTTCTTTATAGTCCAACTCTCACATCCATACATGACCACTGGAAAAACCATAGCCTTGACTAGACAGACCTTTATTAGCAAAGTAATGTCTCTGCTTTTTAATATGCTGTCTAGGTTGGTCATAACTTTCCTTCCAAGGAGTAAGCGTCTTTTAATTTCAAGGCTGCAATCACCATCTGCAATGATTTTGGAGCCCAGAAAAATAAAGTCAGCCACTGTTTCCACTGTTTCCCCATCTATTTTTCATGAAGTGATGGGACTGGATGCCATCATCTTCGTTTTCTGAATGTTGAGCTTTAAGCCAATTTTTTCACTCTCCTCTTTCACTTTCATCAAGAGGCTCTTTAGTTCTTCTTCACTTTCTAGCATAAAGGTGGTGTCAACTGCATATATGAGGTTATTGCTATTTCTCCCGGCAATCTTGACTCCAGCTTGTGCTTCTTCCAGCCCAGCGTTTCTCATGATGTACTCTGCATATAAGTTAAAGAAGCAGGGTGACAATATATAGCCTTTACATACTCCTTTCCCAATTTGGAACCAGGCATAATTCCTTTTGAAGGATGTCACAATTACTGCCATTACTCCTACCATAATTTAGCTTTAGGCTAAACTACAGGGAGAGAACTCAGCTCCACCCATCAGCATAAAATTGGATTAAAGATTTACTGGGCATATATATAGATACCTATGGCTGATTGAGGTTTGAGAGAAAAACAGCACAATTCTGTAAAGCAATTATCCTTCAATAAAAAAATAAATTAATGAAAAAAATATTTACTTAGCATAGGCTGGCCCATCAGAGCAAGACCCAGTTTGCCCCACATCCAGTACCTCCCATCAGGAAGCTTTCATAAGCCTCTTATCCTCATCCATCAGAGGGCAGGCAGAATGAAAACCACAAGTACAAACAACTAATCAAACTGATCAAATGGATCACAGCCTTGTCTAATTCAATGAACCTATGAGCCATGCCATGTAGGGCCACCCAAGACAGGTGGGTCATGGTGGAGAGTTGACAAAACATGGTCCACTGGAGACTGGAATGACAAAACACTTCAGTATTCTTGCGTTGAGAATCTCATGAACAGTATGAAAAGGGAAAAAATAGGAAACCGAAAGATGAACTCCCCAGGTCAGTAGGAGCGCAATATGCTACTGGAGAAGAGCAAAGAATAAGTCCAGAAGAAATGAAGAGGCTGAGCCAAAGCGGAAACAAGGCCCAGTTGTGGATGCATCTGGTGCTGAAAGTAATGTCTGATACTTTAACTGTATAATCTCCCTAACTGAACATACTAGTGGGTACAGATGACTGAGATGCCATTACATTTTTTCTCTCTTTCAACCAGCTCCCACAGTTTTAAGAATGCACATTTATAGTTATAACACTCTAGGATTAACCCTTCTACACAGAAACGTCGGTTTCCTTAGAATGAGCAATGCCTAGCCCAGCCCTGCAGGCTTCCCAACCTACCTTTAAAACCTGAACCGTGTATTATTTATCCCTCTCTGTATCCCCCAACATTTTTTCTGATCTTTCTTTTCATTTGTACCATTTCCACCCCTTCCTCATTCCTCAAGGTTAAGTTAGCAAGGCATAATGAGACCACATCTGAGTAGGTAACAGAGGGTAAGGAGTCTGGGTTCCCTGGGCTCCAATGTAAAGAATCTGCCCGCAATGCAGGAGACCCAAGTTTGATCCTTGGGTAAGGGAGATCGCCTGAAGAAGGGAATGACTAATCCAGTATTCTTGCCTAGAGAATTCCATGGACAGAGGAGCCTGAGAGGCTACAGCCCATGGGGTCACAAAGAGTCAGACACGACTGAGCAACTAACACACACACTTGTTAGAGATCTGACTTGCCACCTTACTAGATACTGGGACAGAAAAGACAAAGAGGCCACATCTGAAGCTAAGCCTAGAGTTTCATAAGTAATTCTCTGTGCTTCTACACCTTATTCTCTAGCCTTGAATCTCAAAGTCCTTTTTTTCTAGCCAAAACTTAGCCAGTGTACTAAGAATAGTGCTACTGTTCTTCATCCAAGGACCAGCTAATTCTCAGGTGTGTCTAGTAGTGGGAAGGATTGGGGAGGGGGAAGAGGAAGATAATAATATCGTCTAAATGATATACAAGGGAGAAAAATTAAAACTTTATTTGAAAAATAAATTCCAACCTTCCAACCTTCATTGCAGAAAATTCTTAATGTTATATGTTGGGTGATTATTCAGCTCTTACACATAGGGTGGCACTGAGCAACTAGCCTACCATTTATTCAGGTTTTATCTTCAAGTATATATTATATAAGCATTTACAATTTACTTAAGGAGTCACTAGTCATGTTTACTGGATATTCCTCTTTGTACAGACACACACACACATACACAAAAGACACACACATACATACACAAAAGGCACACACACACACATACACAAAACACACACACACATACACAAAAGACATACACACACATACACAAAACACACATTTTCTTTGTCCTACTTTTGTTAACAAGTAGAAATGTTTCTGGGGATAAAAAATCTGCTTAGGTGGATTATGAAGTAGTCCATGGCCTTGTCTAGCTCTCAGTCTCATTTATGTATTATATTTCTTTCCAAATTACTAACACTTTTTCTAGCCAGCAAGCTCTAATGCCAGAATTAACAGTAGGTCAGTGTGTTCTTGGCTGTGAAAAGAGAAAAAATGGTTGTTCTATTTTTTTTTAATTAAAGAACATACATTTTAAAACAGAACATTATATATGATGGAGAAATTTGGGAGATGCAAATCTATATTATACTTAATAATTTACATGAAAAACTTAGTTATGAAAGATTAGTTTTGACTTCATAGTTTCCCAAAGAGGAAGCTTAGATGTGTGACAACTCAGTAGGAATAAGGAAACAAGATAAACCTCTTATATTTGAGGAAAGAACACTTTAGGTCATCCCCAAGGCAAAATATTCCTAACATATGTATATAATGCTCTCTTGTCTTTGGTTCCTAGGCCAGGATTCTTATGAATATGTTTCAAAATATAATCACTATGCCTATGTCACTAGATGTTCAACAGTAACACTATAATGATAGTGACTTGTTTGACTTTTGAGCACTTTTAAGACAAAAGGCCTAGAATTTACAAGAATAAATGGATTTTTATTATCTTGATATTATTTAATTTGCTGTTTTTAGTAGATGCATACTTTAAAACCCCTGTTTCTAAACAGAAATTGAAGTAGCTATACTAAATTTAGTGGAAATATGACTTCAGGAAATATTTTCATATGCTGAAAGTTTTCTGTATATCTGAATGTAGGCTATGACCTACTTTTTAGTAGAGACTGAGGACATTTTTATCCTAATCAAAATGTTTCTCCTTATATACTGCTATGTTGAAACTCTACACGTATTAAAACATGAACTACTGTATAGACATCTGTGACACCAAGTGAAAAAGACCTTATCCTCAATAGCAAAGAATGAAGAAAGAACTAGTTCAGTATATTGAAATACCTAATCTCTTTCATAACTTTTTTTAAATTTACTATTTTCTATATATCACTTATCAAAATTCATGATTCTGTAATTACATATAGTTATTAGTTCAATATCTGTGTCTTCTAATAGAAATGCCAATTGCATAAGATCAGCGATCATTTATAATTATATAAATATATATAACTGACATTCTGTAGGCATTAAAAATGGACCACAGTTTTAAGTACTTTAAACACATGAATCCATTTAATTCTCATAATGGTTCTATTATTATTATTTGCACTTTGCAAAGAAGGAATAGAAAAAAATCAATTAACTAACCTAAGTTCAAGTGCTGGGAAATAGGGGGCCACTCTTCAAACCCAGGCAGATCTCTGCCTCTTGAATTTGGGTTTGTAATGACTATGCTATTTGGTTTGTTTTCAGGAGGTTTTAAAATTAGACTGCCCACTTTTACTCTAGTCCCACTCTTTATCAACACAGTAACTGAGGGAAAGTGACTTAACTCTATTTCCTTTTCAAAAAATTAATACATAACTATCACAGGATCTGGTTATAAAATTAAATGTCACTATATATGCAGGTCAGATACCAACCATTAGAACTAGACATGGAATAACAGACTGGTTCCAAATAGGAAAAGGAGTACATAAAGGATGTATATTGTCACCCTGCTTATTTAACTTATATGCAGAATATATCATGAGAAATGCTGGGCTGGAGGAAGTACAAGCTGAAATCAAGACTGCCAGGAGAAATATCAATTACCTCAGATATGCAGATGACACTACCCTTATGGCAGAAAGGGAAGAAGAACTAAAGAGCCTCTTGACGAATGTGAAAGAGGAGAGTGAAAATGTTGGCTTAAAGTTCAACATTCATAAAATGAAGATCATGGCATCCGGTCCCATCGCTTCATGGCAAATAGATAGGGAAATAGTGGAAACAGTGGCTGACTATTTTTCTGAGCTCCAAAATCACTGCAGATGGTGACTGCAGCCATTAAATTAAAAGACGCTTACTCCTTGGAAGGAAAGTTATGACCAACCTAGACAGCATATTAAAAAGCTGACAAAGGTCCATCTAGTCAGGGCTATGGTTTTTCCAGTAGTCATGTATGGATGTGAGAGTTGGACTGTGAAGAAAGCTGAGCGCCGAAGAATTAATGCTTTTGAACTGTGGTGTTGGAGAAGACTCTTGAGAGTACCTTCAACTGCCAGGAGATCCACCCAGTCCATCCTAAAGGAGGATCAGTCCTGGGTGTTCATTGGAAGGATTGATGTTGAGGCTGAAACTCCAATATTTTGGCCACCTGACGCAAAGAGCTGACTCATTTGAGAAGACCCTGATGCTGGTAAAGATTGAGGGCAGAAGGAGAAGGGGACGACAGAGGATGAGATGGTTGGATGGCATCACCGACTCAATGGACATGGGTTTGGGTAGACTCTGGCAGGTGGTGACAGATAGGGAGGCCTGGGGTGCTGTGGTTCATGCAGTCACAAAGAGTTGGACATGACTGAGTGACTGAACTGAACTGAACTGATATAGAAATACCCAGCTCAGAATACTGTGCCAGCTTCAGGGCAGGTATCCAAAAAATATTTGTTGAATAAATGAAGGCAAAGTTACTATATGAACTACCTGTAATACATCCTTCGTATTATATTTCTTTGTTTGCTTATTTATTTTTTAACCTATAACCAAACTGCATATAATCAACTACTTTGGGGAAGTAAGTGTTAAAAATGCAAATGAACTCCTAGAATAAACACAAGTGCAATCTTTCTGACCTTGGATTAGACAAATAGTCCTTAAATGACAATCAATGTCTAAAAGAATAAAAAGAGATAAATTGTACTTCATACAAATTTTAAACTTCTGTGTATCAAAGGACACCACAAAAAAAGTAAAAGACAACATGCTAATTGGGGAGAAAATTTCTGCAAATCATATGTATGATAAGGACTTGTACTGAGAATATACAAAGAATTCTTAGAACTTCAAAACGAAAAGTCAAGTAACTTAATTAAAATTGGTAAAAAAATCAAAATATTATTTCTCCAAGGAATATACACAAGTGGTCGATGAGTACATGAAAAGATACTCAACATCATGAGTCTTTAGAGAAAGGCAAATCAGAACTTCAATGAGATACCACTTCACACACACAAGTAGGGTTTATATATATATATATATATATATATATATATATATATATATATACACACACCCATGCATTTTAAGGGCAGCCAACAGCAAGTGTTAGGGAAGATATGGAGAAACTGAAGCCTTCATACATTGGTGATGGGAATGTAAAATGATGCAGCCATTTTAGAAAACAGTTTGGCACTTCTCAAAATGTTAAAAACACTATTATTGCAAAATCCAGCAATCCAACTCTTAAAGTATTATAAAAAACCAAACACATAAATCCACACAAAACTTATACACAAATATTTATAGCAGCATTATTTATAATAGCCCCAAAGGGAAAAACAATTTATATGCCCATCAGTTGATGAATGGATCAGCACAAGAGGCAAGTCCTTATTGTGTGTGTGTGTATGTGTTGTGTGTGTGTGCTCAGGCATGTCTGACTCTTTGTGACCCCATGGACTGTAGCCCTTGAGGCTCCTCTGTCAATGAAATTTTCCAGGCAAGAATACTGGAGTGTGTTGCCATTTCCTACTTCAGGGGATCTTCCCAACACAATGATCAAACCTGAGTCTTTCACACTGGACAGGTAGATTCTTTACCACTGTGCCACCTAGGAAATCTGAAGCAATATTCTTATCAATAAAAAAATAATACGACAATGTGGATGCCTTAAAAACGTTTGACTAAATGAAAGAAACCAGTGACAAAAGGCCACATATACTATGATTCTGTTTATATGAAATGTCCAGAAAAAGCAAATTCGTGAAGACTAAAAGTAGATCAGTGGTGACCAGAGACTAAAGGAACGGGTGGAGTGCTGCACTCAATATGCCAGCAAATTTGGAAAACTCAGCAGTGGCCACAGGACTGAAAAAGTCAGTTTTCATTCCAATCCCAAAGAAAGGCAATGCCAAAGAATGCTCAAACTACTGCACAATTGTACTCATCTCATAGGCTACCAAAGAAATGCTCAAAATTCTCCATGACAGGCTTCAATAGTACATGAATCGTGAATTTCCAGATGTTCAAACGGGATTTAGAAAAGGCAGAGGAACCAGAGATCAAATTGCCAACATTCATTGGATCATCACAAAAGCAAGAGAGTTCCAGAAAAACATCTATTTCTCCTTTATTGACTACGCCAAAGCCTTTGACTGTGTAGATCACAACAAACTGTCAAAAATTCTGAAAGAGATGGGAATATGCAGGTCAGGAAGCAACAGTTAGAACTGGACATGGAACAGCAGACTGGTTCCAAATCGGGAAAGGAGTACGTCAAGGCTGTATACTGTCACCCTGCTTATTTAACTTCTATGCAGAGTACATCATGAGAAATGCTGAGCTGGAGGAAGCACAAGCTGGAATCAAGATTGCCAGGAGAAATCTCAATAACCTCAGATATGCAGATGACACCACCCTTATGGCAGAAAGTGAAGAAGAACTAAAAAGCCTCTTGATGAAAGTGAAAAAGTTGGCTTAAAACTCAACATTCAGAAAACGAAGATCATGGCATCCAGTCCCATCACTTCATGGCAAATAGATGGGGAAACAGTGGAAACAGTGGCTGACTTTATATTTCTGGGCTCCAAAATCACTGCAGATGGTGACTGCAGCCATGAAATTAAAATACATTTGCTCCTTGGGAGAAAAGTTATGACCAATAGACAGCATATTAAAAAGCAGAGACATTACTTTGCTAACAAAGGTCCATCTATTCAAAGCTATAGTTTTTCCAGTAGCCATGTATGGATGTGAGAGTTGGACTATAAAGAAAGCTGAATACCAAAGAATTGATGTTTTTGAACTATGGTGTTGGAGAAGACTCTTGAGAATCCCTTGGACTGCAAGGAGATTCAACCATCCTAAAGGAAATCAGTCCCGAATATTCACTGGAAGGACTGATGCTGAAGCTGAAACTCCAGTTTTTGGCCACCTGATGCAAAAACTGGAAAAGACCTTGATGCTGGGAAAGATTGAAGGTGGGAGAAGAAGGGTCCAACAGAGGAAGAGATGGTTGGAATGCATCACTGAACTAATGGACATGAGTTTGAGTAAACTCTGGGAGTTGGTGATGGACAGGGAGGCCTGGTGTGCTGCAGTCCATTGGGTCGCAAAGAATCGGACATGACTGAGAAACTGAACTGAACTGAATTGAAATTGACAGCTAATGGGTATGGATATTCTTTTTGGAGTGGTAAAAAAAAAAAAAAAAGATCTAAAGCTAGACAATGGTGATGAGTGCACAAACTTGTGAACACTGAACCATTAAAAGAGTGAATTTATGGTATGTGAATCATATCTCAATAAAGCTGTTATTTAAAAATGTAAATGAGACAATGGGTTCTATTTGCAATACTTATAGTAACTATATCTATGACTGTATATTTATTCATTCTAAGTTTCAGTTTCTACAACATGATATGAATAGTCAAGACTTTTCTTTAAGATCTTTCCAGCTCTGAAATTATAGTTACAATGTGTGGGGCCCTATGTGGGAAACCTTAAAAAAAAGGGCTAGCTTTTGCAGTTGGAAACTAAGATGGCGTCTGGCGGAAGAGATAGGGGCGTGGTCTATGTTAAAGTTTTTGATTGGCTCTCTTGATTTCCGTGCACATGGACAGTGCATGATCATCATAGACTCCTGTTACAATGAAGCACATGACGACTTGACCTTTAACTTGATTGGTGCAACTATGGCATATTAAGATTTGACCTTTAACGTGATTGGTGCAACTATGGCATATTAAGATTTGACCTTTAACATGATTGGTGCAACTATGGCATATTAAGATTTGACCTTTAACGTGATTGGTGCAACTATGGCATATTACAATTTGACCTTTAACGTGATTGGTGCAACTATGGCATATTACAATTCAACCTTTAACGTGATTGGTGCAACTATAGAAAGTCCCTCGCAAAACCCCCTTGCTTGCCTATATAAACCAGGAGTTTGTGGCAATAAAGCTGAACTGCTCAGACGGAACCCCTGTCGGGTCTGATTGTCTCTTGCTCGCGGAGGGGCTGGGTTGGCAGACAGCAGGCTCGCCTCTCCTCTGGACCCCTCGGCTTTGCTGAGGGAAGTTCCACTGCCTCTCTCTTTCTGCGGAGCGCCCCCCGCAACAATAAAATATGTTTTGTGTAATTGAAACATTATATAATGATACATACACACATATCACACATGCACACATATATATTCCACATATAAACCTAATTAGTTGCAATTAGTATTCTACACAGGGCTTCCCTGGTAGTTCAGCTGGTAAAGAATCTGCCTGCAATGCAGGAGACTCTGGTTCAATTCCTGGGTCAGGAAGATCCCCTGGAGAAGGAATAGGCTACCCACTCCAGTATTTTTGGTCTTTCCTGGTGGCTCAAATGGTAAAGTATCCACCTGCAATGTGGGAGACCTGGGTTTGATCCCTAGGTTGGGAAAATTCCCTGGAGGTGGTAATGGCTCCCCACTCCATTATTCTGGTCTGGAGAATTCCATTCTACACAATAAAGTTATATCAAGAAATGCAGAATTATGAATGTCTTAATTTTGCAACTATATAAAGCAACTTTATGAAACATCTCAATTAACAGATTACAAAAAATTCCTTTATTGGAAAAGGAGAATACAGTTTAATATATTTAACACTGAATGTTGGATCTGGTCATTTGTTCATCATCTTTTCAATATAACTGCCATTTGTAAAGAAAACATACATAATGTTTCATGGGAAAAGGCTCAACAGTTGTTAGTGAGGTAGAAAGGTTGCAATTTTCAGTAGGTTTAGGAGAAGATGAGATTACCTTATGGTTTTTCCAGTGGTTATGTATGAATGTGAGAGTTGGACTGTGGAGAAAGCTGAGCACCGAAGAACTGATGCTTTTGAACTGTGGTGCTGCGGAAGACTCTTGCAAGTCCCTTGGACTGCAAGGAGATCCAACCAGTCCATCCTAAAGGAGATCAGTCCTGGGTATTCATCGGAAGGACTGATGCTGAAACTCCAATACTTTGGCCATCTCATGAGAAGAGTTGACTTTTTGGAAAAGACCCTCATGCTGGGAGAGATTGGGGGCAGGAAGAGAAGGGGACGACAGAGGATGAGATGGCTGGATGGCATCACTGACTCGATGGACGTGAGTCTGAGTGAACTCCAGGAGTTGGTGATGGACAGGGAGGGCTGGTGTGCTGCGATTCATGGGGTCACAGAGTCAGACACGACTGAGCAACTGAACGGAACTGAGATTACCTTGAGGGGTCTGGACTTACGGGTTTAACATGAGTAGGGTGAAAGCAATCAACAGAGCACAAACATAACTATGGTTCAGTTCAAAATTCTGAAGACAGCAAGCTGTCCTCAGGGTCATTATTTTGAAAATGTTGAAAGTGAAATCTGTGCTGTATGGAATGAAGAAAGTTGCACTAAATCAGTAATACTTTGACATAACTCAAGAATCCTTTCTGATATCTGCATGTTTACTTGCTATTTCTCATCTCATAAAAGTAAAATGTATACAGCTGAAAGAAAATGGATAACCAATAGCTTAGTCTCTGACTAAACAAGATGTAACTAGCTTTAAATGTCAAAAATAAAAAAGAACAGAGAGTCACTTGAAAGAATAATAGATATTTAATTGTAATGGGCTTTATGAAAACATCTAATCCTTTATTTATACGCAAGTAGTTACATCCTCTTTAAAGCTCAGAGGATGTTCAGTCCCACTGCTATTAGTAACATGCTTATTAGATGGAGTATGTTTCTTTTAATTTCACTTACAAAAAATATAATTTAATATCTAGAAAACACTAAAAATTTATATAATCATGAATTTCTAGCCTCTTTTCTATCATTCTCACTCATCTATCTAATGCCTACATCTGTCTCTCCCAAGAATGATAAGTATTCTGAGTTCCTTAAGTCCAATTCCAGTTTTCATGCATGTAAAAGAAAACACAAATAAAGGACATTTTCATCTCACACTTCAAAGATTATACATGATGTACACTGCTCTTCTGCACCCTACTTTCCTGCTAAATTGTGTTTATTTGTTTTGAAATATGTCCATATCAGTAAATGGAGATTTTTCATCTTAACATTTTTGGTATACCATTCTATTTCTAAATGTTTCATAGTTTATTTAACTTTTTAGGTACATTCAGATGTTTGTCATTCCAAACACTGCTGCAGATGAACGTTTGTAACTGTGTTTGGGTGCCAGCATATCTATAAGATAAATTTCCTAAAAGAGATATTAATGGAGCACTATTTACATTTAAATGCATCACCTACATTCTGAAGCAGCTCCATTGAAACATGATTTTTGGTGAAACTCCTATTTCCCCAGGCCACATCAGTTTGTGGCAAACATAACCCTCAACACATATGTGGAAGAAATCAAAACTCCTTTTCTATCGTTTACAATTACTGATCTGTTTTCTTTATTAGCCTTGTTCCTCTGTCATGTGCAAAAAGAGCATAATAAGAGTCTCAGGTTGTTCTTGTGACATTTTGCTTTTTCACTTGAGCTTTATTTCCATGCTTCTGTTGTCCTCTATTCCTGCTATTACCCCATAGATTTCTATGGTATTTGTCTATTGCAACATTATCTTCATCACTTTACCCTATGATAGGGAGCATTTCCTTTCTTTCTAAGTTTATTCCATACAGACAGGTGATATAAACAATTTATTTTCCCATACTCTTGATCTTGAGATTTCCAATAGTAAACAATATGTCAAACTAGAGATCACTTCTAACTATATTATTTAATGATTCTTGACTGAAGCCAATGATAGGCTTTCTAACAACCCAAGCTCCTCCATTATTTATTCTGTACAGGCAGGAGGAGAAGTGTACAACAGAGGACGAGATGGTTGGATAACATCACTGCCTCAATGGACATGAGTTTGAGCAAGTGCCAGGAGATGGTTAAAGACAGGGAAGCCTGGCATGCTGCATGCAGTCCATGGGGTCACAAAGATTTGGACATGACTGAGGAACTGAACAACAGAGAACCTGAAGATGTATAAACACATGTGCACACATCTACACATACATGCACAGTCACAAATTTTAAATGTCCTTTTAGTTACACACATACAAACACACAAATTGTAATTGTCCTTTTAATTATCTCTTTGGTCCTTTCTCACTACAGTTAGTAATGAGAGAGCTGTTATGGAGAACTTGTGACTTTAATAAAATAACTTTACAATATTTTAGCTTATAAGAACCTATAGTAATTTACAGAAAGTATTTATAAAATAAGTGATCCTCCTCATATTATCTATGATAATTATTATACTGTTCTAAATTTTATGTTTTACATAGCTATTTCAAAGTCATTTAATTTTTCATAATTATATCTAATGTTGGTTTTGGACTATTTGTATTACAAGAAATAAAAAGTGTTTTACTTTTCAACCTTTATCATGTGATTCATTCTAATTTATTACTGTTTGATTTATCCTACTTCAAATAACTAAAAAAGTAGGCAGCAGCTTGTTTTACTGTTAATGAATGGTTCGCCCATGCTTCAGGAAAACAAATTAAAGAGTAAAATAATTTTTACTTAAATTGTTGATCAGTTCAGTTTAGTTCAGTCGTGCCTGACTCTTTGCGACCCCATGAATCGCAGCACGCCGGGCCTCTCTGTCCATCACCATCCCCCGGAGTTCACTCAGACTCACGTTCATCGAGTCAGTGATGCCATCCAGCCATCTCATCCTCTGTCGTCCCCTTCTCCTCCTGCCCCCAATCCCTCCCAGCATCAGAGTCTTTTCCAATGAGTCAACTCTTTGCATGAGGAGGCCAAAATACTGGAGTTTCAGCTTTAGCATCATTCCTTCCAAAGAAATCTCAGGGCTGATCTCCTTCAGAATGGAGTGGTTGGATCTCCTTGCAGTCCAAGGGACTCTCAAGAGTCTTGTCCAACACCACAGTTCAAAAGCATCAATTCTTCGGTGCTCAGCCTTCTTCACGTCCAACTCTCACATCCATACATGACCACAGGAAAAACCATAGCCTTGACTAGTCAGACCTTAGTCAGCAAAGTAATGTCTCTGCTTTTGAATATGCTACCTAGGTTGATCATAACTTTTCTTCCAAGGAGTAAGTGTCTTTTAATTTCATGGCTGCAGTCACCATCTGCAGTGATTTTGGAGCCCCCAAAAATAAAGTCTGACACTGTTTCCACTGTTTCCCCATCTATTTCCCATGAAGTGATGGCACCAGATGCCATGATCTTCATTTTCTGAATGTTGAGCTTTAAGCCAATTTTTTCACTCTCCTCTTTCACTTTCATCAAGAGGCTTTTGAGTTCCTCTTCACTTTCTCCCATAATGGTGGTGTCATCTGCATATCTGAGGTTATTGATATTTCTCCCGGCAATCTTGATTACAGCTTGTGTTTCTTCCAGTCCAGTGTTTCTCATGATGTACTCTGCATATAAGTTAAATATAAGTTAAATAAGCAGGGTGACAATATACAGCCTTGGCGTACTCCTTATTCTATTTGGAACCAATCTGTTGTTCCATGTGCAGTTCTAACTGTTGCTTCCTGACCTGCATACAGATTTCTCAAGAGGCAGGTCAGGTGGTCTGGTATTCCCATCTCTTTCAGAATTTTCCAGTTTATTGTGATCCACACAGTCAAAGGCTTTGGCATAGTCAATCAAGCAGAAATAGATGTTTTTCTGGAACTCTCTTGCTTTTTCCATGATCCAGCGGATGTTGGCAATTTGATCTCTGGTTCCTCTGCCTTTTCTAAAACCAACTTGAACATCAAGAAGTTCACGGTTCACGTATTGCTGAAGCCTGGCTTGGAGAATTTTGAGCATTACTTTACTACCATGTGAGATGAGTGCAATTGTGCGGTAGTTTGAGCAACACTACTGCACTTGAGCTCATTCTTTAGAATTCATCCACACCTGGAGGCACCTGTTTTGCTGGACTTTTTTTTATCTTTTCTGCTCTGTAGAACTATCTTTTAGCTCCTGACATCTGCTAGGATGATAACAAAAAGTAATGGGTTGTAATGATTTCATAACAATTATTTTCTTGCTTTGAATATCCGTAACAATTACTGCTTATGCTCTTCTTTCTTCACTTGCATGCTATCTCTGTGGTTTTATGTACAGATCTTACCTCCATAATTAGGTTCTAATTATGAGGTTATGTCACTGTATACGTTAAATCATCTAATTCACTGTCTCTATTGCAAGATCTCCTGGAGGAGGGCATGACAACCCACTCCAGTATTCCTCCCTAGAGAATCCCATGGACAGAGAAGCCTGGAAGGCTATAGTCCATAGTGTCACAAAGACTTCGACATGACTGAAGTGACTGAGAAAACACACACACTAGTGGAAGAAGCTTAAAAATTGATAGCAGTAAATGACTATAATTATGATAATGAAAGGCACATATTAACTAAATAAAATCATTAAGACATGTATACAAAAGCACATAGCACATATATCATTTGTACAACAATCTCAGTGTTTGTTTCCTGCATTTATCAAATATCTTTGGCAAATAAGACATGGAAGACAATCTGGGCCACAGTTTTCTTAAAAACATAATATAGTACAAGCTTTTTAATATTCCTTTAGCAAGTTAATTCTATTTCTCCACTATAAAATAAAATAATATCTTACTATTGAAGTAAATTTCTTTGCCCCTGGATAAAATAATGCTAGGTTAAAAATGTTCCTGGAATTTGCGAATACGCTCCGTCGCTCAGTCCTGACTCTTTGTAACCCCATGGACTGTAGCCCACCAGGCTCCTCTGTCCGTGGGATGTCCCAGGCAAGAACACTGGAGTGGGCTGCCGTTTCCTCCTCTAGGGGATCTTCCCGGCCCAGGGGTCACACCCGGGTCCCCTGCATCTCCTGCACTGGCAGGTGGGTTCCTCACCACTGGGCCGCCTGGGAAGTTGTTCCTGGAATACTTCACCAATAATGAGTTTGAACATTTCAGACAATATGTCAAGCTACTTAAGGAAACACTTTCAAAAATCAGTATGGCTTTAATAAGTAAAACCAAAATCTTTATAATCCCTGATTCTTTTGTCTTGTTAAAAACTACATAAGCTTAAGAAATCTAAGAGTAATTGCATATTTCAAAGAAAAATATGGTTTCTGAGACAAAAAGTACATGTTAATTTTATAAAATAGTTTCTATAAATACAAATATTCAAAAAAGCAGAGTTTGAGCTTCAGAGGCAACTTTGGTTTGAAAATAATAACTAACACTTATCAGTTACTGAACTTTCATATTCTTATCTATAATATAGGAATAATTCCACCATTGTCTAAAGGGTTTAGAGTATTGCAAGGAATGACCATAATATTTTTAAAATATGACACATAATGTATACTCAGTAAATGTAACTATTTTATTACAACTAAATCCCATATCTTGTGGATCTCATGCAGGTCTAACTATGAAACATATTTCTACTCCCAAACAAACTACACAGAATAATATCAGGGACAAGAGATCTTGCTATTATCAAGATTAAGACTAAGTTTGAAGTCCTGGTTTGAGCATTGGCTCTGCTTAGTTAACATTTTATATACCTTGCACAAATAATTTGTCATAAATTTTACTTTTCTGGTTAGTAAAAAAATGACAGTAACTGATAATATGCAGTATAGACTTTTCCTAGGTCATAAGTCAATATTATTGTACACCTTCTTTAAAAAGCTATAAAACTATTATTATACATCTGCATTTCTTCATAATATTGACTACACAGATGAATTCAACAGCTGTCTTTTCATGCAGTTCATGAGCTCCAAAGGGCAGAAATCATGCTATTTCCCTAATTTTTATGACTTTTCAAAAAACACAATATTAATTTTTTTGTTCTAAAAAATTCCCTGATATTAGTAAGTATACAAAAAAATATGTGAACATTCAAATTATTTTTTGAATAATTATGAGAATAATCACTATCTTTTAAATAAAATGTTACCTCTGGCAATGTTCATTTGATTTAGAACTTGAAATAACTTTAATTAAAATATGTATTAGTGATTTTGTTAATATTGTCAAAATATATCACTGATAGAATGAAGTAGAGATTAATTTTCATTACCACTGAACAAGAAGAGCTACTAGAAAAGAAACTATTGTGAAGAAGTCTAAAAGTCATATTAGATAAGTGCAAAATAGCCAAATTATACTTTAAAAGGAAAAAAATTTTTATAAAATACCATAGCTATTAAAAGATAATTATGTGGAAAGAACTAAACTGATTTACATAAACAAATTTATTTAAATTAAGGATTGCAAACTGGTAATTATATCAAGTCAAAATAAATGTTTATTGAGAGTACATACAATTAAAGAGAACAGAAATAACTCTTTTAAGTCATAATTCAAGGAAACCAAATAAATTTTAAGAAAAAAAATTAGTTTTCAGTTTAGATGTTTGGAAGTTTATATTTAATCACGCTTTATCTACAACTACTTTCATTTTTGTAAAGTGTTGTTTGTTTATCAGCCCTGGTTTAAAGTATTTATACTCTAGATATGAGTATATTAAAATAGTTAAATAGTATAATGTGAGTTTAAATATCAGTAGGGAGTTTTATACATATTGTAATCAATGAACCACAGGACCCAAAACCAGCCATACTGCAGCATCTAGGACAAGACCAGGAAGTTTACTTCTGTGAGAAAAGTCTTCTAGAGTTTGTGAATAATGGATAATATTAGTCCTTGGACTTCATCAACCCTACACTTTTAGTAGATTATTTGAAAAGTATGGTGTCCTACTAACCATCAGTAAAGGATAATCCTCAAATAAAATCAGTGAAAATAACTATTTCTTCACATTTTTGCTAAGGTAAGGGTGGCTCAGTGGTAAAGAATCCAGCTGCGAATTCAAGGAGACACAGGTTCAATACTGCGGCAGGAAGATCCCCTGGAGAAGGAAATGGCTATCCGCACCAGTATTCTTGCCTGGGAAATCCCATAGACAGAGGAGCCTGGCAGGCTATGGCCCATGGTGTCCCAAAGAGTCAGACACAATTTAGCAACTAAATAACAACAAATGTACGTAATACCAAATGAAAATAATTGAGAAAAATAACATGTTATGAAAAAAATATGAACCTGCAAATGGTTATCTATATTACTACAAATACAAAAAAATGTTTTGGTGGTCTTCATTAAAATAAATAATTAAAGTTGAACAATTGGGCATTGAGGTGTTACATTGTGGTTGCTGCTGTTGTTCACTCAGTCATGTCAGACTCTGTAACCCCATGGACTATTGCATGCCAGGCTTCCCTGTCCTTCACCATCTCCCAGAGCTTCTTCAAACTCATGTCCATTGAGTTGATGATGCCTCTAAACATCTCACCTTCTGTCATCCCTTCTGCTCCTGCATCCTCATTCCCAGCATCAAGGTCTTTTCCTGTGAGTTGGATCTTCACATCAGGTGGCCAAATGATTGTAGCTTCAGCATCAGTCCTTCCAATGAATATTCCCAGGATTTATTTCCTTTAAGATTGAGTAGTTCAATCTCCCTGCAGTCCAAGGGACTCTCAAAGAGTCTTCTCCAACACCACAGTTCAAAAGCATTAATTCTTCAGGGCTCAGCCTTCATGGTCCAACTCTCACATCCATATATGACTAATAGAAAAACCATAGCTTGGACTAGACAGATGTTTGTTGGCAATGTCTCTGTAATATCTCTGCTCTATAATGTTATATAGGTTTGTCATAGCTTTTCCTAAAAGGAGCAATTATCTGTTACTTTTGTGACTGCAATCACTGTCCACAGTGATTTTGGAACCCAAGAAAATAAAATCTGTCACTGTTTCCATTGTTTCCTAATCTATTTGCCATGAAGTGACTGGACCACATGACATGAACTTTGTTTTTTGAATTTTGAGTTTTAAGCCAGCTTTTTCACTTTCCTCTTTCAACTTCATCAAGAGGCTCTTTACTTCCTCTTCACTTTCTGCCATAAGAACGGTATCATCTGCGTATCTGAGGTTATTGATATTTCTCCCAGCAATCTTGATTCCATCTTTTGCTTCTTTCCAGCCTGGCATGTTGCATGATGTACTCTGCGTATAAGCTAAATAAATAGGGTGACATTTTACAGCATTGACACACACCTTTCCCAATTTGGAACCAGTCTGTTTTTCCATGTTTGTTTCTTAACTGTTGCTTCTTGACCTGCATTCAGGTTTCCTGGAAGACAGGTTACTGAATCTGGAATTCCCATCTCTAGAAGAATTTTCCACAGTTTGTTGTGATCCACACAGTCAAAGGCTTTAGCATAGTCAAGGAAGAAAAAGTACATGCTTTTCTGGAATTCCCTTGCTTTTTATATGATCCAGCAGATGTTGGTAATTCGACCTCTGCTTTCTCTGCCTTTTCTAATTGAAACTTTTCCATCTGCAAGTTCTCAGTTCACAAACTTCTGAAGCCCAGCATTGAGGATTTTTAGCATGATCTTGCTAGCATGTGAAATGAATGCAATTATACAGTAGTGTGAATATTTTATTGCCACTGCCTTTCTTTGTGATTGGAATGAAAACTAACCTTTTCCAGTCCCATTGCCACTACTGGGTTTTCCAGGTTTGTTGGCATATGGAGTGCAGCACTTTCACAGCAGCATCTTTTAGGATTTGAAATAGCTCAGCTAGAATTCCATCACCTCCACTAGCCTTGTTTGTAGTGATGCTTCCTAAGGCCCAATTGACTTCAGATTCTAGGATGTCTGGCTCTATGTGAGTGATCACACCATCGTGGTTATCCAGCTCATTAAAATCTTTCTTGTATAGTTCTTCAGTGTATTCTTGCCACCTCTTATTAATCTCTTCTGCTTCTGTTAGCTCCATACTGTTCCTGTCCTTATTGTGCTTAGCTTTGCATGAAAGGTTCCCTTGGAATCTCTGATTTTCTTGAAGAGACCTCTAAACTTTCCCATTTTATTTTTTCCCTCTATTTCTTTGCATTGTTCACTTAGGAAGGCTTTCTTATTTCTCCATGCTCTTCTATGAAACTCTACATTCAGATGAGTATATCTTTCCTTTTCTCCTTTGTGCTTCATTTCTCTTCTTTTTCTCAGCTATTTGTAAGGCCTCCTTAGATAATCATTTTGCCTTTTTGCATTTCTTTTTCTTGGGGATGGTTTTGATCACTGTCTCATGTACAAGGTTACAAACCTCCATTGATAGTTCATCAGGCACTCTATCAGATCTAATCCCTTGAATCTATTTGTCACTTCTACTGTATAACCATTAGAGATTTGATTTAGGACATTCCTGAATGGCCTAATGGTTTCCCCTACTTTATTCAACTTAAGTCTGAATTTTGCAATAAGGTGTTCATGATCTGAGCCACAGTCAGCTCTTGTTTATAGAGCTTCTCCATCTTTGGCTGCAAAGAATATAATCAATCTGATTTTGGTATTGGCCATCTGTTGATGTCCATGTGTAGAGTTGCCTCTTGAGTTGTTGCAAGAGGGTGTTGGCTATGACCAGTGTGTTCTCTTCCTTCTCCAGGGTATCTTTCTGAGCCAGGGATCAAACCCAGGTATCCTGCATTGCAGGCAGACACTTTACCCTCTGAGCCACCAGGGAAGCCCTATTAGCCTTTACCCTGCTTCATTTTGTACTCCAAGACCAAACTTGCCCATTACTTCAGGTATCTCTTGACTTCCTACTTTTGCATTCCAGTGTCCTATGATGAAAGGGACAATTTCTTTTTCAGTGTTAGTTCTAGAAGGTCTTGTAAGTCTTCATAGAACTGTTCACCTTCAGCCTCTTCAGGACTACTGCTTGGGGCACATACTTGGATTACTGTGATATTGAATGGTTTGCCTGGGAGTCGAACTGAGATCATTCTTTTGTTTTTGAGATTGTACCCAAAGACTGCATTTCAGACTCTCTCTCTCTCTCTTTTTTTTTTTTTTTTTTTTACTATAAGGGCTACTCCATTTCTTCTAAGGGATTCTGCCCACAGTAGTAGGTATAATGATCATCTGAATTAAATTCACCCACTCCCATCCATTTTAGTTCACTTATTCCTGAAATGTCAGTGTCCACTCTTGCCATCTCCTGCTTGACCACTTCCAATTTACCTTGATTCATGGATCTAACATTCCAGATTCCTATGCAATATTGCTCTTTATAGCATTGGACTTTATTTTAACCATGAGATACATCTACAACTGGGCATTGTTTCTGCTTTGGCTTAACCTTTTCTTTCCTTCTGGACCTACTTTTCTGCTCTTCTCTAGGAGCATACTAGGCATCTACTGACTTGGGAAGTTCATCTTTTAGTGTCATAACCACCAGGGAATTTGACTTTAAAGGTCAGTGGGATTTGACTACAGAACTTCTACAGGACTGGGGATACAGTTACTCTTACAAAAACTGTCCACACCAGGACCCAGGAGAAAGGAGCAGTGACCCCACAAGAGACTGAGCCAGACTGGCCTGAGTGTTTAGGAGTCTCAGGCAGAGGTGTGAGTAAACAGTGGCCTGCTGTGGGGTGAGGGACTCTAACTGCAGTAGTCCTGGGTGCCATGCCAGTATAAGTTCTTTTGGGGGAACACAGACCCACCTACCAGGGAAGGAACACAGTCCTACCCATAAGCAGAAAACTGGATTAAAGATTTACTGATCATGGCCTTGCCCACTGGAGCAATATCCAGTTCTCCCCACGGCCAGTCCCTCCCATCAGGAAGTTTCTACAAGCCTCTTATCCTCACCCATCAGAGGGCAGACAGAATGAAAACCACAATAACAGAAAACTAATCAAACTGATCATATGGATCACAGCCTTGTCCAATTCAATGAAACTATGAACTATGTTGTATAGGGCCACCCAAGAAGGATGGGTCATGGTGGAGAGTTAGGACAAAATGTGTTTCACTGGAGAAGGGAATGGCAAATCATTCAGCATTCTTTCCTTGAGAACCTCATGAAAAAATAGTATAAAAAACATAACACAACATTTTTATTGCTACTTTTTAGTCACTAAGTTGTATCTGGCTCTCTGCAACCCCATGGGGTACAGCCCACCAGGTTCCTCTGTCCATGAGATTTTCCAGGCAAGAATACTAGAGTGGGTTGCCATTTTCTTCTCCAGGGGATCTTCCTGAGCCAGGGATTGAATCTATGTCTCCTCGTTGGCAGGCAGATTCTTTACTACTGAGCCACTTTAGCAGATAGTATGAAAGAGATCATTAAAAAGAACACATCTGAATCAGTTCTAATGAGATAGATGAAACTAAAGGCTATTATACAGAGTGAAGTTGAAGTCAGAAAGGAAACACTAGTACAGTATATTAACGCATATATATGGAATTTAAAAAGATGGTAATGATGACCCTATATGAAACACAGCAAAAGAGACACAGATATAAAGAACAGACTTGGATTCTGTGGGAGAAGGTGACGGTGAAATAATTTGAGAGAATAGCATTGAAACATATATCACCATATGAGAAACAGATGACCAGTTCAAGTTCGATGCATGAAACAGGACACTCAAAGCCGGTGCACTGGGACAACCCTGAGGGATGGGATGGTGAGGGAGGTGAGAGGGGGTTCAGGATGGGGGACACATGCACACCCATGTTTGATTCATGTCAATGTGTGGCAAAAACCACTACAATATTCTAATTAGCTTCCAATTAAAATAAATTGAATAATTTTTTTAAAAAGAGAGAGAGATCAGCAGTATTTCCACTGGTTCACTGAGTAACTCTGGACAAACCAAATCACCTTTTGTGCCTTGACTTCCTAACGTTTGAAAACATGGTGACTGACATACATAAACTCAAATTGATATTATTCCAAATGACTATTTGTAGAACTGTATCTAACCAGGAAGACATTTCATCAGATCACCAGATTTTAACATGAAAATTTCAAAAGAATGAATATCCAGATATTATTATTATGACTGATATTTACTCAGTTGGCAAATAGTCTTTTTTTTCTTCAAATGGACCATTACATATAAAAGATAAATGTTTTCCAGATAATTTCTTCTAGTTTGGGAATTATTATATCTGTGTCCAATTTTGAATACAGGTACTAAATTCAGTTATGAATTCAATTATGCTGTTTTGTCAAATATCCTATGAATTTGCCCATATGCATTAACTGTCAAGTGGTAGATGTATTTAGCAACAATAAAAACTTAAATACTACTGAATTCTAAGGATGCAGACTATATAAAACTGTCCCAAAATGGGGATAATCCATGGTATCCAGACTGCTACTATTTGCCATTAAATAATACAGATGGATGATAGAAATAGAAATCTATATCTATTCAAAGAATCCCCAGGGGAAAAATTAATAAACATCTTTCATGTTTTCACACAAAAATAGTATTATGAAACAGGAGCAGTAACGTGGCTGTCCTTAAATTGAAACAATGTGTTATTTATGGAAACCTATCACAAATTTTATAAAAAGAGAGAACATGGCCTAGGAATTCCTTGAATAAAATAATAACAACTGTTCAGTTAAACATTTTAAAGATGGAGATAAATGAAGGAGAAAATAATATAGAACAGATATATCCCTACATAATTAAATGCAGATCACATATGTTTAGAACACATATGTGTTCTAGAGTTCTAAATTCAGTAATACTGATTTATGCTGATTACACATGGATTGAGTGAAATGAGGTTTAGGAAATAAAAATTCAGAAAAAGTAATTACCACTGGTGTGATCGTGGAAGTTTCAAGACCAGTCATTCTTACTTTCCCTATTTTCAAATTCATTATATGTTTGTGCTTGTACTTTTTTTCACTTTTTGCATCTAGAATTTTTGTTGTTGTTCTGTCACCCAGTCGTGTCCAATTCTTTGTGACTCCATGGACTGCAGCACGCAGTCCATGTCCCTCCTTGCCCCTCACCATCTCCTGAAGTTTCCCCAAGTTCATGTCCATTGTATTCATGATGCCATCCAGCCATCTCATCCTCTGACACCCTCTTCTTCTGCCCGTGTTTTTAAAAGGACAAAAAGATATGAGGGTTATCACTCCTCTTTTTTTGTTTTCAGTTACTATATTTTGTTCCTTCATTATTCTCATTTACTAACATCCAGTCATTATCTAACCATTCATTTGCATATTTCCATCCATTCTTTATTCTTTTGTTCACATGCTGAGGACTTGGATTTGCCTCCATTGTTGGTCTTATTCCTCCTTTTTTCACATTTCCTTTTCTCACAGAAACTCCTTGTTCCACTACTGTTCTGTGTATACACCTATGTATATTTTTGCAGATATTAGGTTGTCCAGTATAATGTGTCACAATAAGATCAGAAGAGAAAGGCATAATGGAGTCACAAGGTGAATGATGAAGATCTAGATTTAGAGAAGTTAGGTCTTAATTTCCTCAACAGAAGTATCAGAAAGTATCATTCTGATACTCGGCCATAAAAGAATGCAATTCTGCTATTTACAACAACATAAGTAGACGTAGAGACTATTTTGCTTAGTGAAATAAATGAGTGAGAAAGACAAACATGCTGTTATCACTTTATATGAAATCTAAAAAATAAAGGAATGTATATAACAAAACAGAAATTGATTCAGATATAGAGACCAAATTAGTGGCTATAAATGGGGAGAGAAAAATGGAAGGGACAAGATAGGGTTATGGGGTTAAGAAATATGAACTAAATACTATGTATAAAATAAGTAATGAGAATATATTGTACAGCAAAGAGATATATACACATTATTTCATAATGACTTTAAAAGGAGTAAATCTATGAAAACATTAAATCACTATGTGAAATGACTGAAATAATACTGTAATTGAACTATACTTCAGTAAAAAGAATAAAGGTTAAGCAAAAAAAAGAAAGTATAATTCTGAGAACTGACTCTATTGATGTTTTCCTTAGCACCAGTTGTACTAAGTTACTGCCAATATTTCAAGATTTCAGACTTCAATGAAGAAAATATTTTCATATAACCATGTGTTGCACTGATGCACTTTATGTGCTCACTTTTCCTATTTGTATTACACAGTGTTCTTTGTATCAAAAAACAGAATAGGTCATTTACATAAATTTGTAAGTAATTTTAAAAGAAGAGAGCTCTTTACAATTTCTTGTCCCCATAATTACAATTTCTTACACTTTCTTCTATGGTTTAAAACTCTAATGGAAAATAATAGCTCTGTTGATATTTCTATCTTATCCTTTAACTGAACTTTAGCTGAAGAACTTAGATGTAATCACACACTACATTTCAAGCCAATGGGGCCTGAAAGGAGAAATGTGCAATCTGGCACTAAAAGGATTAAGAACTATGCCATTACTGGTTTGTCAAAACATTATTTAAATAAAATCATCAATCAAAAGGGCTAAAAGTACACAGATGGCATGGTGGCAATACTCAATGTTTTGTTGCTGCTTATCAGATGAATAACAGCAGTATGTATACAATGAAACATTTTGATCAGTGTTTTAAAAAGCAGTAATTCTGATGTTTTTAAAACCTGATTAGGAAAACCATCAAGACTATCAATAAATTCCTTGAAAATACACTTAAAAGATGGAGTTATTAAAAATAAGTTCATTAAAATATAGCATTTGATAGCTAATAATTTTATATCTCATTTTAAGATTTTTACTAGGCATTTTCAGGGTAATTACAATATCTTAACAATGTCATCTGTTTAAAATGAATATATATAACTGTATGTGTGTGTTCAAGTGAACGGCTTCCTTGGTATATTAGTAAATGTATCCTTTAATTATGTAAATAAAAATATCTGTTAATTAAGTCAAAATTACAAATATCTGAGAAAAGAAGGGAAGAGAAGGGCAAATGAGAAAAGGAAAGATATACCCAAATGAATGCATAGTTCCAGAGAATAGCAGGGAGACACCAGAAAGTCTTCTAAAATGAACAATGCAAAGAAATAGAGGAAACAATAGAATGGGAAAGACTAGCGATCTCTTCAAGAAAATTAGAGATACCGAACACTTTATGCAAAGATAGGCACATAAAGGAAATAAACAGTATAGAGCTAACAGAAGCAGAAGAGATTAAGAGGTGGCAATACACAGAAAAACTATACAAAAAATATCTTCAGGACTAGATAACCACGGTGGTGTGATCACTCACCTAGAGCCAGACATCCTGGAGTCCAAAGTCAAGTTGGCCTTAGGAAGCATCACTATGAACAAAGCTGGTGGAAGTGATGGAATTCTAGCTGAGCTATTTCAAATCCTAAAAGATGCTGCTGTGAAAGTGCTGCACTAAATATGCCAACAAATTTGAAAAACACAGCAGTGGCCACAAGATGGGAAAAGGTGAGTTTTCATTCTAATTAAAAAAAAGGGCATAAATGGATGTTGAAATTTGTCAAAGGCTTTCTCTGCATCTATTGAGATAATCATATGGCTTTCATTTTTCAATTTGTTAATGTCATGTATTACATTGATTGATTTGCAGATATTGAAGAATCCTTGCATCCCTGGGATAAAGCCCACTTGGTCACGGTGTATGATCTTTTTAATGTGTTGTTGGATTATGATTGCTAGAATTTTATTAAGGATTTTTGCATCTATGTTGATCAGTGATATTGGCCTGTAGTTTTCTTTTTTTGTGGCATCTTTGTCAGGTTTTGGTATTAGGGTGATGGTGGCCTCATAGAATGAGTTTGGAAGTTTACCTTCCTCTACAATTTTCTGGAAGAGTTTAAGTAGGATAGGTGTTAGCTCTTCTCTAAATTTTTGGTAGAATTCAGCTGTGAAGCCGTCTGGACCTGGGCTTTTGTTTGCTGGAAGATTTCTGATTACAATTTCAATTTCTGTGCTTGTGATAGGTCTGTTAAGATTTTCTATTTCTTCCTAGTTCAGTTTTGGAAAGTTGTACTTTTCTAAGAATTTGTCCATTTCTTCCACGTTGTCCATTTTATTTGCATATAATTGCTGACAGTAGTCTCTTATGATCCTTTGTATTTCTGTGTTGTCTGTTGTGATCTCTCCATTTTCATTTCTAATTTTATTGATTTGATTTTTCTCCCTTTGTTTCTTGATGAGTCTGGCTAATGGTTTGTCAATTTTATTTATCCTTTCAAAGAACCAGCTTTTGGCTTGGTTGATTTTTGCTATGGTCTCTTTTGCTTCTTTTGCATTTATTTCTGCCCTGATTTTTTTTTTAATTTCTGCCCTAATTTTAAAGATTTCTTTCCTTCTACTAACCCTGCGGTTCTTCATTTCTTCCTTTTCTAGTTGCTTTAGGTATAGAGTTAGGTTATTTATTTGACTTTTTTCTTGTTTCTTGAGGTATGCCTCTTGCCATGAATCTTCCCCTTAGCAATGCTTTTACAGTGTCCCACAGGTTTGGGGTTGTTGTGTTTTCATTTTCATTCGTTTCTATGCATATTTTGATTTCTTTTTTTATTTCTTCTGTGATTTGTTGGCGATTCGGCAGCGTATTCTTCAGCCTCCATATGTTGGAATGTTTAATAGCTTTTCTCCTGAAATTGAGATCTGATCTTACTGCATTATGGTCAGAAAAGATGCGTGGAATGATTTCAAATAGTTGAATTTACCAAGGCTAGATTTATGGCCCAGGATGTGATCTATCCTGGAGAACGTTCTGTGTGTGCTTGAGAAAAAGGTGAAATTCATTGTTTTGGGGTGAAATGTCCTATAGATATCAATTAGGTCTAACTGGTCTATTGTATCATTTAAAGTTTGTGTTTCCTTGTTAATTTTCTGTTTAGTTAATCTATCCACAATGTGAGTGGGGCATTAAAGTCTCCCACTATTATTTTGTTATTGTTAATTTTCCATTTCATATTTGTTAGCATTTGTCTTACATATTGTGGTGCTCCTATGTTGAGTGTATATATATTTATAATTTATATCTTCTTCTTGGATTGATCCTTTGAATAATAAAAGCCATATGATTATCTCAATAGATGCAGAGAAAGCCTTTGACAAAATTCAACATCCATTTATGATAAAAACTCTCCAGCAAGTAGGAATAGAAGGAACATACCTCAACATAATAAAAGCTATATATGACAAACCCACAGCAAACATTATCCTCAATGCTGAAAACTTGAAAGCATTTCCCCTAAAATCAGGAATAAGACAAGGGTGCCCACTTTCACCACTACTATTCAACATAGTTCTGGAAGCTTTGGCCACAGCAATCAGAGCAGAAAAATAAAAGGAATCCAAATTGGAAAAGAAGAAGTAAAACTCTCACTGTTTGCAGATGACATGATCCTCTACATAGAAAACCCTAAAGACTCCACCAGAAAATTACTAATCAATTAATATAGTAAAGTTTCAGGATATAGTCAACACACAGAAATCCCTTGCATTCCTATATACAAATAATGAGAAAATAGAGAAATTAAGGAAACAATTCCATTCACCATTGCAACGAAAAGAATAAAATATTTAGGAGTATATCTACCTAAAGACACTAAAGACCTATATATAGAAAACTGTAAAACACTGGTGAAAGAAATCAAAGAGGACACTAATAGATGGAGAAATATAATATGTTCATGGATCGGAAGAATCAATATAGTGAAAATGAGTATACTACCCAAAGCAATCTATAGATTCAAAGCAATGCCTATCAAGCTACGAGAGGTATTTTTCACAGAGCTAAAACAAATAATTTCACAATTTGTATGGAAATACAAAAAACCTCGAATAGCCAAAGCAATCTTGAGAAAGAAGAATGGAACTGGAGGAATCAACTTGCCTGACTTCAGGCTCTACTACAAAGCCACAGTCATCAAGACAGTATGGTACTGGCACAAAGACAGAAATATAGATCAATGGAACAAAATAGAAAGCCCAGAGATAAATCCACACACCTATGGACACCTTATCTTTGACAAAGGAGGCAAGAATATACAATGGATTAAAGACTATCTCTTTAATAAGTGGTGCTGGAAAAACTGGTCAACCACTTATAAAAGAATGAAATGAGGACACTTTCTAACACCATACACAAAAATGAACTCAAATGGATTCAAGATCTAAATGTAAGACTAGAAACTATAAAACTCTTAGAAGAGAACATAGGCAAAACACTCTCCAACATAAATCACAGCAGGATCCTCTATGATCCACCTCCCAGAATATTGGAAATAAAAGCAAAAAATAAACAAATGGGACCTAATTAAAATTAAAAGCTTCTGCACAACAAAGGAAACTATAAGCAAGGTGAAAAGACAGCCTTTGGAATGGGAGAAAATAATAGCAAATGAAGCAACTGACAAACAACTAATCTTAAAAATATACAAGCAACTCCTGCAACTCAATTCCAGAAAAATAAACGACCCAATCATAAAATGGGCCAAAGAACTAAATAGACATTTCACCAAAGAAGACATACGGATGGCTAACAGACACATGGAAAGATGCTCAACATCACTCATTACAGAGAAATGCAAATCAAAACCACAATGAGGTACCATTTCACGACAGTCAGAATGGCTGAGATCCAAAAGTCTACAAGCAATGCATGCTGGAGAGGGTGTGGAGAAAAGGGAACCCTCTCACACTGTTGGTGGAAATGCAAACTAGTACAGCCACTAGGGAGAACAGTGTGGAGATTCCTTAAAAAACTGGAAATAGAACTGCCTTATGACCCAGCAGTCCCACTGCTGGGCATACACACTGAGGAAACCAGAATAGAAAGAGACATGTGTACCTCAATGTTGATTGCAGCACTGTTTATAATAGCCAGGACATGGAAGCAATCTAGATGTCCATCAGCAGATGAATGGATAAGAAAGCTGTGGTACACATACACAATGGAGTATTACTCAGCCATTAAAAATAATACACTTGAATCAGTTCTAATGAGGTGGATGAAACTGGAGCCAATTATACAGAGCGAAGTAAGCCATAAAGAAAAACACCAATACAGTATACTAATGCATATATATGGAATTTAGAAAGATGGTAACAATAACCCTGTATGCGAGACAGCAAAAGAGACACAGATGTATAGAACAGTCTTTTGGACTCTGTGGGAGAAGGAGAGGGTGGGATGATTTGGGAGAATGGCATTGAAACATGTATAATATCATATAAGAAATGAATCGCCAGTCTAGTTTTGATGCAGGATTCAGGATGCTTGGGGCTGGTGCACTGGGATGACCCAGAGGGATGGTCTGGGGAGGGAGATGGGAGGGGATTTTGGGATTGGGAACACGTGTACACCCGTGGCGGATTCTTGTTGATGTATAGCAAAAACAATATAATATTGTAAAGTAATTATCCTCCAATTAAAATAAATATATTTAAATTTAAAACTTTAAAAATTAAATTTTTTAAAAAGACAAAAAAAAAGAAGGCATTGCCAAAGAATGTTCTAACTACCTTACAACTGCATACATTTGACATGCTAGCAAAGTCATGCTCAAAACCCCCCAAGCAAGGCTTCAACAATACATGAACTGAGAACTTCCAGATGTTCAAGCTGGATTTAGAAAAGGTAGAGGAACCAGAGATCAAATTGTCAATATCCACTGGATAATAGAAAAAGCATGAGAATTCAAGAAAAACATCTACTTCTGCTTTATTGACTATGCAAAGCCTTTGACTGTGTGGATCAAAACAAACTGTGGAAAATTCTTAAAGAAATGGGAATAGCAGAACACCTGACTTGCCTCCTGAGAAACCTGCATGAAGGTCAAGAATTAACAGTTAAGAACTAGAACATGGAACAACAGACTGGTTTAAAAATGAGAAAGGAGTATGTCAAGGCTGTATATTGTCACCTTCCTTATTTAACTTATATACAAATACATCATACAAAATGCCAGGCTGGAAGAAGCAAAGGGTAGAATCAAGATTGCCAGGAGAAATATCAATTACCTCAGATATACAGATAATACCACTCTTATGGCAAAAAGCAATGAGGAACTAAAGAGCCTCTTGATGAAAGTGAAAGAGGAGAGTGAAAAGCCTGACTTAAAACTCAACATTCAAAAAACAAAGATCATGGCCTCTGGCCTTGTCACTTCATGGCAAACAGATGGGAAAAATGGAAACAGTGACAGTTTTATTCTCCTGGGCTCCAAAGTCACTGTAGATGTTGACTGCAGCCACAAAATTAACAGACCACTGCTCCTTGTAAGAAAATTATGAACAAGCTAGACAGCATATTAAAAAGCAAAGACATCAGTTTTCTGACAAAAGTCCATACAGTCAAAGCTATGGTTTTCCCAGTAGTCATGCACTGATGTAAGAGATGGACCATAAAGAAGGCTAAGCACTGAAGAATTGATGCTTTTGAACTGTGATGTTGGAAACTTTTGAGAGTTCCTTGGACTGCAAGATCAAATCAGTCAATCCTAAAGGATATCAACCCTGAATATTCATCGGAAGGACTGATACAGAAACTGAAGCTCCAATACTTTGGTCATCTGATAAAAAGAGCTGACTCATTGGAAAAGACCCTTGTGCTGGAAAAGACTGAGGGCAAGAGAAGAAGGGGGGCAACAGAGGACAAGATGGTTGGATGGCATCACTGACTCAGTGACGTGAGCTTGAGCAAACTCAGGGAGATAGTGAAGTACAGGGAAGCCTGGCATGCTTCAGTCCATGGGTTCAAAAGAATCGGACATGACTTAAGAGAATACCAGCAAGAACCCTAAATGAAATCCACACTTAAAATTATGAAAGGAAGCAACAATTAAAATTACAAGACTTACATGATCATATTACAATGAATTTTAACTCCATATTGTATTTATCAACATTTTGTGGGTTTAGTATTCATGTGTCTCTAATTTTTATACAAGAATTATACATTTACACGGAATTTAATTTGTTCTACACCTGAAGAAAAGTTCAAACATTGAGAAATCATTTAAGCTTACATCCATGATTCTATAAATTGCCTACACAAACGATGTAGGAAAGATAACGATATAGATGAATATGACTGGCACTAACTTTAAAGCTGAGTTGGACTGTGAAGAAAGCTGAGCACCAAAGAACTGATGCTTTTGAACTGTGGTATTGGAGAAGACTCTTGAGAGTCCCATGGGCTGCAAGGGATCCAACCAGTCCATTCTAAAGGAAACCAGTCCTGGGTGTTAACTGGAAGGACTGATGCTACAGCTGAAACTCCAATACTTTGGCCACCTTATGTGAAGAGTTGACTCATTGGAAAAGACTCTGATGCTGGGAGAGATTGGGGGCAGGATGAGAAGGGGACGACAGAGAATGAGATGGCTGGATGGCATCACCAACTCGATGGACATGAGTTTGAGTCAATTCCAAGTGTTGGTAATGGACAGGGATGCCTGGCATGCTGCGATTCATGGGATCGCAAAGAGTCAGACACGACTGAGCGACTGAACCGAACTGAACTGAACTTTAAAGCAAATATCATTAAAAACAGTTTTCAATAATGGAAGATAGGAGAGACAGCAGGGAAAACTCAGGTGAAATAGTATTCCCCAGATGTACACAGTTCTTTTCCGTTAGCTGTAAAGGAAATGTTACTGATAAAAATGACAATATTTGAATAATGCCTATAGTTTCAATAAGTATTATGAGTGTTAATCGCTTAGTCATGTCTGACTCTTTACAACCCCATGGACTGTAGCTTGTCAGGCTCTTCTGTTCATGGAATTCTCTGGGAAAGAATACTGGAGTGCATTGCCATTTCCTTCTCCAGGGTATCTTTCCAATCCAGGGATCAAACCCAGGTATCTTGCATTGCGGGCAGATTCTTTCCTGTCTGAGTCATCAGGGAAGTATGGTGTCAGAATTAATGTTCTAATTAGTAGCTACTGCAGCTATGTAAATAAATAAGAGATCACTTTTGTATTTTCTGGAAATGAACACTGAAATATCTGGAATTAAAGAGTTATCATGTATGCAATTTACACTTTATGGTTCACACTAACACATGTAATTTTTAAAAAGGAAAAATGGTAAAGAGATGATAAATGCTTAGGCTTTGCAAGTGAAGTGTACCATAGGTCAAACAATGTAAATTTGCAATGACTAAAGTCATACTGAATCCTATTGGTATTTATCAGTGTTATGTTTTCATAAAGCAGAATAAAGTTTCACACACACACACGCAAAATTAAAAACTAAAGATTTTTCAAAAAACAGAGTGAAGACAAAGAACCACAACAGTTCTCTCATGGCCTGAGGGAGGGTCATTTTTTTTTTCAAATGGATGTTTCAGAATCGATTTCAGCAGCAGACAACAGTGTGAGAATCTTTTCAAAAAAGCCAGGAAAATACTGTAATGGGAAACAGTGTACTAGTCTTCTACAGCAAAGCTGCCTGTGGCAACTCCACTTGGTATTATGCTTCAATCCTTCAACAGAAAGAAGGGAAGCAGAGAAAAGGGGTTGTACCTAAAAAGTTGGTAGATAAGAGGACAAAAATGGGTACAGAGACAATACACATTACTTGAGGACAAATTTATTTGTAATCCATTCAGTCCTCTCTTTATCCCAAATTCTAATATTTTGCTTTTATATATAAAGGTCAAAAGAACTAGAGTTTTTTAGGTAAAAGCCCCAGGAAACAGTTATAAATGTTAAATGATTATTATGAACTTTAGTACTTATTATTTTCAAGTAAAGAGTTTGAGGAGTAGTCATAATGAGTTACACTATTATTTACTACTAATATTGATAACATTATTTCGTATTTATACTCACTTTTTAACATACATTATAGGATTTATTACCTAACATAATTTAATGAGTTAGATACTGATACTTTCATTTGAAGTAAAATTAATCACAAAGTATAAATTGGTCAAGATTACATAGCTAGCAAGTAAAATGCTTGGCAGTTTAACCTCAGAGCTCACATCTCTATGAAACAGTTGGATGGAAATAGGTAAAATCACAATGTATAAAATGTTTCAAATTTTATTCCATATCAGTTCATTTGAGTCTCTCTTTGTGACCCTATGGAATTCAGAATGCCAGGACTCCCTGTCCATCACCAACTCCCAGCTTGCTCAAACTAGTGTCCACCAAGTTGATGATGCCATCCAACCATCTCAACCTGTTGTATCCTTCTCCTCATGCCTTTGATCTTTCCCAGCATCAGGGTCTTTTCCAGTAAGTCAGTTCTTCACATCAGGTGGTCAAAGCAATGGAGTTTCAGCTTCAGTAACAGGCTTTCAATGAATATTCAGGACTGATTTCCTCTAGGAGTGACTGGTTTGATCTCCTTGCAGTCCAAGGGACTCTCAAGAGTCCTCTCCAAAACCATAGTTCAAAAGCATCAATTCTTCGGCACTCAGCTTTCTTTATAGTCCAACTCTCACATCCATACATGATACTGGAAAACCATAGCTTTGACCAGATGGACCTTTGTGGGCAAAGTAATGTCTGTGATTTTTAATATGCTGTCTAGGTTGATCATAGCTATTCTTCCAAGGAGTAAGCGTCTTTTAATTTCATGGCTGCAGTCACCACCTGCAGTGATTTTGGAGCCCAAGAAAATAAAGTCTGTCACTCTTTCCACTGTTTACCCATCTATTTGCCATGAAGTGATGGGACCGAATGCCATGATCTTAGTTTTCTGAATGTTGAGTTTTAAGCCAACTTTTTCACTCTTCTCTTTCACTTTCATCAAGAATCACTTTAGTTCTTCTTCCCTTTCTGCCATAAGGATGGTGTCATCGGCATATCTGAGGTTAATGATATATCTCCCAGCAATCTTGATTCTAACTTCTGCTTCATCCAACCTGGCATTCCTTATGATGTACGCTGAGTATAAGTTAAATAAGCAGGGCTATATACAGCCTTGACTGACTCTTTTCCCAATTTGGAACCAGTCCATTGTTCCATGTCCTGTTCTAAGTGTTGCTTCTTGACCTGCATACAGATTTCTCAGGAGGCGTCAGGTGGTTTGGTATTCCCATCTCCTGAAGAATTTTCCACAGTTTGTTGAAACTGTTTGTCCACACAAAGGCTTTGGCATAGTCAATAAAACAGAAATAGATATTTTTCTGGAACTCTCTTGCTTTTTTGATGGTCCAACAGATGTTGGCAATTCGATCTCTGCCTTTCTGCCTTTTCTAGATCCAGCTTGAACATCTGGAAGTTCACTGTTCATGTACTGTTGAAGCCTGGCTTGGAGAATGTTGAGCATTTCTTTGGTAGTGTGTGAGATGAGTGCAATTGTGCGGTAGTTTGAACATTCTTTGGCATTGCCCTTCTTTGGGATTAGAATGAAAGCTGACCTTTTCCAGTCCTGTGGCCACTGCTGAGTTTTCCAAATTTGCTGGCGTATTGAGTGCAGCACTTTCTCAACATCATATTTTAGGATTTGAAATAGTTCAACTGGAATTCCTTCACCTCCACTAGCTTTGTTCATGGTGATGCTTCTTAAAGGCCCACTTGACTTATTCCAGGATGTCTGGCTCTAGGTGAGTGATCACACCAACGTGGTTGTCTCACTCATGAAGATCTTCTTTGTACAGTTCTTCTGTGTATTGTTGCCACCTCTTCTTAATATCTTCTACTTCTGTTAGGTCCATACCATTTCTGTCCTTTATTGAGCCCGTCTTTGCATGAAATGTTCCCTTGGTATCTCTAATTTTCTTGAAGAGATCTCAGTCTTTCCCATTCTATTGTTTTCCTCTATTTCTTTGCATTGATCACTGAGGAAGACCTTCTTATCTCTCCTTGCTATTCTTCGGAACTTTGCATTCAAATAGGTATATCTTTCCTTTTCTCCTTTGCCTTCAGCTTCTCCTCTTTTCTCAGCTATTTGTAAGGCCTCCTCAGACAGCCATTTTGCTTTATTGCATTTCTTTTTCTTGGGTATGGTCTTGATCCCTGTCTCCTTTACAATGTCACGAACCTGTGTTGGTGGTTCTTCAAGCACTCTATCAGATCTAATCCCTAGAATCTATTTGTCACTTTCCCTGTATAATTGTAAGGGATTTGATTTAGGTCACACCTGAATGGTCTAGTGGTTTTCTCTACTTTCTTCTATTTAAGTCTGAATTTGGCAATAAGGAGTTCATGATCTGAGCTACAGTCAGCTCTCAGTCTTGTTTTTACTGAATATATAGAACTTTTCCATCTCTGGTGGCAAGAATATAATCAATCTAATTTCAGTATTGACCATCTGGTGATGTTCATGTGTAGAGTCTTATCTTCTGTTATTCCATATAGAGACTGATTAATAATCATTATGGGTCACTATTTCTAATATAACTTTTAGGGTATCCAATGTTCCTTGACATCAAATTACATAAATTTTTGTGAGTTTACCAATTCAAAAATTATTTGAATATTTCTTCAGTTAGCAATAAGGAAAATGCTTTTTATTAATAAAGAAAATGTTATGTGCCAGGGTATAAACTGAACCCCAACATTTCTGGTTTGATTTTATTCATTCAACAAATTGTATTCAGTGCCTGTTTTATCCCAGGTACTGTTTTTTGCACCAGACAGGCATGGTTTGTTTTTGTTTAGTCACTAAGTCTGACTGACTCTTTGCGACCCCATGGACTGTTCCCCACCAGGTTCCTCTGTCCATGGGACTTCCCAGGCAAACACCCTGGAAGGGGTTGCCATTTCCTTCTCTTGGGGATCTTCCCAAACCAGGGATGGAACTCACGTCTCTTGTATTGGCATGGTTAAGCAGATATAAATTCCTAACATCATTAGGAATCTTTTATACAGGGAGAAAAACAAAATATTCAAGACAAAGATACAGTATATATCATAAGATAGTAAGAGACAGGATAAAAACTTAAACAGCAATATTTAAAAATTCTCTTATGTTGAGAGGAATCTACAACTTTCCAGATTTCCTTCTTTAATCCTAGTTTTTCCCTGTAGAGGCAAGCAGGAGGAAAGTAATCTAAGTTTTAAGATAATAACTTGAATTTTGTTAAATCACCTAACATCCTACCAGAAATCTTTCTGATGTAAAATACACAGAATTTTAATGCTAAACTGAATTAAATGCACATGATATGAAATAATTTTGTCTGTGCTCCTGTGAACTTGATCTACTCTATTAGTGTCCCTCTGCAACTAAGGCCAGACTTAAAAACAAGCACCAGATATAGCTGGATCAAGGCAATCACCTTTTTTACCCTTTCTTCCTGAATCCTATAGTTTTATAGTCTACTGATAATAGAATGAATTCTAGTAGATATACCTTGGGAAAAAAGACAGTTCTAATATTTATATGCTGAATGATTTGGGGCAGGTTATTTATATCCGTTCATTAAATCTTCTTTATTGGTATACTAATAATAGTAATTTTGATCTCATCAGTTTGTTGTTGAACACAAAGGTGAATTTATGTAGGCCACTAGCCCAAAGTACACATGTAGCATACATTCAATTAACATTAGTTTATCTCTCTTTCCCATACTAAGTGCAGAATTCAGTTATGCATGCTATAGTCAAATAAAATGTAGCATCCTTATCTGTAACTGTGCACTTGTTTTTACTGACACTAGTTTTTAAAAAAAAAAAAAAGATTTCAGAGTTAATTCTGTTAAACATTTGAAAATCTTCAACTACTATTTTTATTTTTCCCAGTTTCTGGAATTTCTATTTTGTAATTCAACATATTCAACTTATTTAATAGTATTTCCAGCTACATAGCACAAGCAAGTTTGAAAAGACTGTTTCAAACATTCTTATATAAGTTAATTAAGATTTTTAGAATATGACAAAGGCAAGGATGGAGTTCTATGACAAACCACTAAAAATCTATCTGCCTTACAGTTAATAGTAATCTACAACTCAGGGTTACCTAAATATGACCTTTCAACCAATTATAATCCTGCTTGGCTCCATTATTGGTCAATATTTTTCAGTCTTGCCCAGAGTGACATTAAAAGAGACCTCTGAAATGTCCTATTGAAATACATTGACTCTACATCTTTTCCCTTAGAAAGTTATGTAAAGAAAACATTTTATAAAGGTTTTAAATTTGCCAGCCCCATGCTGTCTCTTACGCACATTTCTGCTATGTATGAGTATAGTAAAACCAAATAAATGAGCATTTTTAATAAACCATAATTTCCATGTAAGGATCTCAAGTACTGGTGGCCATAACATAGTATTTTGGAAGTTACTTTTACAGATAAGCATTTCCCTAATTGCCTAGTTCAGAGTTTCTAAAACAGCAACTTTCTACAATATCAATGTAATAGTATTAATTAGTATGCTATAAAAAGTTACATATGCAAATCTATTTCAAAACTGTTGGGTGAAACAGAATTTAAGGGCCAGTTTCCATTACTGAGATGCTACTGAGGATATATGCTAACACACATTGTGAATTCACAAAGAAAGGTGTAGTAACAACCTTCCTCATGCTCCACTGACCACAGACCTATTATCTCACAGTACTAATTTTTCCCAATTTTATCTTTATAATAGTTACTGAGATTAGATAAAATCATTTGAAACATGTATACTATCATGTAAGAAATGAAGTGCCAGTCTATGTTCGATACAGGATACAGGATGCTTGGGGCTGGTGCATGGGGATGATCCAGAGAGAGGATATGGGGTGGGAGGTGGGAGGGGGATTCAGGATTGGGAGCTTGTATACACCCGTGGTGGATTCCTGTCAGTGTATGGCAAAACCAATACAGTATTGTAAAGTAAAATAAAGTAAAAATAAAATTTAAAAAAAATAAAAATAAGTAAGTATAACAGGGACTCAGTTCTGATGCCAAGGTTAAGAGACCAGTATATCCCCCACCACACACACACACAACCATAACTGAACTGAACATCCATGTGTAAAATGAGTTTCAATGTTTGCTGATCATTGCTGGAGTACCACATAGCTATGGGCTACCCTGGGCTCAACTGGTAAAGAATCTGCCTGCAAGGAAAGAGATCCTGGTTCCATTCCTGGGTCGGGAAGATCCCTGGGAGAAGGGATGGGCTACCCACTCCAGTATTCATGGTCTTCCCTGGTGGATCAGATGGTAAAGAATCCACCTGCAATGCTGAAGGCCTGGGTTCGATACCTGGATTGGGAAGATCCGCTGGAGGAGGGCATGGTAAGACCCTCCAGTATTATTGACTGGAGAATCCCCATGGACAGAGAAACCTGGCTGGCTACAGTGCATGGGGTTGCAAAAAGTCAGACATGACTGCAAAACTAAGCACAGCACAACACAGGATTACTCAACAGGAAAATGACTTGGAGAGCAATGCAGGATCCCAGTGATACGAACTAAGAGTCTTAGAGCTAGGGTTGTTACTGCTCAATCTAGTACGTAGCATGCTGATTTTGATTTTATTTCCCCCTTTCCTCAGGCTGAAGCTTACAATGACCTTCAAAGATGTACTTGCGGAGGTGTGACAGGCAGACACAACCTAAATGAGGTACTTGCTGGCTAGAGAGAGTCACAGGGATACTGTCATAACTAAAGTATTGGGAATACTATTGAGACCCCAGGAAAATATTTAAACTGCACACAGGATATTGAGAAAATATAAAGTCAAAGAATCCAAAGCTTTCTTCTGATTTTTCAGTACAGCCAATGACCTAAGATAAGTAATACTCTTCCACCTACACAACACTCCTTTTTTTTTTTTTTTTTTTTTCTGTATGCAATATCAACAATTGCCCTCAGCAAAATGATCTGGGAGAAAATTGATCTCCTTTAGAGTTTTCTGGCAGCAGATGAACAAATGTTTTTAAGCACTAGATAGTAGCTGGTAGGAAACAAACAATACCTATTCCAACAACAAAACCAACAACTGAAGTTTTTAAAAATCAAACAAAATAGTGAAGGTGTGTTGTCTTTCACTCTTTATACGTTTTAACTTCAACAAATTTGTTTCACAAAGGAAGGAGAATGTTGAACTTCTGAATTAATTAAGAGAAATCTGATTTATACCACAAACTTTAAAACATCTTAAAGAAAATGTAAAAAACAAAAAAGTTCCTAAACTGAGAAAGTTCTTAAAATAGGTAATCTATCATCTCCAGGTTCTGTTAATTACTCCTGAATTGTGATTAAAACAGCAACCACCAGAGATAAGACCACTTATATTTTCTATTTCCTTCCTCCCACTACACACACCCTATTCCTGTTTATGCACCTGGGACAACTACCACAAAATGACTCACTCTCTTCCTTATCTTAGTAGTCTAGTCAGCCAGGAAATAGCAACTGAAGGAATCCTTCCTCAAGTGATGAATATTCCTCTCTCTTGTTCACTGAGGCACACCCTAGGGTACATGATCAGGTCTTATAAAAACACACTTCACAAAGTATCTCATTCTCCACACAACTTGCCTGCTCTTCTTTTATGCACAGTTGTTTTTACTGTGCTGTCTTTCATAATACCTTCTATATAAAATAAAGATGCACATAAAATAAACTGGAGATATAAGGACAAAAAAGATCAGAATTTACTACTTCTGGATAGTTCTAGATACCATCCCTCAATCTCCACTACACTTCTTTATTCCTAGTTAAGATATTCTTAGGACAGTGAGAAAATGCCCTTATTTGAGTATCTAACATACATAGCTTATGTTAATATAATTGAATCAGAAATATATATGGGTAAATTACTATTAACTGTTCAGTTACACCAACAGCCTTTGGTCAGTAATAGTGTATGATGAAATTATTCTATTCTACCAAAAATGTCTGCTCTGTTAGGTTTTGTTAAAGCATATTACATATACAATTAAGAAATAAAGATACCTTCCATTTTACATTATCAGCAGTACCAAAATAATGATTATATATACAGTGTGAATTATTTTTAATATCACATTTCTAAATATGAGACCAAATATCTCAATTAATTTTTTTCTAGTTGTCCATAGTTTTAGCTGTTTTTCCTTCCCTAATCTCTGAAAATTTATTCATAATACTTGGTAAGAACTCAAAATTATTCAATAAACAATGCATTTATCTAAAGAGCAGTTATATATAAGCAACTGATACATGTTTTAATATCTATAATGCTTTGATTTAATAATATCTTTTAAAAAATATTTTCCTTACTATCTGATTTTTCCTCTCAATATTTTTAATTTTGCAGTAAGCAATGTTAAAGTACATAGTTACCTACTAAAATTAACTTACTTATTTCAATACTATATCTTTGTCATTACTTTGCCACTACTGACATAGAGTGTTGACAGCTTAATTAACTGCCATATATTAGGGCTTTAAAATTAATATTACAATTCTAGATTTCCCTTAAGGAATATACTGTAGAATGCGCAATGCATATCACTTTAATGATCACGTTAGCAATGTCCTCACCATCAGTAAACTGAGTGTGAATATAAAATATAGATTCTGGACAAAATCTAGCTTATAGATCAGAAGGAAATCATGATAAAATAGTAAAAATGATAGATGCGCTTCCTAGTCAGATTAACTCTTTAAAAAATAACAACAACAAAAAGATGCAGACATTATGGTATCAAAAACAATTCAGTCTCATTATAGATTCTTACCTGGAAGATGTCATTGAACAAATGTATTTGTGTCATCACACAAAATACTACCACATAAAAATAACTGTCAGATCACAAAGCAAACCCTTCATTATCTGTGGTGAGGGGGAAGACATTTCACAAAGGGCATATTTTACATATTGAAGTTTTGAGGACTTAGTTCAAGGGTAACTTAGCTACATGTGCATGTTCAGTTGCTTCAGTCATGTCTGACTCTTTGCAACACTATGGACTATAGCCTGCCAGGCTCCTCTGTCCATGGGATTCTCCAGGTGAGAATACTGGAAAGGGTTGTCACATCCTCCTCCAGGGGATCTTCCCAACCTAGAGAGGGAATCTGTGTCTTCTGCAATGCAGGCCAATTCTTTACCTGAAAACCCCTTTTAAAGCTATACTCAACAAAAATCCCTCAAGGGCTGGGGGAATAATAAGCCTCCTTTCTCTGAGGTACTTCTCTGTGGACTAACAGTACAGAAGTAAACAAAAGTAACAAAAATCCACAAACGTTCTAAAAGAGCTTTTAGAACTTAAAATATTATTTATTATTATTTAAGCTATTATGTAAAATATATTTAAATATTATTAAAATATATTTAAAATATTGTTTAATATTATTTACTATTATTTAAGTGCCTTAATAATATTTTGATTAAAGACAAGATTCAGCAACTAAAGAAAAAACTTGAGACCACTGTACTAAGATATCATTGTTGTTGTTCAGTTGCTCAGTTGTGTCTGACTCTTTGCGACCCCATGGACTGTAGCATGCCAGGTCTCTCTGTCCCTCAACATCTCCCGAGGTTTGCCCAAGTCCATGTCCACTGCATCAGTGATGTCATCCATCCATCTCATCCTCTGGTGCCTCATCTCCTTCTTCCCTCAATCTCGCCCAGCATCAGGGACTTTTCCAATGAGTCAACTCTTTACCTCAGATGATCAAAATTCTGGAGTTTCAGCTTTAGCATCAGTCCTTCCAGCCAGTATTCAAGGTTGATTTCCCTTAAGATTGACTGGTCTGATCTCCTTACCATCCAAGATCTTGGATCTCAGGAGTCTTCTCCAGCACCACAGTTCAAAGGCATCAATTTGTTGGCATTCTGCCTTCCTTATGGTCGATCTCTCACAACTGTACACTGTGAGATCATAGCCTCACAACTGGGAAGATCACAGCCTTCACTATACGGACCTTAGTCGCAGAGTAATGTCTCTGCTTTTCTACACACTGTCGAGGTTTGTCATAGCCTTCCTGCCAAGAAGCAAATGTCTTGGGATTTCATGGCTGCAGTCACCATCTGGAGTGATTTTAGAGCCCAGGAAGAGGAAATCTTTACTTCCACCTTTTCCCCCTCTATTTGCCATGAAGTAATGGGGTCAAAAAACACCTGAAGTAACGGGCAAATTTGGCCTTGGAATGCGGAAAGAAGCAGGGCAAAGACTAATAGAGTTTTGCCAAGAAAATGTACGGGTCATAGCAAACACCCTCTTCCAACAACACAAGAGAAGACTCTACACATGGACATCGCCAGATGGTCAACACCGAAATCAGATTGATTATATTCTTTGCGGCCAAAGATGGAGAAGCTCTATACAGTCAACAAAAACAAGACCAGGAGCTGACTGTGGCTCAGATCATGAACTCCTTATTACCAAATTCAGACTCAAATTGAAGAAAATAGGGAAAACTGCTAGACCATTCAGGTATGACCTACATCAAATCCCTTATGATTATATGGTGGAAGTAGGAAATAGATTTAAAGGCCTAGATCTGATAGACAGAGTGCCTGATGAACTATGGAATGAGGTTGGTGACATTGTACAGGAGACAGGGATCAAGACCATGCCCATGGAAAAGAAATGCAAAAAAGCAAAATGGCTGTCTGGGGAGGGCTTACAAATAGCTGTGAAAAGAAGAGAGGTGAAAAACAAAGGAGGAAGGAAAGATATGAGCATCTGAATGCAGAGAATAGCAAGAAGAGTTAAGAAAGGCTTCTTCAGCAATCAGTGCAAAGAAATAGATGAAAAGAACAGAATGGGAAAGACTAGAGATCTCTTCAAGAAAATTAGAGACATCAGGGGTACATTTCATGCAAAGATGGGCTCGATAAAGGATAGAAATGGTCTGGACCTAACAGAAATAGAAGATATTAAGAAGAGGTGGCAAGAATACACAGAAGAACTGTACACAAAAGATCTTGATGACCCAGATAATCACAATGGTGTGATCACTCACCTAGAGCCAGACATCCTGGAATGTGAAGTCAAGTGGGCTTTAGAAAGCATCACTACAAACAAAGCTAGTGGAGGTGATGGAATTCCAGTTCAGCTATTTCAAATCCTGAAAGATGATGCTATGAAAGTGCTGCACTCAATATGCAAACAAATTTGGAAAATTCAGCAGTGGCCACAGAACTGGAAAAGGTCGGTTTTCATTCCAATCCCAAAGAAAGGCAATGCCAAAGAATGCTCAAACTACCGCACAATTGCTCTCATCTCACATGCTAGTAAAGTAATGCTCAAAATTCTTCAAGCCAGGCTTCAGCAATACGTGAACCGTGAACTTCCTGATGTTCAAGCTGGTTTTAGAAAAGCCTGAGGAACCAGAGATCAAATGGCCAATATCCACTGGATCATGGAGAAAGCAAGAGAGTTCCAGAAAAACATCTATTTCTGCTTTATTGACTATGCCAAAGCCTTTGACTGTGTGGATCACAATAAACTGTGGAAAATTCTGAAAGAGATGGGAATATCAGACCACCTGACCTGCCTCTTGAGATATCTATATGCAGGTCAGGAAGAAACAGTTAGAATTGGACATGGAACCACAGACTGGTTCCAAATAGGAAAAGGAGTACATCAAGGCTGTATATTGTCACCCTGCTTATTTAACTTATATGCAGAGTACATCATGAGAAACGCTGGACTGGAAGAAACAGAAGCTGGAATCAAGATTGCCAGGAGAAATATCAATAACCTCAGATATGCAGATGACACCACCCTTATGGTAGAAAGTGAAGAAGAACTAAAAAGCCTCTTGATTAAAGTTAAAGTGGAGAGTGAAAAAGTTGGCTTGAAGCTCAACATTCAGAAAACGAAGATCATGGCATTTGGTCCCATCACTTCATGGGAAATAGATGGGGAAACAGTGGAAACGATCTCAGACTTTATTTTGGCGGGCTCCAAAATCACTGCAGATGGTGACTGCAGCCATGAAATTAAAAGACACTTACTCCTTGGAAGAAAAGTTATGACCAACCTAGATAGCATATTCAAAAGCAGAGACATTACTTTGCTGACTAAGGTCCATCTAGTCAGGCTATGGTTTTTCCTGTGGTCATGTATGGATGCGAGAGTTGGACTGTGAAGAAGACTGAGCACCGAAGAATTTATGCTTTTGAACTGTGGTGTTGGAGAAGACTCTTGAGAGTCCCTTGGACTGCAAGGAGATCCAACCAGTTCATTCTGAAAGAGATCAACCCTGGGATTTCTTTGGAAGGAATGATGCTAAAGCTGAAACTCCAGTACTTTAGCCACCTCATGCAAAGTGTTAACTCATTGAAAAAGACTCTGATGCTGGGAGGGATTGGGGGCAGGAGGAGAAGGGGACGACCAAGGATGAGATGGCTGGATGGCATCCCTGACTCGATGGACGTTGAGTCTCAGTGAACTCCGAGACTTGGTGATGGACAGGGAGGCCTGGCATGCTGTGATTCATGGAGTCACAAAGCGTCGGACACGACTGCGCGACTGAACTGAACTGAACTGAATGGGGTTGGATGCCATGATCTTAGGTTCTTTAATATTTAGTTTTAAGCTGGCTCTTTCACTCTTCTCCTTCACCCTCATCAAGAGGCTCTTTATTTTCTTGTAGCTTTCTGCCATTAGAGTAGTATCATCCGCATATCTGAGGTTGTTGACGTTTCTCCCCATCTTGATTCTAGCTTGTAACTCATCCAGCCTGGCATTTCTCATGACATGCTTAGTGTAAAGATTAAATAGGGTGAACAGACAGCCTTGTCGTACTTCTTTCTCAATCTTGAACCAATAAGTTGTTCCATATTGAGTTCCAACTGTTGCTTCTTGACCTGCATACAGGTTTCTCAGGAGACAGGTAAGACTGTCTGCTATTCCCATCTCTTTAAGAGCTTTCCACAGTTTATTATGATCCACATATTCAAAGGCTTTAGTGTAGTCCATGAAACAGTGGTAGATATTTTTCTGGAACTCCCTAGCTTTCTCTATGATTCAGAAAATGTTGGCAATTTGATCTCTGGTTCCTCTTCCTTTTCTAAACCCAGATTGGACATCTAGGTTTAGAAATATATCATTACGATATATGAGTATATTATATTTTCAAGAAAAGAATGGATATAAATTTTGTTAACTTTAACAACTACAAGGAAAAATGTATAGGCTTAAGGCATAATTAAAGATAAAAAATACTTCTGATTTTAAGCTTACGCATTATTCAACAGCAAACTGATATACAGCAGTTGGATTTCATGAACCCATTTTTATAGTAAGGCTTCAAATCACTCATGTAGTAAGGCAAGCATTATTAGATGGAGATGGAGTTGAGATGAAAGAGCCAATGTGAGAAGGGGAAAAAAAGAATAAATAGAAGAAAAAAAGAAATACACAGAGCAAATACTAAGCCTCAGATCAGCATAACTAAAAGGATCAGAAAACATCCAATTATTTTGAGTAGTAGGAAAATTAGTCACTTCAACTTTAAATTATTTTTAAGAAGTTTTATATACATTATCCATTTAACAAATCCCAAAGTGCTCTAGGATAAGTGGAAAACAAAATACTGGATTGGGATGTTTCTTACAGCAGGAATAAGGCAGAATTGGGCTTAAAGGGATCTTTTGCCTTTGGAGCTTAGATACAAAGCTTAATGACAAGATTTGCAAAGAAATTATAACATTTAAAATGTCAAAAATTTAACATATAATTTTCAAAAATTGTAATTTATTATAAATGATTTGCTCTAAGAATACACAAAGGCTTCTCAGGTGGCAGTAGTGGTCAAGAACCCACCTACCAGTGCAAGAGACAGAAGAGATGCAGGTTTGTTCTCTGGGTCTGGAAGATCTCCTGGATTAGGAAATGGCAACTCACTCTGGTTTTCTTGCCTGGAGAATCCCATGGACAGAAAAGACTGGTGGCCTACAGTCCACGGGGTCACAACAAGTAGGACAGGACTGAAGTGACTTAGTAGCAGCAGGACCACCTAAAATGTTCACATGTATCTCCTACCATGGCCAAAATATATGATAACTGAAGGAAATGACTTTCTTCTAGAAAGAAGCAGTGCTTTTGCACATATTATATTAAAAGTAAATATAGATATAAACTGGACATGGAACAACAGACTGGTTCCAAATAGGAAAAGGAGTACCTCAAGGCTGTATATTGTCACCCTGCTTATTTAACTTATATGCAGAGCACATCATGAGAAATGCTGGGCTGGAAGAAATACAAGCTGGAATCAAGATTGCCGGGAGAAATATCAATAACCTCAGATATGCAGATGACACCAGCCTTATGGCAGAAAGTGAAGAGGAACTCAAAAGCCTCTTGATGAAAGTGAAAGAGGAGAGCGAAAAAGTTGGCTTAAAGCTCAACATTCAGAAAACGAAGATCATGGCATTTGGTCCCATCACTTCATGGGAAATAGATGGGGAAACAGTAGAAACGATGTCAGACTTTATTTTGGGGGGCTCCAAAATCACTGCAGATGGTGACTGCAGCCATGAAATTAAAAGACACTTACTCCTTGGAAGAAAAGTTATGACCAACCTAGATAGTACATTCAAAAGCAGAGACATTACTTTGCCGGCTAAGGTCCGTCTAGTCAAGGCTATGGTTTTTCCTGTGCTCATGTATGGATGTGAGAGTTGGACTGTGAAGAAGGCTGAGCACCGAAGAATTGATGTGTTTGAACTGTGGTGTTGGAGAAGACTCTTGACAGTCCCTTGGACTGCAAGGAGATCCAACCAGTCCATTCTGAAGGAGATCAACCCTGGGATTTCTTTGGAAGGAATGATGCTAAAGCTGAAACTCCAGTACTCTGAACACCTCATTAGAAGAGTTGACTCATTGGAAAAGACTGTGATGCTGGGAGAGATTGGGAGCAAGAGGAGAAGGGGACGACCCAGGATGAGATGGCTGGATGGCATCACGGATTCGATGGACGTGGGTCCGGGTGAACTCCGGGAGATGGTGATGGACAAGGAGGCCTGGCGTGCTGCGATTCATGGGGTCGCAAAGAGTAGGACACGACTGAGCGACTGAACTGAACTGAACTGAAAGTGAAAATGAAGTCACTCAGTCATGTCAGACTCTTTGCGACCCCGTGGACTGTAGCCTACCAGGCTTCTCAGTCCATGGAATTTTCCAGGCAGAGTACTGGAGTGGGTTGCCATTTCCTTCTCCAGAGGATCTTCCCAACCCAGGGATTGAGCCCGGGTCTCCCGCATTGCAGGCAGACGCTTTGCCATCTGAGCCACCAGAGAAGCCCCCCCCCCCCCAAAAAAAATATATATATATATATAGTACATATATGTGTACCCTATATATGTGTGTGTGTACATACATATATATGTACACACAAAAAGATGTATATATGCACGTTTTCACATTAAGTGAAATTTTCAAAATTTCACATTAAAATTGTTATTCTGAAATATACACAATGAGTCATACATTTTTCTTGATTAATATGCTTTTAGTTTCCAACAGTATATACCCATATTGACACAAACCTTAAGCGCACATTTGCTGATTTTATACCACTAGCTAAATTTCCTTAACTGTTCTTTTTAATTAATATGACAAATATGATGTGTATGAGACTATGGAAGGCTAAAAAAGTCAATGGGGTTTATCAATGGCTAAATCTAAGAGATACATAAAGCCTACTGTAGTCTTTGTTCAAAACTTTTCTTCCTTCTCCCCTACTAGTCTGCTGTTACTATGCAGCTATCTAGCCAAGAGAATCTCGCTTCCTTTTGTACGGCCATTATGCTGTTGCCATGGATATAGCAATTTGTCTTTTTTTTTTTTATCTCTTCTTTAAAATATGGTATTTTCTCCAACCTCAGGAGAACATGTAATGTCATAGACTCAATATAGTCAACTGACAGAACAGACAATTTACATTAAATTATGCATTTCTAATATCATTTTTTAGCATAGCCATAAATATATTCAAAACCTAATCTGTGGAGACACCTGCTGCTGCTGCTGCTGCGCTTCAATCGTGTCCGACTCTGTGCGACCCCATAGACGGCAGCTCACCAGGCTCCCCCATCCCTGGGATTCTCCAGGCAAGAACACTGGAGTGGGTTATCATTTTCTTCTCAAATGCATGAAAGTGAAAAGTGAAAGTGAAGTCAGTCAGTCATCTCTGACTCTTAGTGACCCCATGGACTGCAGCCTACAAGGCTCCTCCACCCATGGGATTTTTTTTCCAGGCAAGAGTACTGGAGTGGGTTGCCACTGCCTTCTCCAGTGGAGACACCTACCACTCTTTTAACACAAATGGAACACTCAAACACCTAAAAACCCATTTAAAAAATTCTATTTCAACCAAGGAGGAAAAAAATCATAAAATAGGTGAAAAAATAGTAATAAGTAAATTTCCTGATATTCATTGCCTATATCATCTCAAATGGTTGTATAAGAATGGAAATTAAGTGGGATGGTAAATGGCCACTGCCAACTTTAAGACCACTGAGTAGACTTGGAACCACATGTGTTAAGAGAAAATGAATCTTTACACTGATTGACAAGTGCTGATTCAAATTTCAATGGAAACAGTGAGACACTTTACTTTTGGGGGGGGCTCCAAAATCACTGAAGATGGTGACTGCAGCCATGAAATTAAAAGATGCTTACTCCTTGGAAGGAAAGCTATCATCAACCTAGACAGCATATTAAAAAGCAGAGATATTAGTATGCCATAAAGATCCATCTAATCAAGGCTATGGTTTTTCCAGTAGTCATGTATGGATTTAAGAGTTGTGCTAAAAAGTTGAACGCCAAAGAATTGACACTTTTGAACTGTGGTGTTGGAGAAGACTCTTGAGTGCCCCCTTGGACTGCAAGGAGATCCAACTAGTCTACCCTAAAAGAAATCAGTTCTGAATTTTCATTGAAAGGACTGATGCTGAAGCTGAAACTCCAATCCTTTGGAAACCTGATGTGAAGAACTGACTCATTGGAAAAGACTCTGATGCTGGGAAAGATTGAAGGCGGGAGGATAAGGGGCCTACAGAGGATGAGATGGTTGGATGACATCATCAACTCAATGGACATGTGTTTGAGTAAACTCCGAGAGTTGGTGATGGACAGGGAAGCCTGGCATGCTGCAGTCCATAGGGTCGCAGAGAGTCGGACACTACTGAGCTACTGAACTGAACTGATTCAAATTTCAGAATTGTTTCACTGATATTCCATGGTCAAATTTTTCATACTTTGAAATTAAATCCGCAGCATTTCCTCAATGGTGGTGGTGAATTTCCTTTAGAGAATGCACTGGAATAAAGAAACTTGAATATTATGGTGAAAATGTATATTGTCCAAATAAATTAAATGATGTGAATACAGAACTGAATAATCAGCATGATGAGGTCACAGCATCTTTTAGATTATTGGCACTGCAGGAAAAAACAAACCTTCTTTTATATGACCATAGAGCTGACACGTCAGTATCACCCAGCTACCAACCTGCCTTCCAGGGACAGAAAAAAACGATCATCATTCATTATAATACACCACCTCTAACAGAAGAAACATACAAGTAGGGTAGCCTACCGGAGAAGGCAACAGCACCCCACTCCAGTACTCTTGCCTGGAAAATCCCATGGACGGAGGAGCCTGGTAGGCTTCGGTCCATGGGGTCGCTAAGAGTCGGACACAACTGAGCGACTTCATTTTCACTTTTCACTTTCATGCACTGGAGAAGGAAATGGCAACCCACTCCAGCATTCTTGCCTCGAGAATCCCAGGGACGGGGGAGCCTGGTGGGCTGCCATCTATGGGTCGCACAGAGTCAGACACGACTGAAGCGACTTAGCAGCAGCAGCAGCATTGGAGAAGGAAATGGCAGCCCACTCCAGTGTTCTTTCCTGGAGAATCCCAGGGACGGGGGAGCCTGGTGGGCTGCCATCTATGGGGTCGCACAGAGTCAGACACGACTGAAGCGACTTACCAGCAGCTTAGCAGCGGGGTAGCCTACTTGTCCCTGCATATAAAGTACATACTACAAGTGATAGAGATGATATAGAATATTGGTTAAAGTGTAGACTCAAGAGCCAGACTTCTGGACCCAGATCTTGGCTCAAGCAACTCAGTCACTGGGTCCCTTTAAGTGAGTCCATTAACTTATTCATGCCTCATTTTTCTCATCTACATATTGAGAAATAAAGTTGATACTTGAATAAATAAAATGTTACTAGATGCTTGTCAGGGAGATCTCCTGAAGAAAGAAATGGCAATCCACTTCTGTATTCTTGCCTGGAAAATCCCATGAACAGAGGAGCCTGGCAGGCTACAGTCCACAGGGTCACAAGAGTCAGACATGACTTGGCTAATAAACCACCACAAGCACGGCTATTACAAAAAGCTCTAGAGATCTTCTGCAAACTTTTCCCAAAATAATGATCAGTTTTCAACAGTGAAGATCAGAAAGTAGTGTTGCAGAACTCAGGCATTGACAACACTTGGGTAATTCAATGAATCTCTTCTAGGGCTTTACTTATTTAGTCTTTTACTCTCTCAGAGCCAACAATGACTACACTGCAAGTGATTATAGGTTTTCTTCTTGTAAAACAATAAGTTGTAGAATGTATTACCCAACCTCACTTTATATCTCCATTATTCAGTTCAGTTCAGGCACTCAATTGGGTCAAACTCTTTGCGACTCCATGGACTGCAGCACACCATGCTTCCCTGTCTATCACCAACTCCTGGAGTTTACTCAAATTCATGTCCATTGAGTCACTCATGTCAGTGATGCCATCCAACTATCTCATCCTCTGTTGGCCCCTTCTCTTCCTGCCTTCAATCTTTACCAGAATCAGGGTCATTTCAAATGAGTCAGTTCTTCGCATCAGATGGCCAAAAGACCGCAGTTTCAGCTTCAGCATCAGTCCTTCCAATGAACACCCAGGACTGATCTCCTTTAGGATGGACTGCTTGGATCTCCTTGCAGTCCAAGGGACCTTCAAGAGTCTTCTCCAACACCACAGTTCAAAAGCATAATTCTTCAGTGCTCAGCTTTCTTTATAGTCCAACTCTCACATCCATACATGACTACTGGAAAACCATAGCTTTGACTAGAAAGACCTTTGTTGGCAAAGTAATGTCCCTGATTTTTAATATGCTATCTAGGTTGGTCATAACTTTTCTTCCAAGGAGTAAGTGACTTTTAATTTCATGGCTGCAGTCACCATCTGCAGTGATTTTGGAGCCCAAAAATGTAAAGTCTGTCACTGTTTCCACTGTTTCCCTGTCTATTCACCATGAAGTCATGGGACCAGATGCCATGATCTTCGTTTTCTGAATGTTGAGTTTTAAGCCAACTTTTTCACTCTCCACTTTCACTTTCATCAAGAGGCTCTTCAGTTCTTCACTTTCTGCCATAAGGGTGGTATCATCTGCATATCTGCAATTATTGATATTTCTTCTACAAATCTTGATTCCAGCTTGTGCTTCATTAAGTCCAGCATTTGTCATGATGTACTCTCCATATAAGTTAAATAAGAGGAGTGACAATATACAGCCTTGACCTACTCCTTTCTCTGTTTGGAACCAGTCCTTTGTTCCATGCCCAGTTCTAACTGTTGCTTTCTGACTCGCATACATGTTTCTCAGGAGGCAGGTCAGGTGATCTGGTAGTCCCATCTCTTGCAGAATTTTCCACAGTGTTGTTATCCACACATTCAAAGGCTTTGGCATAGTCTCCATCATTATAAGGTTTAATCACTGAAGTTTAATTTGTAAACAGTGGGTGCTTAATCTCTTAGTTATCCTTTTAATAAGTAGCAATATTTAACATCTTTGAACAAGAGTTCAAAATACAGAAACATTTTTGTCTCTTTTTTACTATTATTAGAGTCTACTAGGAAGTTAAGACTCTCTTCTAAACTTTGCAGAGAATTTTAACAAGGTGAAACATGCATCTATATCATTACTATTAATATTTTATTTTATATGAAAACTAAACTTAGTTGATTTTTGAATACTTTGCTATTCTCCTGCAAATATTTTTAAAGAATGCAGAATATAATTATATATATTTAATATATGTTAAATATAAATAAAATAAATTTTTATTTAGGGCTAGAATACTGGAGTAGGTAGCCTTTCCCTTCTCCAGGGAATCTTCCCAACCCAGGATTTGAACCCATGTCTCCAGCATTGCTATCAGATTCTTTACCATCTGAGCCACAGGGGAAGCCCAACCTTCTCCAGCATATCTTTCAGACCAGGAATCAAACCATGGTTTCCTGCATGGCAGGCAGATTTTTCACCAATTGAGCTATCAGTGAAGCCCAGTTAACAAAAATAGATCTCAATAATTTCATGTAGAAAAAATAAAATCAAAGTTAATCATTTAACTATAGATAAATGAAGACACAAAAAGAACATACTTTTTATTTTTTTAATTTTATGTAAATTGAGACAAAATACATAGAACATAAGTAATGTAGGTATAAAAATATATTTTAATAACTAAGATTAGTAGACATAAGGTAAATAACAGACAGCATTACCATACAGCAAATAAAATGCTTTGATCCATGATTATGATGTTAAAAGAAGAATAGGCCAGCAGAGGATGAGATAGTTGGATGGCATCGCTGACTCAAAAGACATGAATTTGAGTAAATTTCTGGAGACAGCAGAGGACAGAGGAGTCTGGCGTGCCGCAGTCCATGGTGTCACAGAGAGTCAGACACAACTTAGCCACCAAAAAACATGATGTCAGTTAGGCATAAGGTATTCCATTCCCCAGCGTCTTTATGATAAATTAGTTTAACCACTGCCCAACTTGATAACAAGAATTTTATAAACTTTGAAAAATTAATTTTTTTTCAAATCTGAGAAGAAAAAACTCTGATTCCCTGTATACACCAAATTAACTAGGTGAACTATATGTATGTACATGTATGTTTAAGAAAAGGATGGTAAGCCTTAAGACATATTCTAAACATCCTTTTGAGTCAATAGATAGAATAAATATAAACAGTTGGATATTTGTAAATAATCTAAACATTCAACGTAATGTGAAAAATAAAAGCTAAATGATACAATTTTATTACGTCAAGGAGATACAAAATGATAGAGTATCATGAAAAAATAATTCCTAAAATGGTGCTTTTTTTAATACAAATATAGTAATCCAGTCCTTCAAAGTATAACCACATATATATTCTACATATATATTAAAAAAATCTTTTAAGACTAGTTTGAATCAACACTTGATAGTTTAATATGTCTGACCTTTTAACAAAATTTAGTTTGCTCTACAAGGCTAGGATAATTGCTTAAACTGTCCTTAAATTTTCAGTTTTCCTAATAACATATACTACCTTGAACAAGTTATTAAATGTCTCTCAGCCTCCTTTCTCTAATACCTAAATAAATGGTTCAAAATGATTTCTATAATCTCTTTGCTGGTCTAAAATTATATGATCTAAGACATTAAAAGACAATAATTATTAAGTGTGCTTTAGATATCAAAATAAAAGGACCAATGATCTCAAAATTATACCATAAAATTCTACTAACCATGTTATGTTGAGAGTTTGAATTGAAATTACAGTGATTATTCATAACCCATTTGTAACCCAAAATAATTCTTATCTTTATGGAATTATTTTAATATGGCTTCTTAAAATGTTTTAATGCATTTAAAATATTTATTTCTCTTCAATATGCATACAGCTTTTTATGATCATAAATCATTTTATTTTAAACTTAAGGGAACTGTAGACCTGCTGCTGCTGCTGCTAAGTCGCTTCAGTCTAAGAAAGTTAAACATATAGGGTAGTCACAAAATAGGAGCAGATCTTGGAGAAGTTTCTAGATTTATGTAAATTTCAGAACCACCTGAAATGCACACTTCTGATAAAAGCGTTTTATATATAGTGATTATAGGCTGAGTCTCTTTCCTTGTGACTGTTAAACACATGTGAGTTTTATTAGGTGAGAAAGTCTGTGATGGTGATTGTGTTGAGTACAAATTAGCTTAGCTAAATAAGAAAGTGTAAGTTAGTCTTGTTTTGATTTTGTTTTTTTTTTTATATTTCTTGCCACTACAAAAAAAAAAAAATTCACTAACAGCAATTCCTGCAACAGAGGATAAAAGTTAATATTTGTTCTTAATATTTCTCATTGATGAAAATACAGCAGTTAATATAATAGAAAAACATAGTATTGAAGTCATTTTAAAAACAGTTTAAAGCCAACATTTAAGAGAAGATAAAAGTTAAACTCTAGAACTCATTTCAAAAGGTTAACTCTTCAGTCATCAGAATACACTGAGAAAATAAAAATACACAGTCACTTGAAAGAAATCCAGTTGAATCAAAAAATTCTTTAAAAGATGTATATTCTTTTCGAATTGTTATTTGTGTGAAAAATGACAGAGTTGAGAGGTCAAATGATCTTATATAGTAAGTGTCACATATATGCAAAGAACTAAACTTTGTTTAAAGTGAGTCTAAGCAGGAAATAACTCCCCTCCAAGAAACTGAAAACTCCTCTTTCACACAGCAGTCGATAAGAGGCAGTCAATCTTGCCCAGGAGAATTCCAACTCCAAGAAAAGCAGTGATTGACAGTAAATGCACCACAGATGCACAGGAGAGCTGCAACCTCATGCAGTTTTGTTATTGGTATTTTCTCAAGTGAAGCACACTGACAACAATTTAAAAGCATTTAATAGTGAGGATCAGAGCCATCTGTAGAAATCAACTGACGAGTGACATCTACTAAAAGGCTATGCTTTGAGCAAATGGCACAAATCTACTCAGTATTAACATGTTGCTTTGTTGCCTTGTGCATGCAATGCATGTTCAGTTGCTTTAGTCAGGTCCGAATGTTTCTGACCCTATGGATTGTAGCCCAGCAGGCTCCTCTGTCCACGGGATTTTCCAAGCAAGAATACTGGAGTGGGTTGCTATGCTCTCCTCGAGGAGATCTTCCAAAACCAGGGATCGAAACCAGGTCTCCTACACTGCAGGTAAATTCTTTACCGCTGAACCACTGGGGAAGACCATGTTGCCTCATTGGAGAACATAAACATATCAGGCCTAATTCTGGCATGTAACACATAGAGGTGAACATAGATAAGTAAAAACTATCCCCTTAGCCATATATTTAAGGTTATTACAAGTTCCTTAGAATAAGGAGAAGTGTTATAAGGTCCCAAGAAATCTCCTATTCAGCTTCTTATATTATCTATCGTTATCACCACAGAATTTAGGTTCAATGGATTTTTCTATTAATGTTTCATCTTCATAAATTCATAACTAAAAGTCCTGGTAGGTAATATTATATATTGTTACTCAACCTATATGGTTTCTATCTGGATATTACTGGGAAGTTTCTGAATATTAGTATACTAGGGTATGTGTCTGAATTCTGTAACATACTAGTTAAAATTACCAGTAATGGAATACAGAATTCAGCTGCTGCCAATTCGCTTCAGTCATGTCCGACTCTGTGCGACCCCATAGACAGCAGCCCACCAGGCAACCCCCATCCCTGGGATTCTCCAGGCAAGAACACTGGAGTGGGTTGCAATTTCCTTCTCCAATGCATGAAAATAAAAAGTGAAAGTGAAGTCACTCAGTCCTGTCTGACTCCTAGCAACCCCATGGACTGCAACCTTCCAGGTTCCTCCATCCATGGGATTTTCCAGGCAAGAGTACTGGAGTGGGTTTCCATTGCCTTCTCTGCCATTAGTGTTATTCATCTGGTTTACTCATATATCTAATATACAGATGGAAATCATATAGTCTGGGTTAATTATATCTGCTGAGGTTTTTCAATTCTGAATTTTAAAAAGACTAAATTCTATGACTAGATTGCATCATTGTTTCCCCCAAATTCTAACATTTTCATGAAAGACAAATCAAATAACATTTTTTTAAAATGTGAGCTATAACTGACAGTTAACATGGTATCACTTTCAGATATAATAATTTGATGCATATATATATATTGTTAAACGATTACCACAAGTTTAATTAACATTCATCACCACACAGTTACATTTGTTTTTTTTCTTGTGATGAGAACTTTTAAGATCTACTCTTTAAGCAATAAATCTTTAGTAATATTTAATTAAATGGAGTAAACATCACTGTTTCTTTTTGTGTGCTTGTAGAGAAACATGCTATATATGCCTTGAATAGCTTATTTAGAATTATTCTATTTATATTACAGACTATTGTTTTTAACAGATGATAATATAATACACCCTATGTGTCTGTTTATTTTGTATCTTCTTAAATAATAAAATCAATTGTATATTCATCCGACATTTTTCTAACCTTAATAAGTAACTTCCTGATACATTTGGATTGCAAAAATAGTAGTCTATTTCACAATGGACATCACATTTGCAAGATGACAGGACAGCAAAGAAAATATTTATCAATATGTGATATTCCCAACTATCTCCAAAGTAACTGAATAAGTGGTACAACAAGAAAAGTTGTTAAATACAATTCCTTCTCCCTCATTTTTTCTTATTTATAGCTAGTAGTAAAGGCCACGATAAATGGAAATGTTTCAGGCATGACATGGCATGAAACAGTATGTCTGTTTTTCTCTTAACGAAATGAACACGGTTAACAGTGGAACCTTACTTTCATAGAAGACATCACAGTTTCCAAAATTTTAAACACTAACACACTAAATCCAGCTGTGTGTGCTTAGTCACTCAGTTATATCTGACTCTTTGTGACCCTATGGACTGTAGCCTGCCAGGCTCCTCTGTCCATAGGGATTCTCTAGGCAAGAATACTGGAGTAGGTTGCTAGGCCCTCCTCCAGAGGATCTTCCCAACCCAGGTCTCCAGCACTGTGGCAGATTCTTTACCAGCTGAGCCACCAGGGAAGCCCAAGAATACTGGAGTCAGTAGCTTATCCCTTTTCCAGGGAACTTCCCCACGCAGGAATCAAACCAGGGTCTCCTGCATTGCAGGCAGCTTCTTTACCAGCTGAGCTCCCCAGGAAGTCTAAATTCACCTACAGATGCATAATATCACAAGTTGGTTAACTCCATGAAGTGTGTTTTCATGAGCATGATTCTTTGTTCCTCTTGTAGATTTTAAGCAATAGAACTCAGGCATAAAACCAAATATCACATGTAAGCTCCAGGAAAAAGAAAAGAATTATTTTCTGAATTTCTATTTTATAAATACTGTAATAGTATATATTATATGAAAAAATGAATGCAAATTTTAAACTACATTAAAGAAGAAAAGCTGCCATTTACAAGCAAAGGGCTAAAATGGAACATAGATCCAATGACTTTGCTTAGAAAACTTTACCAAATCACAGATATTACAGAGAAGCAAAAAGTAGTCTGGCCAGTTAATAAAATACCAACATTGATTTAGCAATGCTTTTCCCTTGCAATAACTCTGGTATAGACTCTGCAATCTTCATCCACATCTATATCATTCTATTCATTCAAAATCAGCTATAGGTGATCACTGTCTTTCTGGAGAATATATTTGCTAGTTGTGACTTCTGGTTCAGAGTCTTATGAATGAAATAATTTTCTCATTTAATCACTTCTTAAGTTTAGGTCCTTGCAGTGATTTTTACAGAGAAGGCAATGGCAACCCACTCCAGTACTCCTGCCTGGAAAATCCCATGTGTGGAGGAGCCTGGTAGGCTGCAGTCCATGGGGTCGCTAAGAATCGGGCACGACTGAGCGACTTCACTTTCACTTTTCACTTTCCATTCCAGTGTTCTTGCCTGGAGAGTTTCAGAGACGGGGGAGCCTGGTGGGCTGTTGTCTATGGGGTCGCACAGAGTCGGACACGACTGAAGTGACTTAGCAGCAGCAGCAATGATTTTTAAATAAAAGGATTAAGGATTGTTTGAATGGTATGTGTGCTGTGTTACTTCAGTCATGTCTGACTTCTTGCGACCCTATGGACTGTAGCCCACTTGGTTCCTCTGTCTATGGGATTCTTCAGGCAAGAGAATACTGGAGTGGGTTGCCATGTCCTCCTACAGGGGATGTTACCAACCCAGAGATCAAACCTTTGTCTATCTCCTGTGTCTCCCACATTGGCAGGTGAGTTCTTTACCACTAGCACCACCTGGGAAAACTTGAATAGTATGAATGATAATAAAAAAGCATCATTCAGGCAATTTCATCTCTCTTTTCCACTACTGTACTGTTGGCATTTAACACAGTACCTGATACATATTAGAAGCCAAGATATACTTGAATAACACCCTTTCTGGTCCATAATGCCACAGATTCAGTTATAATGTTAAAGGAAAAAAATATGTCCTTGGGTACATTCTCCTGATATGCATTTAATGCTCTAATGATGCCCTCTACATTGTTCCAGCTGCCTATACTTTGGATCATAAGTTGTTTTACTCACGTACATTCTTCTTGCCAGTCATTTATTCTCTTGTAAGGTGGCTATATATTTTATGTGAACCTTCTTCAGGTGTGGTATATTAAAAGCTTTTATTGTATCCACCTCTTCATATTTGAAACCACATTTCTGAACTCACTACATGCTTCATCCTTAGACACTTCATTTACATAGATTCAGAATTTAACCTACTTTCTGTTGTTGACTCTGTCCTCTTCAAGTGTACTTGCTAAATTGCTGAACAACTTGTTCAAAACCTCCGAGAGAAGATCTGCTCTGTTCTCAAGCCCATGGCCTCTGCTTTTGTGAGTTTATAATCCAGTGATGGTGATAGACAATTACAGAATATGGAAGCAAGATGTACATAGTTGAAAAATAATTACATTACACATGAAAGAATTTTGCTATGAAATATATAGTTAGAAAAATATGTTACGATATGTAAGAAAGAGAAAGTAACCACTGACTGCCGGCCACTGGCCTTGTACTATCAGGTTAAACCCTAATGTTGCTAGAAGTTAGTCTGATACTCTCAGCTAGGCCATGATATCCACTTATGGAACACAAACATTTTCACAGGAAACCAACATCAGACAAGGTCATCTTGTGTCTGTAATGGATCAAGACAAAATAAGACCACTCTATAAAAAGGTCTGAGCAGCAACAATAAAAAGAATATTATCCAAACTACAAAAATCACCATATATCTCCTCTCTAGGCTATTATGGTTGTTAATTCTTTACTAATAACAGCTTCAGTTTTAATAATAATGACTAAACCCAATGACAGAATTACCTGACAGCATCCAAAGCAAAGACCTGCAGCCTAAACCTGCTCCCAAATTATTCACACACATCCATATTCCATAACATATTCCTTTTAACACTCTCTGATGGAGACATACTCTGAGTCCTCTTGTGTAGTCTCCCTTATTGCAATGTACCAAAAACCCAACTTGTTTATTTGAATAAAGGTATGTTTCTGGTTATAAAGCAGAGACATTACTTTACCAACAAAGATCCATATAGTCAAAGCTATGGTTTTTCCAGCAGTCATGTATGGATGTGTGAGAGATGGACCATAAAGAAGGCTGAGCACTGAAGAATTGATGACTTTGAACTGTGGTGTTGGAGAAGACTCTTGAGAGTCCCTTGGACTGCAAGGAGATCAAACCAGTCAATCCTAAAAGAAATCAATCCTGAATATTCATTGAATGGACTAATGCTAAAGCTGAAGCTCCAATATACTGGCCACCTGCTATGAAGAACTGACTAATTGGAAAAGACCCTGATGCTGGGAAAGACTGAAGGCAGGAGGAGAAGGGGAGGATGACAGAGGATGAGATGGTTGGATGGCATCACGGACTGAATGGACATGAGTTTGGGCAAGCTCCAGGAGATGGTTATGGACAGGGAAGCCTGGCATGCTGCAGTCCATGGGGTCACAAAGAGTCAAACACAACTGAGTGACTGAACAACAACAAATGTTTCTGGTAGTCTTTTAACAGGAGAACATTAACATGCATTTTAATATTTTTCATGGAAAGGAGTAATTATATGAATAAAATTTCTCATTTATGAAGTTTCCTGGAGGATAAATTATATAATATCAGCCTATTAATTAATCTCTCAATCCACAAATTTTTCTGCTTTCCTGTACACAAGTGGCTATTATATAAAAATAGAAAGGTTCCCTTTATATACATTTGTTCAGTGACTCAATGCAATAAACATAATATTTATTTTGAAATACTGGTCATTGCTGCATAAATTTATGTTCATATTCAACATTTAAAAAGCACTCATGACAAAATGTTTTACATTGTTACTTTTGATCAAGACTTTTTAATTAATAAATATTTTTATGGGAAGTTATTTTCTTTGTTAGAAGGGAAAGAAATGTGTTCCTTACTTCTTACTGTGGAATAAGATTTCTGAACTACATTCCCCAAGGTCCTTCAACTCTACATGATTCTACGTTAGAATCCACAAGTTTCTAAGATCCTAAACATATCCCAACATCAGAAAATGTATTCAACATTTGTTAGACCATATGCTCTGAATAAATCAGTTTTTGCAACATATTAACTAAATAGATGCTGAACTATGTTAATAGTAAAATGCAAAGGTATTTCTAAATATGACCCTACAGCTGAGGCACGTTACAGATATGTGGTTCAGTCTGCAATATTAAAAGCAATTGTCAGTCTTTTAAACAAGCAGCTGTCTTTGTGCCCAGAGAATGTGATGGGAAATTAAAAGTTATAAAATTTAAGGTATAGATGGCTTGTATTTGTTTCATTATAATATTTAACAACTGGATGGTTTTGATCTTGGATAAGTCACCTTTCTAATTCTTTTCCATAGTTACAGACCAACTCTTTGAAATATGGCCATTAGGCAAATCTCTGTGAAGAGAATATTTATTAGAGGACAAATTCATCCTTTACCATAATAGAAAATATGTTTTCAGTTCTTTTAGTCAACAGGGGTAAATTTTTACCCAGAAGACATATTTTTGTTACAATTTGCAATATTTTTACAAGGTATAATATTGGTTCATTATTTCAATTAGTAAAAGCTGGTAAAAATGCTAGTAATTTAGTCAAGTTTTCAGGATAATTATATAAGGTTTACCGAATCAGTTGAAATGAAGTATGGGAATAGATTAGGCCCTTATGCAGTCTTTTGAAACTCTGTAATCCAATAATGTTTTTAATTTTTACAACTTGCCCAATCAATTTTAACAAGCTTTTCAAACTACCATAAACCTAAACCAACATGTCAGTTCCACTGAATAAGCACACGTTTAGGAATTGTTCACACTATACATGTCTTTATTAGAGTTCTTGATTTTTTCCTTCCAGTCACTTTTAACCTCCTTTACTTTTCTAACTCATGACTGTGTGCATGCCACTTCAGTCGTGTCTGACTCTTTTGTGACCCTCTGGACTGCAGCCCACCAGGCTCCTCTCTAGCTCACTCTGTGCTAAAATAAAAAATAATGCTAGAATCATTAAATCATAAACCCTAAGTAGGATAAGACCTTGGAAATCATATAATACAACCTGCAACCAAATACAATAATATCTTATATGATGCCTCTTCACATATTTATAATTAGATTATAAACTCTTAATGAGTTTAGGTTTTCCATAAAACCTAAAGAACTTTAAAAATGTAATCAAAGCTCAAGTAATAAATAAAAGTAGACAATATGAGTCACAGCAAAATATATTTATTAAAACTTTAAATGCACTGTTATTGTGTTGTTGGGCCATGAAGTACCAACACTGCAGCAGGAGACATTGAAGAGTCACCAGTAAAGAAGTCAAAAGCATTCAGAAAGCTTCAGGCATGTCTTTCCAACCTCTCACCTGGTTCACCCCCTACTTCTCAATCCCCCTCCAATTCAACTCTAAGCTCCATGCCATAAAGAACGGTATTCAGGACCACAGGACTAGAACTTCTAGACTACCCTCTTTAAACCCATGTCATTATGTTCCACTACAGGGCAACCAGAAGACATGCCTGCTAGGCATCTAGTAATATTTAGACTCTGGCCACCCGATGCGAAGAACTGACTTGTTGGAAAAGACCCTGATGCTGGGAAAGATTGAAGGCAGGAGAAGAAGCGGATGACAGAGGATGAGACAGTTGAATGGCATCACCAAATCGATGGACATGAGTTTGAGCAAGCTCCAGGAGTTGGTGATGGACAGGGAATCCTGGCATGGTACAGTCCATGGGGTCGCAAAGAGTCGGACATGACCAAGCAACTGAACTGAACTATTAAGTGTTTAAGTGCAGAAGTGACATCAAGTCCATAACTTACTTTTAACCAGTTCTAAAAACTATCTAAATACACACACATATAAATATACACACATATATGCAGAGAGGGACAGACAGAAGTATAAAGTAAATGTAGCAAATGTTATAAATCAGTAAATATATGTGAATAGTTTCTAGAATTGTTTATCTATACTTGCAACTGTTTTCTAAGTCTCAAACTATGGCAAAAATGAAACAAAAAATGAAATAACTATTTTTAAAATTTTATCTTTAAAATTTTGTTCTTTTCAAATTTGTCACCTTGGATTTATATGTGTGAAATTCTGAAATTTCTGAAATTTCTGAAATTCTGAAATTCTAAACCTTGGGGCAAGTTACTTAACTACTCTTTGCTTGAGTTTGCTCATCTGAAAAATGGCAATGAAAACAGCACTTACATCATAGGTTTGTTACGGGCATTAAATTAGTTAAACAGAAAGTCTCAGTTCTAATCTCTCTCTTTTTATATTTGTGCTTAGTCGCTCAGTCATGTCCGACTCTTTGCGACCCCATGGCCTGTAGTCAGCCAGGCTCCTCTGTCCCTGGGGATTTTCAAGGCAAGAATACTAGAGTGGATTGCCATGCCCTCCTCCAGTGGATCTTCCCAATCCAGGGATTCAACCCAGGTCTCCTGTATTGCAGGTGGATTCTTTACTGTCTGAGCCACCAGCGAAGCCCATGAATACTGGAGTGGGTAGCCTATCCCTTCTCCAGGGGATCTTCCTGACCCAGGAATTGAACTGGGGTCTCCTGCACTGCAGACAGATTCTTTACTAGCTGAGCTATCAGGAAGCCCCTATACATATATATAGATATAGATATAGATATAGATATAGATATAGATATAGATATAGATATATAGATATAGATATAGATATTCTGATATTCATTCACTTGATATCTAGGCCATTCTGTGCTAAATGCTTAGCAGGAGAGAGGAAATCAAGTGGTTTGGGTGCACTGAGGAGGAGGAGGTCACAGAGGACAGAACTGAAAATGAAATAAAATATGTGGCAAATCTCTCCCTTATCTTCCAATAGCTAAGGCAGTCCTTAAGAGATCCTAGAGGTTTAACAGAATGGAAGAGGAAAGAGAGTTTGAGAGTAGGGTCTTCTGCATGTCCTCCCACTGCCATCTTAGAATGAAAGAAGATTGCTAAGGATATACAAAACAATAACAAATATACGGGTGAAAATTTAGAGAGCCACTGTACAAGCCTGCTAAATCACTTCTGTCACCTTTGACTCTATGCGACCCTACAGATTACAGCCCACCAGTCCTCTGCACTTTAGGTTCCTCCAGGCCAAGTATATTAGAGTGGGTTGCCATGTCTTCATCCAGGGGATCTTCCTGATCAGGTACTGAACCCACATCTTTTACATCTCCAGGATTGGCAGATGGGTTTTTTACCACTAGCACCACATAGGAATCCACTTTTCCCAGGTTAAAAAAAAAAAAAAAAAAAAAACGACTTTAGGTCCCTTCTCGTTTATGGAATGATGGATGATTAGTGACTTTAGGCAGACAAAGCCTTTGTAATCCATGCTCAATTGCATGGACACAGCAGCATGGTTCCATGGCCCCATGTGTGGTGAAAAGTAGCAGGCAGAAGAGATCAGACAGAGAGGAACCAGGATATCTCAAAAGTAGATGACCTGCTCTTATAGTTGACAGAAGGCAAAGCAGGGTCACAGACATATTAACATATCTATGAAGTTGAATAAAGACTAGCTAAGCATCCAGCATAATACAGTGGTTCTAGGTAAGCCCTCTGAAGTGAGAATCAATGCTGTGGATGGGTAGTTGACTGAGACTAGTTATCTATCATTTCTGTGGAATGGAACTCAGTGTAGAAAGAAGACAATGTACAAATAAATACATGTATAATTCCTGTCGGAGAAGGCAATGGCAACCCACTCCAGTATTCTTGCCTAGAGAATCCCGTGGACAGAGGAGCCTGGTGGGCTGCCGTCTATCGGATTGCACAGAGTTGGACACGACTGAAGTGACTTAGCAGCAGCAGCAGCATAATTCCTGTACTCTTAAACTGAGTCTAAGATTTGTATCTGCTAAATAAGATATAAAGTACCTTGAATTTACCTTGAAATATGGCTCCTTGTTATTTCCCTGATAGCACTTCTTATGTGCTGTGCTGTGCTTAACTCTTCAGTCGTGTCTGATTCTTTGCAATCCCATGGACTGTAGCCCACCAGGCTCCTCTGTCCATGGGGATTCTCCAGACAAGAATACCCTACTCCAGAGGAATCTTCCCAACCAAGGGATTGAACCCAGGTCTTGTGCATTGCAGGCAGATTCTTTACCAGCTGAGCTACCAGGAAAGCCCACATTTACTATTACTCACCTCTTATCTTCTTGTACCAGCAACACTAGTTTCTTCATCAATTTTCAAATACACCAGAACTCTTCCCTCCAAAGTTTCACAATTGCTGTTCTGCTATCTGTAGTATACTTGCCTCAGGTATCCATAAACAAATCTTCCTTATTTTTTTCAGTTTTTACCCAAAAACCACCTCTTATTGAGGTTTTTTGTATATATTTTAATTTGAAAGTTTCAATAGCCTCCACGTCATTTCACACCATCCAACTAACTTATCATCATCTAACATACCATATATTTACTCATTTCTATTGTCTGTCTACCCCATTGAATGATGGTAGCAATATGTGTCTTCTTTTCTACTGCTATAACCTCATATTCCTAGAAAAATCCTAAACACATTAGGCAAAGAATACACATTTACAATGAATAGATAAATCCATCGTTAAATAAGTATCAGTTCCGTTCAGTCGATCAGTCGTGTCCAACTCTAATCTATACTATAACTTACTAATATGGAATAAAATAAATATTAACTGTCCTACCATATTTGTGTTTACTAAGATGACTACTTTTTTTTTAAGTTTTCAGTAATTTGAAAAACATGATTTTTTCCCTCCTTGAAAAAGAAGCATAATATATCACTCATGTCTAAATAAATGGGCAATATTATTGGTAGAAGGACTAGGAAAAGCACACCTGCAAGGTAATGCTGCCAGCCTCTTACACAGCAGCCCCAACTTCCCTACTAATGCACTATCTCTAACCATCTGAGTGATTTTAAGTGTTCTCAGTTCAGTTCAGTTGCTCAGTTGTATCTGACTCTTTGCGACTCCATGGACTGCAGCACACCAGGCTTCCCTGTCCATCACCAACTCCCAGGTTTTACTGAAACTCATGTCCATTGAGGTGGTGATGACATCCAACCATCTCATCCTCTGTAGGCCACTTGTCCTCCCGACCTCAATATTTCCCTACATCAGGGTATCTTTTCAAGTGAGTCAGTTCTTTACATCAGGTGGCCAAAGGATTGGAGTTTCAGCTTCAACATCAGTCCTTCCGATGAACACTCAGGACTGATTCCCTTTAGGACAGACTGTTTGGATCTCCTTGCAGTCCAAGGGATTCTCAAGAGTCTTCTCCAACACCACAGTCCAAAAGCATCAATTTTTCAGCACTCAGCTTTCTTTGTAGTACAACTCTCACATCCATACATGACTATTGGACAAACCATAGCCTTGACTAGATGGACCGTTGTTGGCAAAGTAATGTCTCTGCTTTTTATTATGCTGTCTAGGTTGGTCATAACTTTCCTTCCAAGGAGTAAGCGTCTTTTAATTTCATGGCTGCAGTCACCAACTGCAGTGATTTGGGAGCCCCCAAACATTAACTATGCCTCTGTTTCCACTGTTTCCTCATCTTCTTCCTATGAAGTGATGGGACCAGATGCCATGATCTTAGTTTTCTGAATGTTGAGCTTTAAGCCAACTTTTTCAATCTCCTCTTTCACTTTCATCAAGAGGCTCTTTGTTCTTTTTCACTTTCAGCCATAAGGCTGGTGTCATCTGCATATCTGAGGATATTGATATTTCTCCTGGCAATCTTGATTCCAGCTTGTGCTTCCTCCAGCCCAGCATTTCTCATAATGTACTCTGCATATAAATTAAATAAGCAGGGTGACAATATACAGCCTTGACATACTCCTTTCCTGATTTGGAACCAGTCTGTTGTTCCATGTCCAGTTCTCACTGTTGCTTCCTGACCTGCATACAGATTTCTCAGAAGGCAGGTCAGGTGGTCTGGTATTCCCACCTCTTTCAGAATTTTCCACAGTTTATTGTGATCCACACAGTCAAAGGCTTTGGCATAGTCAATAAAGCAGAAATAGATGTTTTTCTGGAACTCTCTTGCTTTTTCCATGATCCAGCAGATGTTGGCAATTTGATCTCTGGTTCCTCTGCCTTTTCTAAAACCCTCCTTGAACATCTGGAAGTTCATAGTTCACATACTGCTGAAGCCTGGCTTGGAGAATTTTGAGCATTACTTTACTAGTGTGTGAGATGAGTGCAATTGTGCAGTAGTTTGAGCATTCTTTGGCATTGCCTTTCTTTGGGATTGGAATGACAACTGACCTTTTCCAGTCCTGTGGCTACTACTGAGTTTTCCAAATTTACTGACATATTGAGTGTAGCATGTTCACAGCATCATCTTTTAGGTTTTAAAATAGCTCAACTGGAATTCCATCACCTCCACCAGCTTTGTTGATTGTGATGCTTTCTAAGGCCCACTTGACTTAGGAGTTCTAGGCATGACTATACTACACTTAATAATAAGCTAGGCAAATCTTCAAATCTTTTAGTGTTATATTGGATAAAAATAAAGCCAACTATATTTGACTTTTGAATTTAGATAACTATTCTGCATAATTTTGTAATCATTTGTAGTGATTAAGGATTGATGTATGGTGGAAAATATCATCTTGATTAGAAGGTAAAAATTAGTTAAATATAATTACAGACATAGACATTTTTTAAAAATCATATTAAGAATGTATGAATAGGGACTTCCCTGGTGGTTCAGTGGTTAAGCCTCTGAGCATCAACTGCAGGGGCATGAGTTCCATCACTGGTTGGGAAACTAATATCCCACATGCCATGTGGTATGGCCAAAAAGATTTTTAATAATAAAAATAATTTTTTAATTAAAAAATGTTTAAAAGAATGTGTGAATAAAAGAGTTCAAAATATTATACAGAGTGAAGTAAGCCAGAAAGAAAAACACCGATACAGTATACTAACACATATATATGGAATTTAGAAAGATGGTAACGATAACCCTGTATACGAGAGAACAAAAGAGACACAGATATATAGAATAGTCTTTTGGACTCTGTGGGAGAGGGAGAGGGTGGGATGATTTGGGAGAATGGCATTGAAATATGTATAATATCATATATGAAATGAATTGCCAGTCTAGGTCCGATGCATGATACAGGATACTTGGGGCTGGTGCACTGAGACACCCAGAGGGATGGTATGGGGAGGGAGGTGGGAAGGGAGTTCAGGATGGGGAACACGTGTACACCTGTGGTGGATTCATGTTGATGTATGGCAAAACCAATACAATATTGTAAAGTAATTAGCCTCCAATTAACATAAATAAATTTATATTTTAAAAAAATTTTTGCTTAAAAATAGCATAAGTAATAATGCTGTCTAAGTGTCTCATAGCTTTCCTTCCAAGGAGCAAGTGCTTTTGATTTCATGGTTTCAGCTTCCACTTTTTCACCTTCTATTTGCCATGAAGTGATGGGACTGGATGCCATCATCTTCGTTTTTTGAATGTTGAGTCAATCCAGCTTTTTCACTCTCCTCTTTTACCCTCATCAAGAGGCTCTTTAGTTCCTCTTCAGTTTCTTCCATTAGAGTGGTATCATCTTCACATTCGAGGTTTTTAATATTTCTGGGTTTAGAAAAGGCAGAGCAACCAGAGATCAAATTGCCAGCATTCATTGGATCATGCAGAAAGCAAGGGAGTTCCAGAAGAACATCTACTTATGCTTCATTGATATGATAAGCCTTTGACTGTGTGGATCACAAGAAACTGTAGGAAATTCTTAAAGAGATGGGAGTACCAGATCACTTTACCTGTCTCCTGAGAAAATTGTATGTGGGTCAAGAAGCAACAGTTTAAATCAAATATGGAATAACAGACTGGTTCCAAATTGGGAAAAGAGTATGACAAGATTGTATACTGTTACTCTGCTTATTTAACTTTATATGCAGAGTACATCATATAAAATGCTGGGCTGGGTGAACCACAAGCTGGAATAGAGATTGCTAGGAGAAATATCAACAGCTTCAGATATTCAGATGATACCACCCTATATGGCAGAAAGTGAAGAGGAACTAAAGAGCCTCTTCATGAGGGTGAAAGAGAAGAGTGAAAAGGCTAACTTGAAACTTAACATTTACAAAATAAAGATCATAGCATCAAGTCCATCACTTCATGGCAAATAGAAGGTGAAAAAGTAGAAGCAGTGACAGATTTATCTTCTCAGACTCCAAAATCACTGCAGACAGTGACTTCAGCCATGAAATTAAAAGACACTTGCTCCTTGGAAGGAAAGGTATGACAAATCTAAACAGCATACTAAAAAGCAGAGATATCACTTTGCCAATGAAAGTCCATACAGTTAAAGCTATGGTTTTTCCAGTAGTCATGTACAAATGTTGAGAGTTGGACCATAAAGAAGACTGAACACTGAAGAATTGGATGTTTTTGAACTGTGATGCTGTAGAAGACTCTTGAGAGTCCCTTGGATGGCAAGGAGACCAAACCAGTCAATCCTAAAGGAAATCAGCCCTCAATACTCATTGGAAGTACTAATGCTAAAGCTGAAGCTCCAATACTTTGGCCACCTGACGCAGAGTTGACTCATTGGAAACGACCCTGATGCTGGGAAAGACTGAAGGCCAAAGAAGAAAAAGGAGCCTAGGATGAGATATTTAGATAGTATCACCTACTCAGTGGACATGAATCTGAGCAAATTACAGAAGATAGTGGAGGACAGAGGAGCCTGGCATGCTGCAGTCCATGGGGTCTCAAAGAATCAGACACAACTTAGTGATTAAAGAACATCAACAAATAAATAGAAAGCAAAACTCCTTTCCCATTATTATATTTTAGAAATGTAGTATGTTGTATTCAATTCACACTAAAATAGAAAATATAAATCAATAAAATCAATTAGAGGAACAATAACAGATCTAAAGTTTGATATCCAAAAAAATGAAGAGATCTTAACTGTATGTCATAAATCATTAGCATTTGACCCCAGCATTACTAACAATATTCTGAATTGCTATGGATCAATTTTGAAGAATATAAGGCTGTTTCTGCAGTATGGTAGTTTTTGCTTTTTTTGTTTTTTCCTTTGCAAAATACATCCAACTTAAAAGTTCACCAGTTTCACATCCTTTAAAATGTTTGGAATCACCTTCAAGGGTCCTTACTGTTCTACAGTCAAAATATGTTCATAGTTATTTATGAGTTCATACTTCCCATAGCTGGAAAATGTTCCCTGAAAAGAAAGGCAAACTATTTTCAATATTTTGAAAGCCTGAAAAGAATGTAGAAGACAGAATATGCCTATGAACAGTGAGGTAAATCAACTTATTGGGGAATTTTGTTAAAATGTAGCTTCTGATTCAGTAAGTCTGGGGTTTGCACCTGATATTCTCCATCACTAATCAGTTTGCCATGTGATGCTGATGTTGCTGGTCTACTAGCCACACTGTGAATAATAAGATTTTAGAAACAATGCCCTCTCAAGTACATTCAATGAAGAATGTAAAAATGGGGAAATGAAGAATAACCATGACTGCAAGTTTTGGCCTCTTCCATCTCTCTATTTTAATGAATGTAAAAAAAAAAAAAAAAAAACAAACAAAAGAAGAAGAAGTAGTGTGTCACAAGAGCCAGAACATGGAAACAACCTAAATGTGTAAAGACAGATGAATAGATAAAGAAATGGCACATATACAATGGAATACTACTCAAATCATAAAAAGAACAAAATTAGGCCATTGGCAGCAACATGGATTCAACTAGAGATTGTCATACTAAGTAAAGTAAGTCAGGAAGAAGAAGACAAATATATAATACCACTTATATGTGGAATCTAAAATATGGCACAAATAATTCTATCTAGAAAACAGAAATAGACTCACAGACAGAGAGAACAGAATTGTGGTTGCCGAAGGGGAGTGTGGATGGATAGGGATGTATGAGAGTGTGGAGTTGGTAAATGCAAACTGTTGTTCTTAGGATGGATAAACAAGGTCCTAATGTATAGCATAAGGAACTATACTGGATATCCTATGACAAACCATAATAGAAAAGAATATTAAAAATAATGTATGTATGTGTACAACTGAGTTACTTTGCTATACAGCAGAGATTGGCACAGTATTATAAATCAACTATAATTCAATTTTTTTAATGCAAAGATATAAAAAAAGAAGAAAAAAAGAGGTACTGTGTTAAAATTGAGCAAAAAGCTCTGGAATCAGACAGAAGAGTTTGAATACTGACTTAAAACTTGGATAATCTGCTAAAGTATAAAATAATATTTACAACAAAGAGCTGTTATAAGAATTAAATAAGAATAATAAATACAATGCCATAATAGCATTCACAAATACTAGTGTGAGTAGTTTCTCTCCTTACTTCATAATCTTCTTACATTGTTTTCCTAGATGAGTGCTAACTGTTTTTTCTCATTTTTTTGCTTCGAGTTTATTTCTTAGTCTCAAAATTATCCTCTACTTCTCAAAATACTTCCTATTAGTCTGGAATCAATTTGATGTTAGTTAATTTTAAACCATCTAAACAAAAAGTTTTAAAATATATATAATATCACTCGACAACAAAAATTTTAAATTTGTTTGGCTGTAAATTTAAAAATATATATTGTGTATATATATAACCAGAATCTATGTATTCAACTAATAACTGGAAAATACATACTACAGGGATGCTATAGAATCTCAATTTAGAAATATTATTTTGGAATAAGCAGAGCCTGTTTATAAAGCATGATTTTTTCAAGTTTCATTATTTTGTAATCTCACTTTATTTTTGGCCAGAAATTTTATTTCTACTTTGATCATCCACTTTATACATCACATTTGGCACATTTTAACTTCTTTTAATGGCATAAACAGAACTGACTCTATAAATCTGAAGATTTGCCACTGTTAAGAATTTTTCAATGTACACCCTACAGAATGCAAGACAACACCCACAAAGGAACCTGAAACAGTATGAGCAATGGTGATATTACTGTATTTTTTGGCTCCTATTATAATTACTGCAAAGGGAACATCATTCATGCCAATAAGCCAGTTTGAGTATGCTGTTCAATCAATCCCATTTTCTAAGTGTCACACCTCATATGTTTTCATGTAGATTTTAATGAGAAATAGGAAGACTTGGATTTTTTTCTACCCATCCTATTTCCAGCACACTCTGCACCAATAACATAATTCTACAGCATTTGCTATCTTTTTAACCCACACCACACCTCTAATTAACTTAGCTGATGTCCCTAAAATGGGAAGGGAAAGCTGCATTAAAAGGCAGATGCTCACTATGCCACATTACTGTGGCAAATTCTGCCACATATGGGAGCCAGAAGCCCAGATCACAAGGATCATGAATTCTGGAAGTCTCTCCACTAAAACCAGGACATTGGCAACAAACTTTTGGAATCTGAAAAAATTTACAATGTACTGGCAAACTTTTTTATATTCGCTTGCTCTTCCAAATGCTTTTCCAACCTTCCCCCAACACACCTGCTTCCTCTGGGATTGTCCAGGTAGCATCAGCTACAGCAACTCTGCTTTCTAGAAAATGACCAAGCCAGATGACACCTTCAGCCTATGTACACCTGAATCCTAAAAGCATGGAACAGATACAGCACTACAAGGTGGTAAAATCATCTTCAAAAACATTTTATTGCTCCATTTATTTTAAGGTTTTCCAGGACTTTTCTCTGAAATATATATTATATATATATGTAAATTATTTACATTATATATATATTTTCTCTGAAATGTATAATATCATACATTGATATTTTCTTCATTGAGTTATTCAATTGCATTAATTTAATTTTTCAAGAATTGTTTTGTTCATTTAGCAAATATATGTGGAATGACTTGTGAAGGTGGTAATGGTTTAGTCACCAAGTCATGTCTAACTCATCTAACCTCATGGACTGTAGGCTGCCAGGCTCGTCTGTCCATGGGATTTCCCAGGCAAGAATACTGGAGTGGACTGCCATTTCCTTCTCCAGAGGATCTTCCAGACACAGGGATCAAACCCAGGTCTCCTGCATTGCAGACAGTATTTCAGGTGGATTCTTTACCGACTAAGCCACCTGGGAAACCCATTTGTGAAGGAAGGATAATGTATTTATTAAGATTTATAGCTCTGTAGTCAAGTCTTTTGAATTAAGTTCATTCTTAGGAAAGTCATTTGATCCCACTAAGCACTGTTTTATTTAATTGTGAGTAGAAGCAGTAATCTCATAGAGTTATAGTTGGAGTTAAAGACATAAACAAATGTCTATTTCTTAGCACAGTTGTTGGTATATAGTAAACAATAAATAAATAAACATTACTAGAAGTCTCAGTTATGGGCATTTTAAAGAGCAAGAAAAAGCAGGGAAGACACAGTCCTTAGTTTCAAGAAGTTTAACACCCCCCAGGAAAATTAAAAATGGAACACAAATATCTAATCTAGCTAAATACCTTTCTTATACCTGTAAAAAAAGAATGGCTTACATGTGAAAAAAGGGAGGAAAACACACAAAAGTTCCAGCAGGGTTCACCTTGAGTCAGGACCGTTAAGGTGATATTTTGGAGACCTAGACTCTAAAATACTAATGATTCCTAGTGTCAATATGGACTTGCATATCTGCCGCTCCAGAGCTAGAGAATCTTCTTCCACTCTCTATCTAACCAACCTGTTATCTTTCAAGAACTCGCTCAATGATCGCTGCTGTTACTTTCAGCGCCCCTGTGACCTAGTCAAACACTGCTGGTAGTGCTGCATGTACCTCTGTCCTCATACTGTCCCCACTGCACTGAAGCTAGTTGTATGTATGCAGCTGTGACCTTTTTCAGAAACAGAACCATGTTTCACTTATTGTTCTATGACCCAGCAACGGGCATTCAGTACTACATAATGGCTTTTTTGTTGTTTATCTGTTTTTGTTTGAGCTTTTGAATGCATAAATGAGTAAAGGTGACATACTGGCTGGACTTGGGATGAAAATAATTTTATAGACAGAACTTGGCAGAGTAGGCGTGTATCACAGGTAAAGGATAAAGACACAAAAAGGAGAGAGGTAAGGCATGTTTACCGAAATCAAGTTCTTGGAATAGCAGGAGACTGAAAATGGAAGCCAGACCCAGCATAAAATTTTGGAACAGCACAGGTGTAAATCCAAAGGCAATTGGTTGCTCAAAAATAAAAACAGTCAGGAAAACTAGGTAAAGCTCTATGCTTAATTAAATCTTTCTTCTTTTACAACCTCCTTGTCTTAAAATACTTGCTGTGTTCATAGAATTTCTTTCTTATCTCCAGAGGGAGATTAGGCTACCCAAACCACACTATTAAATGTAGTTTACAAAGAAATACAATTCAGATAGATGGGAATTCTCTGCTTAGCAAGGGATTTAGAATCACAGGGCTGTTTGCTGCCTCTGGTACCCTTCTATAAAGATTTTTTTTTCCCAAAAATAGTCAATATCAAAGGTCACACATTTAAAAAGTCACTTGGAATTAGAAGCCTGAGAGAAAATGCTTAGCAGAAAATGTTTTGGCAAGCTTTAAAGCCTTTCATTGAGTTGGCAACAAGACAGACCATGCTGGCCTCCTAAACAAGCAGAGCAAATGTGTCATTTCAGAGGTGACAGAAAAGCTTCCTGTCCCTAAATATCACTCTCACCTGTTTCTTTTTCAAGAGCAGAGATTCATTCCTTAATGTTGAGGTACCAAGCTTTACTGAAATGCACAAACCTCTGAAAGGAAGGGGGCGAGGAATAAAATTAACACATGCTTAGTGACTACAGTCATGCATTGTACTGAGCTTTTCATACATATTTTGTTATTAAATCTAGATATCACATTTGAGGAAAAAATTCTAGTTCAGAGAAGTTAAACTATTTGCCAAAAGTTATACAGCTAACCTAGATAGAATTTAAATTTAACCTTAGGTCTGATTCAAAATTGGTTTTATGTTATTAATTTACTTGGAACAACTGACTGGCTCAAAATTGGGAAAGGAGTATGACAGGCTCCATATTGTCACCCTACTTATTTAATCTATATGCAGTGTACATCATGGAAAACGCCAGGTTGGATGACTCACAAACTGGAACCAAAATTGCAAGGAGAAATATCAACAGTCTCAGATATGTAGATGATACCATTCTAATAACAGAAAGTGAAGAGGAACTAAACAGTCTGTTGATGAGGGTGAAAGAGGCGAGTGAAACAATTGGCTTGAAACTCTCAACATTCAAAAAACTAAGATCATGGCATCTCATTCCATCATTTCATCGTAAATAGGGGATAAAATGGAATCACTGAGGACAGTGACTGCAGCCATGAAATTAAAAGACACTTGCTCCCGGGAAGGCAAGTTATGACAAACTTAGACAACATAGTAAAAAGCAAAGACATCACTTTGCTAACAAATGTCTGCATAGGCAAAGCTATCGTTTTTCCAGTAGTCATGTACAGATGTGAGCGCTGAACCATAAAGAAAGCTGAGCACCAAATAATTGATGCTTTCAAACTGTGTACTGGAGAAAACTTCTGAGAGTCCCTTGGACACCAAGGAGGTCAAACCAATCAATCCTAAAGGAAATCAGTCCTGAATATTCATTGGAAGGACTTGATTCTGAAGATGAAGTTTCAATAGTTTGGCCAGCTGTTGTGAAGAGTTGACTCATTGGAAAAGATCCTGATCTGGGAAAGACTGAGGCAGGAGGAGAAGGGTGCAACAGAGCATGAGAGAGTTGGATGGCATCACTGACTCAAAGGGCGTGAATATGAGCACACTCTGGGAGACAGTGGAGGACAGAGGAACCTGGCTTGCTACAGTCCACAGGGTTCCAAAGAGTCAGATGTGACTTAGTACCTGTCCTAAACTTACCAACTGACCTCTAGTTGGACGCAAAACTTGGTAAGGAAAAGAACAGAACGCATTTGAGAGCACTGCATATTGGTAAGGAATCAAGGAAGAAGGACTATGACATGCCAAAAGGAAAAAGGAGAAAGCAAAACACAAAAGATCTCACAACCTAAACATCTGAGAGCTAAATTAAGACCAGCCCCTTAGGAAGTCAGCTTGCCTCTAGTACAAAGGAATTTAACTACAATATTTGCATATATTTCTTGGAAGAGGATAAATAATTTTACCTCTACCCTTCTAGGTTCTTGGCTGAGATATCCCCTGTAATAAAAAAACAGATGAATATGAGAAAAATAAACAGAAGTTTAATAACATCTAATCTCCTGTATACATGGGAGATACCCAGGAAAACTGAGGAACTCCCTGGAATGTTCCAGACCACCACCTTATTTATCATCTTCAGTCAAAGACAAAGGAAAAATTTATGGGTTAGACAAAATATGTCTTTCATCAAGGTTGTTTTCATTTTAGGGAATGATCCTAACTTTGTATGAATATACAAAAAAACTTTACATATATATTTTGCTAAGAAATATAAAACAGATAAATTCAACTTACTTAACAATCATTTTAAACAATATGATGGTAGTTAAAAGGCAAGTATGAATGGTAGTTATGTATGAATAAGTATGAACGGCAGGTAAAAGGCAAGTGCATATCCTTTCCTTGTGCAAAACAGGTGACTGCTTTGAAAAACAGGTGACCTAGATGGGAAAGGTAAGAAGAGCAAACTTCAAATTGTCTTCAAAATTTCAAACTTATTTTTTGTTTTCACTTCTGTTTGTTTGAATCTGATCTAATTTGTTGCCATAAATATTCTGAGTACTGGTAAATTCTATCACTAATTTGAATACAATTTTCATAAAATATGGTATGTTTGACTATGTTGCAAGTCTTCCTAGATGATTTAAGTTTTCAGAATTAAAATGATAACAAAATAACTTCATTGACCTTGTCCCTAGCCACTTGACATTCTTGTTAGGCACAATTCATTTAAAAGTTCTAAAGAAATGTCCTTTTCCCATATATAAATATCCTTAAATAGACACTTGATCCAAAGTTCGGAAATACTGGCTCAGCCTGGCAGCACTGCCATAATCCTCTTTAACACTGTATCTAATATACATAAAGATTTGTAAGGTTTTATGTATGTGTATTCTAGAAAATCATAATGATTTGGCCATTTCTGGTTAAAGATAGCATACAATGTTACAACCTTGGCTAGACTGTATTTGCTTACAGAGCAATGATTTCATTTTGTTTTAGTCACTTCTAAGATGTATGACCCCAGACAAATAACATCCACCTGCTCATCATTTACTAAGCATGTGATTTTGCTGGCTCTTTCCAAAGCTTTCTGCTTTGATTTTTCCAGTGCAGCAGTTACTATAGAAACAATGTCATTGAAATACAAAGTGTGGTGATATATTAAATCATAGTAGAACATATGTTAGATAACATGTTAGATATGTTAGATGCATGTGTGCTTGTGTATAGTTGTATATACTTGTATACACATGTATACACGTCTATGCATGTATATATGCTTGCTGAATATGCATGAGTGTGTATACTGGTGCATATACCAGTTTATAGCACAGATCTACATGTAACTTGTTAACATAAACATATCATAAATATGTAATATACAAACATATTAGGTTGAGAATCTCATAAATTAGAATATAGGTAAGGTTTTACCATATGAAAAAGGCTAAGCTAGTAAAACTAGATAATATTAAAATAGAATGTTTTCCTAAATTTTAGATTTTTAAAAATGTAAATATGTAGGAAAAAAGCAGAGAACAATTTGCTGAATGGTTAAATTTCTTAGTGCTAAAATATATGTATAAAGCAGAATTTAAAACTCTTTTTCAAATATTATAAATTTCCATTTTAGGATAAAAGAAAATGACAAATTTGAGAAAAAAAAACTCTTCAGATATTTTCATATGAAACTTAACTATTTAAAATATATATTTTTCATGAATATGAACATTACTTGTGAAGTCCAGTAAGCAGAAGAATGATCTCAGAAGGTACATAACCTTGTTCATATTTCTCAGCTATATTTTAGGTATGAAAAAACTCCTCTTTTGTGCTTTGTAAAATGCTTAAAAATATTAAAATGAGTATTATTTTCTTTTCAGTGAGAATGTTGTTGTTGTTGTTGTTATGTAAAATACTATCAGAAATACAGCCAGATAAAAAGTAGAGTTTGGATATAACAAACCTAGATATTATATTAGAATAAGCCAGCTCTGTTAATGCATGTTGGCCTCATGCTCTTTTTTCTTCATAATATGAAAATCATTCTAAAAGAAATTTAAAATTTAACTGCAATCTAATGCTACTTAAAGTAACATCTTTAATAGTTATCTCATGGAAACCTGTATTTTAAAATCTAAAAATTGTTCAAACATAGAATAATTCCTGGTTTACTACTAAAGTAGTATAGTTTTTCAAGTAACTAAAATATCAACTGGCCCAAAGAAATAGTAATGGCAAAATACATTCCATATAGAGAAGTGAAACATCTACAAGTATTTTGAGGTACATGTATTTTTGGAAGCTAGATATGAGCTGGATGTCATGATTGAAAGAATCTCTGGAAAAAAAAAAAAAAAGAAAAGAAAGAATCTCATGAAATAGAGGAGTTTACACTCTGGAAAAAAAAGAAACCACAGACGTGTCAGCAAATACATTCAAAATGATCTAAGTTTAATAAAAGAAAGCAGCATTGTGTGTATGGATAATTAAGAGGACAGGTTGAACTAAAATGATCAGAGAAGGCTGCCATGAGTAGGCAAATATCTGAACTGACTCTTAAATGGTGAGAATAAGGCAGGATAAAGATTTTGAAAAGAGAAGCTTCTTAGCAGAAGATAGCACAAAATCTTGAGAACGAACTTTGCATAGAGAAATTCATAAGTAATTTTCTATTTAATAAAATCACAGCAATAAAAAAGGTGGTGGTGTTATAAGTAAAGAAGAAAAGTCTCACTGACCTAGTACTCCCCTTATGATTGCCTACCTCTCCTCTAATCATATACTGTACTAGACAATCACCACAGCAGTTTCTGCTCATCCATGAGAGTACTGGTACTATCATCTTGGCAACTGACAAGTGCACAGGCTTTAAAATCTGGCACGTTTACTATTCTGTGATATCATGGTGTCAGACTCCCTCCTTTTTACTTCCTTCTGTTTGGATAATAGTAGCTATTTGACTATTACTATTTTAGTCACTAAATCATGTCCAACTCATTTGTGATCCCATGGACTGTAGCCCTCCAGCCTCTTCTGTCCATGGGATTCTCCAGGCAAGAATACTGGAGTGGGTTTCCATTTCCTTCTCCAGGGGATCTTCCTGACTCACAGATTGAACCCACATCTCCTGCACTGGCAGGCAGATTCTTTACCTCTGAGCTACCTAGGAAGCCCATACTACCTTAGCTTTAACAAGAAACGAATCACCAGTCCAGGTTCGATACAGGATCCTTGGGGCTGGTGCACTGGGATGACCCAGAGGGATGGTACAGGGAGGGAGGTGGGAGGGGGTTCAGGATGGGGAACACGTGTACACCCGTGGAGGATTTAGTTGATGTGTGGCAGAACCAATACAGTATTGTAAAGTAATTAGCCTCCAATTAAAATAAATGAATTTAAATTTTTTTTAAAAAATGGACAACTGTATTATTTTCCATTGTCCAGATTTTCAATTTATCATTTTACATTACTTCTGAAATCTACTTATTAATTTTTTTAATTGAAGTATAGGTGATTTACAATGTGTTAGTTTCAGGTGTACAGCAAAATGATTCAGCTATACATTTTTGTCATATTTCTTTCCCTTATAGGTTATTATAAAATATTGAGTATAGCTCCTTGTGCCACACAGTAGGTCCTTGTTTTATAAAGTAGAATGTGTATATATATATATATATATATATATATATATATATGGTAGTATGTATCTGTTAGTCCCAAATTCCTAATTTATCCACCCCTCCTTTCCTGTTTGATAATCATATTTTTTTCTATGTCTGTGGGTCTCTCATTTGCATATAAGTCCATTTGTATCTTTTTTTTAGATTCCACATATAAGTGAATATCATATGATATTTGTCTTTGTCTGGCTTACTACCAATCTCTATTGGTAGTTTCCCAAATGTTCAATGAACAGATATTTTCAGAGTATTCTCCTAGGTCCACCAATTTAAGGCCAACAAAGACTAATATTTCATTTGGTATCTTTGATTTCTTTCTTTGAAATCTATGCTACTAAAATTTCTTTCTACTCTACTTACAGTTTGTTTACCTAATTTCTATTGGGAAACATTTAGCTGTGACCTTTACTTTACTTAGCAACTTTGAACATCATGTGTTTGAAAGCACTGTCTTACAAACCATGTCTTAATCTCTGAAACTTCCTTACAATATGCTTCTATAATTAGTATACTTTTACAAAGTAGATGAATGGTCATACCCATTCTGTGTATTCCCCCACCCTCTTCCTTTTATTTATTCCTAGTCCAATTGGTATAAAGCACTAATTTAGTTAAGAAAAAGTGGGAACTAACTACTGGTTCTTTCTGAAAGATAATTTAACTGAGTACATTCAAAATTATGCCCTCACAAACCCTGAGTTCTAATCTTTTCCTAATACTGAATATCTGTTATTATATCATTTTTCCTTTGAAATGAAAACTAATTTTGCACAACTATCAGGGAAATAATTTGAAAATTATTATACCCTATAAACAGTTTCTCAAGTGGCACTAGTGGTTAAAAAAAAAAAAAACCCACCTGCCCATGCAGGAGACACAGGCTCCATCCCTGGGTCAGGAAGATCTTCTGGAGAAGAGCATGGAATCCCACTGCAGTACTCTTGCCTGGGAAATATCATGGATAGAGGACTCTGGTGGTCTATAATTCATGGGGTTGCAAAGAGTTGGGACACAACTTAGCGACTGAACAATAACTGATTTATGTAAAAATTAAATTTGATAATGAAACTTCAATAACGAGAAATACTTGCATAAAAGAACTAAAGTCTGCTGCTTTCACTTTTATTATAAAGTTATTTCTGTTTTCTGAAGATTATTAATTTATCTTGTAAATGACAACTTTTTTAATTTGGACTAATGTATCAAAAGAGTTTCTTTTCACAAATCATTTCAAGTTGATAGTAAAACCACATAAGCTTCAGCCTCTTATTTATAACCACTGTCTCTCAATTTTGCCTAACTATAGATTTTCACCCTAAAGTTTCATCTAATGAGATTTCTGAGCACATATTATTGTATAAATGCTTCCAAATCTCAATACTATTATAAAATATTCTGGATTGTTGGCAAATGTAGACTATACTTGTCTATTTAAAATAGGGGTCTGTATAAATTTGAAATGAATGGCTCTATCAGCCTACTCTTAAAGTATAGCTAGATCTTCAAAACAATTGTTATTCAATATAATTCTGTACTTTATTAAACAACCAAAGAAGGAAATGGTCTCATCTTAAATATATTGATTAGGCACTGCCTAACTTTACAAAGTAGATGCATGTTGTTTATCTAATCCACACAAAATCACCAACCTCATACCTCAGTATGGAAGGATACCTGCACATGCAAACACACACCCAACACATTCATGCCCATCTTCACATACACTCTGATCTCAAGGACTAATCATCTCTTTATTCTGAGCCATCCAATACTTGTACAGTAGTCCCTCTCTTATCCATGGGGTACAGGTTCCAAGATCCCTAATGGATGCCTGAAACCAAATATAGTACAAACCCCTATATAAACTTTCTTTTTCCTATATATAAATACCCATGATAAATTTTAATTTATAAATTAGACATAGGAAGAGTATATCTGAAATTCCAGCATCACTACTCTTGTGCTTTGGGACGGAGAATAAGTAAAATAAGGGTTACCTGAACACAAGAACCGCGATATTTCCACCTGATAAACAAGAGAGTTACTGTACGACCAGCAGGCAGGATAACATAGACAAAGGGCTGGTTCATGTGCTAGGAGGGGTGGGACTGAGAGGCGTGAGACTTCATCACTCAGAACTGTGCGCAATATAAAACATGAACTGTTACTTCTGGAATTTTCCACTTAATATTTTTGGACCACAGTTGACCACAGATAACCAAAACCACAAGAAGCACAACTTCAAATAAGAGAGGATTCCTGTATTTACTTAAAAAGAATTTATTCTTTGGCCACAATTCTTTAGTTTGGGGCTAAAAATAACTGATACAGATTGGCAAAGTCTGTCTTTCCTCAGAAACTGAAAATTGTATATAAGAGATATTAATCGTACCTTCCAGCTTTCAGGAATGGAGTAGATAAGAGTAAAGCTGTTGAAGCTGTTTGCAATGGCCATTTACGGCCATATAAGATGGAAAGAAAAAAATACTTGTTTGGAATAAGAGAAACAAGTGAAGCAGTAAGCCAAGGAGAAGCAGAGTAAAGGATGAAACAACTGTATTACCTATATTCTGCTGGGGACTGCTCCAGTCTTTCCTTAATTCGGCACTGCTCTGATCCTTTGGTTCTAGAAAATGTACTGTATTACTATAATAATACTTCAATGGTTATGGTTAACCTTTCAATATATATGCAGGTGATGGATAGGTAGAGAAGGACAGAGACACAAATATACTTGGAAATAAAATATTCTGAAATAAAATATTAAATCATTAACTTTCTGTTAAAAAAAATTTATAGAAGACAATTCCTTTAAAAGTTAACAAGAATTTGTAACAGTATAGGAAATTCTCTTTGCTTTGATAATTTCCATGGAATGAGAAAAGAGTACAAATGGTTAGCTGAATACCAAATCTTTTTACAAAATATTGCTCATTTTCTTCATGATGTTGTATTTAAGATTCAGAAAATAAATATGAGCTCAAATTTTACTAAGAACTAAATATAATTTCATCAAGTCTGTTAGTCACGAGAGAAGCTAATTTTGTTTTCTCAGATTTGTCTCTCTATACAAGATAAAGAGGACAAACCAAAGGAAACTAGGCTTCTACTTCTTTGATTTGACCTTAGAAGGATTTAAATTAATATGGCAAGGATCCTGATAATGATACTATGACTTATGAAGGAATAAGGAGCTTGTGTTGGTTCTGACAGGCAAGATAAGGCAACACTGGAATTAAAGATCTCCTTTCAGTAGTGGCTACTGAAATGAAGATCCTGTTTGTTCAGACGATACTTTTATCAAATGCTGACTTCTTCAGTAAGAGAAGCCAACAACCTGGTAAATGAGCAAAGATATAATCTGTAATTTAGTATCATTTTCATTTGTGTACTAAAAAGATTGGTAGCTAAATATGCTTAAAGTACAAGGCTATTTTTAGGAAGTAAAAGCAGAAGACTGAATGTGTGTGGGGGGGGGGGAGCTCAGTTGTGTCTGACTCTGTGTGACCCGATGGACTGTACTAGGCGCCTCTGTCCATGGGATTCTCCAGGCAAGAATACTGGAGTGAATAACCATTCCCTTCTCCAGGGGATCTTCCTGACCCAGAGACTGACCCTGGGTCTCCTGCATTTCAGGCTACTCTTCACCATCTGAGCCACCAGGGGAGCCCGAGAAGACAGAATACATCTCATTTAAAGAGCTTCCTGCTTTAATTTACAAAAGACATCAATATAAACTTCTTTAAGATCAAAATATTTTTAAAATATATAAGAATTGTGGCATTTTCCTTTATAAATCAGCAGAAAATATGCAGAAATTATTTCAGAATAACAGGCATTTATTATAAATAAATAAAAAGAAATATTTCTCTGTGAAATTTCAAAATCACCTTTACCCTAACATCATTTAAGATTTAGAAAGCTATGATGACTTCTAAACATGTCTGCAATCTGACACTTTAATCATCAAAAGTGAGGTCAATTTTCTTATGTCCCAAAAAGGGCCAGCCTTAATGAGTTTCTTCTAATAAACAGAAAGTGGCAGAATAAAGGCTGCTTGACTTTTGGGACAATTCAATTTCCCCAAATTCTGTATATTTGGGGACACTCACCCTGGGAACTCAGACCACGCATTGTTTGGAAGCCAAGAAAGTATGTGGAAAGGCCAGAGAAACGTATCCCAGCCCCAACCCAGTGGAGGTCCTGGCTTGTCCTAAAATTCAGCACCAATGATCAAGCTTTAAGATCTGTAGGCTGAACACTCTTTGACATAAACCCCAGCAAGATCCTCTTATGACCCTCCTCCTAGAGTAATAGAAATAAAATAAAAATAAACAAATGGGACCTAATTAAACTTAAAAGCTTTTGCACAGCAAAGGAAACCATAAACAAGATGAAAAGACAACCCTCAGAATGTGAGAAAATCATTTGCAAATGAAGTAACTGACAAAGGGTAATCTCCAAAATATTCAAGCAGCTTATGCAGCTCAATCTCGTAAAAACAACTCAATTAAAAAATAGGAAGAAGACTTAAACAGGCATTTATCCAAAGAAGACATATAGATGAAACACGTGAAGAAATGCTTGACATCACTTATTGTTAAAGAAATGCAAATCAAAATGACAATGAGGTATCTATCACTTCACACTGGTCAGAATGGCCATCATCAAAAAATCTATAAACTATAAAAGCTAGAGAAGATGTGGAAAAAAGGGAACCCTCTTGCTCTCTTGGTGGCAACATAAAGTTATATAATCATTATGGAGAACAATATGGAGATTTCTTAAAAAACTAGGAATAAAACTACTATATGACCCAGCAATCCCACTACTGGGCATATATTCTGAAAAAAATCACAATTCCAAAAGATATACCCCAATGTTCACAATTCCAAATGATATACCCCAATGTTCATTGCAGCATTATTTACAACAGCCAGGACATGGAAGCAACCTAGATGTCCACTGACAAATGAATGGATAAAGAAGTGTGGTACATACATACAATGGAATATTATTCAGCCATGAAAAGTATGGACTTTGAGTCAGTTCTAGTGAGGCTGATGAAGCCAGGGCCTGTTATAAAGAGTGAAGCAAGTCATAAAGAAAAAAACAAATATGTTATATTAACAGCATATATATTAAATCTAGAAAAATGGTACTGATGAACCTATTTGCAGGCAGCAACAAAGATGCAGACATAGAGAGAAAACTTGTGGACACAGCAGGGGAACACTGGTCTCAGGAAAACTGAGTTCCTCCCTAAGCTGAGGAAAAGAATCAAAATTGGCCCAAATCATCAATGATATTTCCATTCCTTTTTTTAAAAAAGGTTTTATATTTTTAGATTTAGGTTTCAAGAAAACTTCAGGAAGATACAGAGATTCTCCATCCTTCTCTTGCCTCCAAACATGCATAGCGTCCCCCAATATTACAACACTCACCATAATGGTACATGTTCTACCAAGGATGAACCTACAATGACACAACATAATCACCCAAAGCCTGCAGGGTTCACCCTTCATGTTTTACTCTCTTTAGCTTTGAAAAAAATGTGTGCTGACATATATATGTCATATGATTATACATAGAACTTTCACAGTGTCTCTTATTACTGTCTTTTAATTACAATGGTTTTATTTACACCACAAAAGGTTTTAATGATAATGAATTCCAGCTCATGAATTATTTCTTTGATGCACTGTGTCCTTGGTGTTCTATCTAAAAGTTATCATATCATCATACCATCATCTAGTTTTTTCACCATGTTACTTTTTAAGAGTTTTATAGTTTTGCATTTTAAATTTAGATCTATAATCCTTTATGAAGAGTGTAATGTCTGGGTCTAGATTCTTTTTTTTTTTTTTTTGGTACATGAATACCTAGTTGTTCAAGAATCATTTGTTGAAATAAGTATCTTTGCTCCATTGAGTTGCCTTTGCTCCTCTGTCAAAAATTAAGCCTGTATTTAACAAATCTATTCCTGGGCTCTCTATTCTGTTCCACTGATCTGCTTACAATTTTGTCAATACCACTCTGTCTTGAATACAGTAGTTTATAATAAGTCTTGAAGTCAGGTAGTATCAGCCTTCCAATTTTGTCCTCTGTGTCAACTACTGTGGATCTTTGTCTCTTCACATAAATTTTAGAATCAGTATACCATAAAATACCTTGGTGGGATTTCTATTGCAATTGCATAGAATATCAAGTTGGGAAGACTGACATCTTGACAATACTGATGCTATCTATGAGCATAGAATAGTTCTGCACTCAGTTATTTTCATTTCTTTCATCAGAATTTTATAGTATTCTTCATATAGATCTTATATCTATTCTGTTATATATAAGCATTGTTACATATATATATATACATATATATGGGGAATGCTAATGTTAATAGCATTGTATTATTAATTTCAAATTCCACTTGCTCATTCCTGGTATATGGGGAAGTGATTGACTTTTATACACTAACTTTGCACCTGCAACCTTGCTATCATCAAGTATTGGTTTCAGGATTTTTTGTTAACTCTTCTAGATTTTCTAAACATATAATCATGTGAACAAAGACAATTTTATTTCTTCCTCTGCAATCTATATGCCTTTTATTTTCTCTTGTCTTACTGCATTTCGTAGGCCTTCACATATGATGCTGAAAAGCAAAAGTGGAAGAGAATATCCTCACTTTCTACCTGATCTTAATGGGAAAACCTCAAATTTCTCACCATTATGTATGATGTGAACTGTGGATTTTTGTAGAATATTCTTTATTATATTGAGGAAGTTTCCTTCTACTCCTAATTTATTAGGTTTTACTCACGAATGGGTGCTGATTTTTCAAATGTGTCTTCTGCATCTATCAATGTGTTCTTGTATTTTTTTCTTTTTAGCCTATTCTTTTGATGGATTACATTAATTGATTTTTTAAGGCTAAATCAGTCTTGTATAACCAGGATAAATCCCACTAGGGTGTGGTGCATATTTTTATACATTACTCAATTTGCTAAACTTTTTAAAGATTTTTTGCATTCATGTTAACAAGAGATATTAGTCTTTAATTTTCTTTCCTTGCAATGTCTTTGCCTGATTTTGGTATTAAGAGTGATACTTGCCTTACAGAATAAGTAGTTAAGTATTCCTCTGCTTCTAACCTCTGAAAGAGACTGGAGAGAACTGATATAGTTTCTTCCTTAATGAACCCATCTGGGCCAGCTGCTTTCTGTTTTGGAAGGTGATTATTAATTCAATTTCTTTGATAAAAGCCTATTCAGACCATCTAGTCTAGTGTGAATTTTGGTAAGTTGTGTCCTTCAAGGAACTGGTTCACTTCATTTAGCTTATCAAACTGTGTACACAGAGTTATACGGAGTATTCTTTTTTAATCCTTTCAATGTACATGGGATCTGTCATTAACATCCCTTCTTTCATCTCTGGTATTAATAATTTGTGTCCTCTCTCCTTTTGTCTTAGCTTAGCTGGAAAAACTGATTTTATTGATCTTTTCAAAAGATAACTTTTGTTTTTTATTGATTTTTTGTACTGAATTCCTGTTTTCAATTTCATTGATTTCTGCTCTAATTCTTATGATTTATTTTCTTATGCTTACTTTGGATTTAATTTGTTCTTTTCTAAGTTTCCTGGGGTAGAAATTTAGGTAATTTTTTTTAAGCTTCTAATTTTATATTGGAGTATTAACAATGCTGTGATAGATTCAGGTGGACAGCAAACGGACTAAGCTGTATCGATTCTCCACCAAACTCCCCTCCCATCCAGGCTGCCACTCTGCTCAATATTAGATGATTGATTTTAGATCTTTCTTCTTTCCTAATACATACATTCAATGCTATGAACTTCCTTTTTAGTGTTGCTTTTCCTATATCCCACAAATTTTGGTAAACTGTGTTTTCACTTTCATTTAAAGTATTTTTAAATGTCTTGAGCCATGTGTTATTTAGAAGTACATTGTTTAATCTCTATATATTTGAAGATTTTTGAGTTTTGTTTGTGTTATTGGTTTCTAATTTAATTCCACTGTAGTATAAGAACAGACATGATACAATTTCTCTTCTTTTAAATGTTAAGTTGTGTCTTGTTGCCCATACTGGGCTTAGCTGCTAAATTGTGTCTGACTCTTTGCAACCCCATGGACTGTAGCCTGTCGGGTGCCTCTTGTCCATGGGGATTCTCCAGGCAAGAATACTGGTGTGGGTTGCCATGCCCTCCTCCAGGGATCTTCCCAACCCAGGTCTCCCGCGCTGCAGGATTCTTTACCATCTGAGCCACCAGGGAAGCCCTGTGGCCCATAACGAGGTCTATCTTGGTAAATATTCTGCAATAACTTAAGAATGTTTATTTTGCTGTTGTTGGATAAAGTACTCAATAGATGTAAATTATACCCAGTTGATTTATTATGTTGCTGATTTCAACTATTTTCCTCACTGTTTTTCTGCATGCTGGAGCTGTCTATTTTTGAGAAAGCTCCAACTATAATAGTGGACTTACCTATTTCTTTATGTCATTCTCTTACATTCTGCTTCACACAGTTTGACACTCTGTTTATAGACATTAAGGATTGTTATGTCTTGGACAACTGACCTCTCTATGATTATATGCCCCTTTATCCCTTATAACTTTCCTTAATTAAAATTATCTCTGTCTGAAATTAATATATCTACATTTGCTTTCTTTTGGTTCGTGGTAACATGGTATATTTTTCTTCACTCATATACTCTTTACCTATCTATGCATTTTAAATTATGGTCATTTAGGCAACATATGGTCCTTATTTTTTCATCCAATCTGACAATGTGTCTCTTAATTAGTTCATTTAGAAAACTGAGGTTCAAAATTATATCGATACAACTGGATTAATATCTATGATATCCACTACCCTTTTTTATTTGCTGTCCTTGTTCCTTATTCTTATTTTTGTCTTCCACTTTTTTTTTTCCTGTTATGGTTTTGAGAATTTTATATAATTCCTTTTTATCTTCTTTCTTAGCATATCATTGTTTTCTCATAATTTTTAATGGCTACCCTTAAATGTGCAACACGTTAACATTTAATCCAAATCTACTTTCAAGTAACACTCACAGCTAATGTGAGTACCATATAATAACAAAATAAGCTAGACAAAAACAAATACTGCATGATCTCCCTTATGTGTGAATTTTTATTTTATTTTTTTAACTCAAACTCATAGAAACAAGAGAGTAGAATGGTGGTTACAGGGGGTTGGAGGTAGAGGAAATAGGTAGATGTTGGTCAGTGGGTAGTAGCCTTCATTTGTAAGATAAAAAATTCTAGGGATCTAATGTATAGCATGTGACTATAGTTAAAACCTGCAGAAGGAAATGGCAACCCACTCCAGTGTTCTGGCCTGGAGAATCCCAGGGACGGTGGAGCCTGATGGGCTGCCGTCTATGGGGTCGCACAGAGTCGGACACGACTGAAGCGACTTAGCAGCAGCAGCAACAGCAGCAGGAATGATTTAGGAGAAGGCAGGGACACCCCATTCCAGTACTCTTGCCTGGAAAATCCCATGGATGGAGGAGCCTGGTGGGCTGTAGTCCATGGGGTCGCTAAGAGTCTGACATGACTGAGTGACTTCACTTTCAGTTTTCACTTTCATACATTGGAGAAGGAAATGGCAACCCATTCCAGTGTTTTTGCCTGGAGAATCCTAGGGACGGGGGAGCCTGGTGGCTACCGTCTATGGGGTTGCACACAGTTGGACACGACTGAAGCAACTTAGCAGCAGCATAGTTAAAACCATATTGTATATGTTGCAAATGGTAGGAGAGTAGCTCTCAAGCATTCTCACCATGAAAAAGAAAAATTAATTCTGTAAGTTGATGTGCTATTTAATATGATTCTGATAATTATTTCACAAAATATATACATATATATGTATATATATAAATCACTGCACTGTACACTTTAAATATATACCATTTTATATGTCCATTAATGACTAAATAAAGTTGTGAAAATGAAGAAGATTCAAATCTCAAGCCTTTGCTCTGTCCCAGCTGACACTGAATCAAGAAAAGACAAACTATCCCTGGTAAGCCATACCCTAACCACAAATTCATGAACAAAATAAGTGCTGTTTTTGTTTTGAGTCATTAAGTTTGCAGGTGAAAGAAGTTTTACACTAATAGATAACTTGAACAGGAGCCAATGTCTTAAAAACATTAAGTAACCAAGAGAAAAAAATAAGATATGATGAAGTAGTAAGGAATAAAAGCAGTTGAGAATTTATAATTCCTTTCACAATTGTCCACAGTTAAATTTCCAACTCTAAATATTTTTCTTTATATATACTGAGCACAAAACACTTTTATTTTTCTCTAATTGAGGCAGGGGAATTAGTGTGCATAAAGAATGTCAGATGGATATTCCTATAGAAAACAGTGTCTTAAATAAGTGAGCTAGCTGGTCTGGTTTCCTTTTGGAACTTAAAAAATCTCTTGATTATAATGTGACTCTGTGATAGTTGTTTTATGATATCATTCATAGATAAAATTTATAAAGTATGTTGTGTGTATATATAGTATTTATACACACAATAACAATGGCAATATTAAACAAGTCTACACATACAAATATGCCAAGGTTGATTAGTTTGAGCCTTTCTTCTCCAGCTGGTAAAGTCACTCCCTATACAGAAAACATACGGGAAAGATAAATCAGTTTTATCAAAAATTTTTCTAAATAAAAATCACAGTAAACAAGCAGAGAAAGAATCAATTTGAGAATCCAATAAATAAAAATAAGCAATCATAATAATGATTATACTTTATTCTTATAAGGAAATACATAAAATAGGCTTTCTTCAGTTTATATTACACCTTTTACTCATTTAACAAATATGCTTACTGGATGACTACTGCATAATGCTGTTTGCGGATGACTTCATCCACAGGATAAACAGTGACCAAATTCCTGCCTTTCTACAGGCAGTCAACTCATTTCCAGAACATAACTTAGAAACAAGCAAATACAGCATTAGGATATTGGGAAACAGCTGCCAATTTTCAAGTATTTTAAGGCATCTTTTAATGAACAGACTGCCTGAAATCTGTATGTTTTTCTTTTACAGTAACAATCAATGTACTTCATCATGTAACTGAAACCTCCTTGTACCAAAACTGTTGTTTGTAAAGGAAATCTATGAATGAACACTCATACTTGAATCTTGATTGATCAGATTTTAATGAATTTCAAGAAGACTCTTCTACAGATGTTTATTGATTATGAGTAAATTCACCCAAAAATTCTAGTGGGCTAATATAAGACTGTTGCTTACACTTTAACTCAAATGAGCCATTGATGAGATCACTGACCTCACTAAATGTAAGGCTTTTTCAGACTTATATTCCACTTCCTTCAGTAAATCTTTTAAGCTGAAGTGATCACAGCCTCTGAATTCATATTCATTTTTTAAACTTACAGAGCACTTAAATCTATGCTCTCTCATATAGTTGTTTTTACATTTTTATGTATTATTTAACTCTTACATTTTATTTAACATTTTAACTTTTTTCCAACTTAATTTTAAGTCTTTCAATAATAATTACTTTAACTCATTTTTAAAACATTTTTATTTTATTGTCTCTCCAACTAGAGCGTAAGTTCCCTGAAGTGACTTGTCCTTTTCTGTTTTTTAATTCGCAGTACCCAGCACAGTGCTACAGACACACAATAAATATCTGTTAGTTAAATGAATAAAGTACACAACAGGCAATAGTGAAAATAAAAACAGTACCTTACAAGCTACAAGGAGGATTCTGATATTCTTCAATTTGTTACATAAACTTAAATTTTAAAAGAAATATCCAAAATATTCCTTAATCCATATTCTAATGATAAACCTCGATTCTCAAGTGTTTATCTGTTTGTAACAAATGTGAGGATAATTTTGTATGGTTTCCACATTAACTCTTATCTAGCACTCAGCATTAACCAAATTACTTCTTAGAAATAGATGCTTAGGGCTCATATTTCTCCACATGCAATCTCAGACAGCATTTGCCAAGAGTCTCAAATAAAGAAATACTTTGAAATATTATCAGTTAATGATTTGGGACTGAAAATTTTGACTCTGTTCATAAATCAAGGTTTTACTGATATGATGTATATAAAGTAGTTTACCAAGAGAAGCTGTCAATAGTTTGTGTCTAGGTAAATCTGGAAAGCCGCCAGAGTAGCACTTGCCCTGGCACTTTTGCAAATACAGCTGAGTAGGCAGCCATTATATTGGCAGAAGGTATAACTGGATCTCTGATGGCCTGAAAAGAAAGGCTCATAAACTCTTGGTATGTAAAGGTAATTCCCCAGGGAAAAGGTGAGTAGACATTTACAAGGCAAAGGACTCTCCTCAGAGGAAAGGATGGAGAATCTAAATCCTTCCCCCAGAGGCCTTTAAGGTTAAGCGTCTTTATAATCTATGTAATTGAGGTCCTAAGATAGCCCTAAATAACGTGGTCCAGTCTAATGTGGTCCTACTGACAAGAGCTCAAAGGTCCCTAAAAGAAAGATAAGTCAGAGTGAGGTGATGGAGGAGGGCCTTGGGAAAGTTGGGTTGCAGCACAGGTTGTGGGTAATTGTAGAAGCCCTTCTAGACTTATTAGTAGCATCATTTTGCAGAGAAATAGCTGAGCATATGAATATAAAAATAAAACTGAAGCTTCAGAAAATAAACTGTGAATTGCCATCTCTTTCTGTACAGGAATCTAAACTAACAAAGGAGACAACAGTAGACAGAATACACTGGACCATACGGGACTCATTTTCGACACTAACATAATGTGGCAGTGACAGAAGCAATGAAAGCTGGAAACTGAAGTGTATGAGGGACTGGTAAGCCTTTCCAATCTGATTTGAAAAAGCAATTCCAAGAAGTACATAAGCCACATATATTAAATAAAGACAAAGGACATAATCTTAAATGAAGCAACAGTCTATTAGAACTTGTTACAGTATTCAGTTACTTATTCATTTAATATTTAACTCATGCACAGAGACTGGTTTTCAGAACCCTTGCTGTTAGCCCACAGAGACAATCTAAAATACTTGACACACTGTTCTCTGCTTTGTGGCCTCAGCAAAAACTCTTAGGACAGACAAGTCCCATTTTAACTTTCGGAACACTAGTTCAGCACTGTGACAGTCATGTTGAATAAGACAAATAAGCCACAGGCACAGACTTTAAGTAGTTTACAATAAAATGCAAAGGGGAATAGTAAACAAGTAATTTCAGTGTAATATACTGAATAAAACTGCAACGCAATATAGCAAATAGAAGGTGAGCACCTAGGAAGGACAAGTATCTTTCTTTCTAAGAGCAGGACAGAAACACTTAACAGAGGAACTATTTCTTTGAGTTGAATCTCAAGGCATCGATAGGTTCATCATATAAAACTCTAGGTAGAGGAAACACCATGATCAAAGGCACCAAGACACGAACCAGTAGGTAATACTTATCCAGGGAGAGTTAAAGATCAAGGAGAACATCTGACAGTAGCAGGAGATAAATGTGAAAATTAAGCAGGTGCCAAATTAAGAAGGGCTTTGTGCACAAAGAAGAGTTTCAAAGATTTTGGACAGTGTTGCTAAGCCTCTGTGACACTCTAAATAGAGAATAACATTATTCATATTTGCTTCAGGACATCCAGCTGGAAAATGTGTTGAATAGATTTTTTTGGGGGGTGGGGTATAGTAAGAATAAGTAGACTTCAATTTACTGTTTCAAAAATTTGATTTATATGAATGGTGACTGTTGTGTACGCATGAGAAAGACAGGGGAGGGTGTGAAATAAAAGAGAAAGGAGATGCAATTTCTAAATTAGATATAAGTTATTCCAAATTTTCACAAGAAATAGCCTTATTTTATAATCTTCTTAAATTATGATTTTTAAATTATTCATTAAAAAATTCCTTCCAAAGGAATTTTTAGTCTCTTTATGGAGAACACATATAAAGAATTTGGTTTCCCAGATTCAAGAAAATGCCAGAGACTATCATTCTTAAACTCAGTTTACTTGTGCTGAGTGTTTAGCTATGTGTTTTCTGCATGAGCCTAACAAAAAATGAGCTTTCTGTGTTGGATTCTTCTCCCAGAAATTTCAGTGTTTATGCTTACTGGTTTGGCAAGAAACCAGATAAGCGGTTCATGTAGAAAAACTTGGCAAAAAATACCTCTGCTTCTCCTGAGAACTCTCCAGTTTCATTTTGTTATTAAAATTATCTTGATATATATTCTAGACTCAGTCAAATCCGTAACAGTGAAATAGGAAGGACATTGGAAAGGTAGTATTCTTGGAGATTTGGTATTGTACAGAGGCTAAAGAATAAGCTCAAGAGTGACAATGTTTGAGTTTAAATTCTGGCTCCACCTACAAGCAGCACTGTGACCTTGAGATGGCTAACTACCTGCTTTTTGCCTTTTTCCTCATGTTTAAATTCCAGATTTTCACCTCTATTTCACATAGCTATTATGAGGATCATAATAATGTATGAAATATAATGAGCCCCATGCCTGGCAAATATATATAGTTAGTACACAGTACCACTATTATTGTATAAATATTAAAAATATTACTGCAATGACTATTTTCTTCCTTAACTATTACATGATAATTAATGAACATCTAACCATTCTAGCTTTAAAGCCATATAGTGAGCATCATATCTGATCTCTTTTCAAACTCTTTAAAAATCTTCATTTTCTTCTTACACCTTATATAACAAAAGATTCTGGCAGCAACATAGATAGTACAGCATAATGGATCTGCATTTTAAATCATCTTAATGTTTATTATATCAGTAAATGAATAATGGAAAATAGTCAGATGCTGAATATGTAAATGTAACACATATACTTAAACTATTCTTTTTGATACATGGTAATGATCACAGAATCATAATGGTTCACCTAAAATTATGCTGTCTCATATAACAATTGCACCAGGTATTTCAGAAGAAGGTATAAATCTCCAATAGTGTCCTGTGGCAATGGGAAGTAATTAGAGTATTTCACACTTAAAGATTAATATTTTGGATTTATATTGTACCTTTCATCTAAAGACTTCAAAACCTCTATAAACATTAACTCATTAACTTTTCAACTGCCACCCCCTCCCAAGGTTAGGAGGCATCCAACAGCATTTTACAAATGAGGAAAGCAAATTGAGAAGAACTAAATGTTGTATTTATGATTAGTAATCATAGTACACTGCAAGATTTTTTTAAAAGACGTTAAATAATACTAGTGGACTCAACAATTTTGTAGATGTAAACAAAATCCTTGTATGTTTTTCACTGCACTGTTTTTCCATGGTATTTCTTCTAAAAAACATTTTCAATTTTGTCTATGGTATCTAAAAACTTAAAAGTAAGATGTTTTAGAACAATATCTTCATACAACACATTTAATAAATATAAAGCTGAGAGAGAGAAAATTTGTGTCCATATCTTTGTATGTTTTCATATATTGCAAGTTTTTCAACAGGCACGACATAATTTTTTCTTTACCAAAACTAATACAACATTCAATTAAACGTGTAAAATTAACATGTTTTGCCTCAGCAGAAAAGATGTTTACAGATATACAGACTTTTTAAAAGTAACCCCAAATTACACACATACAATATAACTTCATCAAGCAGTGTATATTGTATACAGGCTTGGAATTTAAGATCTTTTTAAAAATAATTTTATTTATGTATTTATTCTTGGACGTGCTAGGTCTTCATTGCGAAGCAGGCTTTTCTCAAGTTGTGGCAAGCAGGAGCTGCTCTCTAGTTGCGATGCATGGGCTTCTCACTGCAGTGACTTCTCATGCTGCAGAGCATGGGCTCTAGAGCATAAGGGCTCAGTAGTTGGGGTTCCTGCTCTACAACACATGCTCAATAGTTGTGGAACATGGCCTAAGTTGCTCCATGGCATGTGGAATTTTCTTGGATCAGGGATCGAATTGTGTCTCCTAGACTGGCAGGCAGATTCTTTACCACTGAGCCACCACGGAAGCCCAGAATTTAAGATCTTTTGTGATATAAGACCAATTCATTTTTCTAATCTTACCTCCAAATATCTACTCCTCACTTAGCCTTCATATTATTTATAACAAATAACTCATTTTTCCCCCAAATATACTCAGCCCTTTCCTTACTGTATTTTGTTCCTTCTCAGAACATGCTTTCACTGTAAGTTACATATCAAAATACTATTTAATGTCTTCCATGCAACTTCCTAGATCTTCTCTATACCAGTCGCTGTTGCTGCCACACCTGGATTCTCAGTCCAGTCCAAGCATTTGAGGCAGTTCATGGATAAAGACTGCAGGCGGCCATAGATGAAGACATTACCCGCCTAGAAGAGTCAATTAGTCACCTAGAAAAATCACTGACCTCCCTGTCCGAGGTGGTCTTGCAAAACCGAAGAGGGCTAGATCTAATTTTTCTGCAGCAAGGGGGACTCTGTGCGGCCCTGGGAGAAGAATGTTGTTTCTACGCAGACCACACTGGGATAATAAGAGAATCTATGGCAAAGGTGAGAGAAGGACTAGCCCAGCAAAAGAGAGAGCGAGAAGCCCAGCAGGGATGGTTTGAATCTTCGTTTCAACAATCTCCGTGGCTAACAACATTAATTTCCACCCTGGTGGGACCTCTTATGGTGCTTTTACTAATACTCACCTTTGGCCCATGCATCCTCAACAGGCTCATTACGTTTATAAAAGAGCATATTAATACAGTTCAACTATTTGTGCTTAAGACAGCAATATCAAACTGTACCCCAGAACAAAGAGGAAGATTCCTCTATATGATCTAAAGACAGGGGGCAATGTTACAAACTCACCAGAGCCATGAAAGGCTCAGAGAGGCGCACTAGGCCAAAAATAATCCCTGTGTCATGCTTCCGGGGCTCCTGGGGATGATAACTCTGGCCAATCAGAGGGATGATAACTCTGGCCAATCAGAGGGATGATAACTGGCCAATCAGTAAAGACCAGGAAACTCCTGCAGCCAATAAGCCCTGCTAACTCTCTGTCTTTGTCCTAAACCTATAAATACTGCTGTAATCCAAGGCTCAGGGCTCTCCTCAAGACTCCACTGCGCTGGATGAGACGGGAGCCCTGGCTCGAGCTAGAAATAAAACCCCTTTATGCTTCTGCATTGCTGTGGACGTTTTATTCTCTGTTTTGGGGACTCGGACTCTGGGCATAACAAGACTAATGAGTATAACAGTTCAGACCCATAATTTCCAGGTGTCACAACCTCTGTGGTGTAGTTTTCATTCCAGAGAACACTTTGGAATCAGGCAGAAGACAGTATTCTGGAACCATGCTTCTACCTATACCCTACACTGCTTGCTCACTCCCTTCAGTTTTCTTCTGGGAAAATTTCCTCAATAAACTACCTGCACAAGAATCCCTATCTCAGGCTCTGCTTCTAATGAATTCAACCGACAATACCCACAATTCAGTGAATTCCTGAATTCCTTGTAATTTTATTTATAATAGTAGACAATAAAAAAAATTTTTAAGTCTAATAATAGGGGCTGGTTAAGTAAGTCACTTTCTATTTTCACAGTAGGATAACACATAAACATTAAAACATTATTTTATAAAAATACTGAATAGAGTTTCTGATATAATAATGGTACTAAATATTGTATATAGTCTTATGCCCAAAGTCCCTGCTAAATAATGGAGATATGACTTTTAAAAGATAAGTACACTACCCAAATCCATGAATTGTACAATAGCATAAGACACATACCATACAAAGTATTACACAATCACCATTTTTTAATTTCCACTGAGATATATGATGTGAGGGATAAGCATGGTTCATTAAAGATGAGAGATCTAACTTGGTTTGTAGAGTCAAGAAGACTTGAAGGAGGAAACACAGTTTAATTTACAAGGTAAGGCATGATGGGGTGTGAAGCTGGAAAAGTCATCTGCATAAAGGAAGTAGTAAATCCAATGATACTAAGGAAGAAGGATCATGACACATTTAGGTAAAAAACAGAAAAAGCCAATGTGGTTTAGGGAGCAAAGACTGCTAAGGATACAGAGGTCTGAAAACCCAGAGCCTTATAAGTTGTGGTAAAGGTTTAGGTTTTAAGATTTGTGGAACTCATACAGGAACATAAGAGATATTAAGCATAGCAGGGACATGATATTCTTTTATGTTTTAAACAGTACTCAAATGGCTCTAAATAGTAACATTATCAACATCAGGGGGAGTAGAAGACACAGGTATTTTCATGTTATGAGATTAAGTAAGTTGTTAGTTGAAGTAAGAGATGATGGGCACTTGAGCTGCTGCTGCTAAGCTGCTTCAGTCGTGTCCGACTCCGTGTGACCCCATAGATGGCAGCCCAGCAGGCTCCACCGTCCTTGAGATTCTCCAGGCAAGAACACTGGAGTGGGTTGCCATTTCCTTCTCCAATGCATGGAAGTGAAAAGTCAAAGTAAAGTCACTCAGTAGTGTCTGACTCTTAGCCACCCCATGGACTGAAGCCTACCAGGTTCCTCCATCCATGGGATTTTCCAGGCAAGAGTACTGAAGTGGGTTGCCATTGCCTTCTCCGGGGCACTTGAGCTAAGGAGTAATAAACTGATAGGTTTGAGATATTACAAAGCAGAAACAACTGGACTTCTGTTTGACTGGTTATATGAATGGAGATTAAAGGAGACATCAAGCATTACTCCAGGGGTTCTGGCTTTTCCAACTGCCAGATGGTAGTACCACTCACTGAAATAGACATTATGATGAAGCAGTGGGTAGAGAGCAAGTTAGGAAAGATTTTTGGTTCTAAACATATTAAGGGTGACTTTATGATATCTAATAAGAATGATTAGATTATTAAAGAATAAGAATAATTAAATATAAATGACTCCAGAATCCCAAATTCTTCATAAATAAATGTATCTATATGCATATGTGTGTGCATGTACAATGAAGGTATAAATAAAACTGCAATGTATGGTGTGTAATGAAAATGAAGTCCATACATTATAATATTGACAATGTTTGTTCTTAAATAATAGAATTATGAGACAACTAATACTTGTGATGTGCTTTTTTACTTAGTTTTTACAGTATACACCAAATTTTGTCCTCATAAAATAAGTTAATAAAATCTAATCTGCTCTCCATAAACTACCACAGCTCTTGAAGAATACTTTATTATAGTCTTCTACAATTATTAGAGAAAACAATCACTCAAAATACATATTTAAAATAATATATATATAATTATATATGTATTTGGCATTTCGCTTTAATGACCATTTAAGTTTAAACATTCAACCATCACTCTGTGTAGCTATTTTTTTCTATTTTGTAGGCAATATTCCCCAATAACTGTAAAACATAAAAAATGATTTTACTGCCTACTTCAGCCTTCTTTTTACTGCATGAGTAACAAAAAATGATTGAAATGAACTCAGAAACACATTGACTTATTCATAATATGTATGTTTTAATCCTAAGATTAAATAAACCCTTAATATCACCCTCCTACAAAGTCAGAATAAAAGCAGACTAATAACAATGATGATTAATGATCACTGAATGCTTATTAAACATGCAAATTTCAATATTCAAAAAACACTCAACATTCAAAAAATGAAGATCACGGAATCCAGTCCCATCACTTCGAGGCAAATAGATGGGGGAAAAAATGGAAACAGTGACAGGCTTTATTTTCTTGGGCTCCAAAATCACTGCAGGTGGTAACTGCAGCTATGACATTAAAAGACGCTTGCTCCTTGGAAGAAAAGCTATGACCAACCTAGACAGCATATTAAAAAGCAGAGACATTATTTTGCCAACAAAGGTCCGTCTAGTCAAAGTTTTGGTTTTTCCAGTAGTCATGTATAGATGTGAGTTGGACTATAAAGAAAGCTGAGTGCTGAAGAATTGATGCTTTTGAATTGTGATGCTGGAGGAGACTCTTGAGAGTCCCTTGGACTGCGAGGAGATCCAACCAGTCCATCCTAAAGGAAATCAGGAGATCAAACCAGTCCATCCTAAAGGAAATCAGTCCTGAATATTCACTGGAAGGACTGATGCTGAAGGTGAAACTCCAATACTTTGGCCACCTGATGCAAAAAACTGACCCACTGGAGGAGACTCTGATGCAGGGAAAGATCAAAGGCAGGAGGAGAAGGGGACGACAGAGGATGAGATGGTTGGATAGCATCACTAACTCAATGGATGTGACTTTGAGCAAGCTCTGTGAGTTGATGATGGACAGGGAAGCCTGACATGCTGCAGTCCATAGGGTCACAAAGCATCGGACACGACTGAGAGACTGAACTGAACTGAACTGAATGCTTATTATGTAACAAGCAAAGCCTTTGGATGCTTTGTAAAGATTATCTTCTTCAACAGTAAATTTATAGTAAATATATTCTCTTTTTTGTAGTAAGAAAAGAGGTTCAGCTGTGTTACATAAGTTTCTGTTGGGCATGTATCTAGTAGCTGATAGGGCTGGGATACCAATTTAGTCAGGCTGACTGTGGCTTCATGCCAAGCCTCATAATATATTACTCTCATTCTGAAAAGGGTGTGGTTTCGTATTAATTTTGGAACTGAGATTCGACACATAATTTTTTATAGACCACAGTTACTTCAAACAAGAAGACAAAAAGCCATAAGGCATATGTGACCCTCTCCTGTGTAGTAATCAACTGCTCAAGGGGTTCATGAAGCTAAGATTTATTGACTACCTACTGTTATCAGTTAGGATACTTAACATAGAATAAATAAGAAAACCTAAATCAACTTTAAATAGGAAATTGTTGGCACACATAATGAAAGTCTAAAGCGAAAGCAGGCTCCAGGCACAAGTTGATGCAGAGGTTCACAACACCTCCAAGGCTTGGCTCTATTTTGCTACAATTCTCTTGGCTCTGCTTTGTTCTTCTTGCTGATGGCTGAGAGCCAAGGTAGCTATAGCAAATCTAGGTTCTTCATCCACATACAGTACCATTACAAAAATGGCAAAACCTTTGTTCAACTTTCTAAATTCCAACGATGAGGACTGAGACTTTCTAATTAGGCCAGTTTAGGTCATAAGTCTACCTCACCAATTACCATGAGCAAGAGGACTGAATACACTAATAGGCTCAGCCGGGTTCACGTGCTTTACTCTAGTGCTACAATATCCATAGATATTCAAGACATCCACAATGAAATCAGAATCTACCAGGAACACATAGGGGAGGCGGGCTCGGAAATCAAGCAGTATGTGTTCCTGCTTCATTTGTGATAGCTTTATATGTGTATTATCTTATTTAAATTAAGTGAAAACACCAATAAAATAGGAATTATGAACTCTGTTGTATAAATTAAAATACAGAAGATTACAGTATTATGCAAACTACGTTTTTTAAATTCGGTCTGGTTTAATAGCGTCTGCATTTTCCAAACTAGCAATTTGACTACTTTACATAGAAATCATGTCAGCTATTGAGCTACATAGTGGCAGTCATCATGGGAACAAGATATGTAAGGAACATTCTGATCCCCTCTGCCGCTACTACCGCTGCTAAGTCACTTCAGTTGTGTCCGACTCTGTGTGACCCCATAGATGGCAGTCCACCAGGCTCCCTCGTCCCTGGGATTCTCCAGGCAAGAATACTAGAGTGGGCTGCCATTTCCTTCTACAATGCATGAAAGTGAAGTTTCTCAGTTGTGTCTGACCCTCAGCGACCCCATGGACTGCAGCCTTCCAGGCTACTCCGTTCATGGGATCTTCCAGGCAAGAGTACTGGAGTATCAGCAGTATTCTCCGCTGATACCCTCTCAGGTTACTTAAATACAGTCATCCCTGAGTATCTGCATGGGATGGGTTCTAGGACCCCTGTGGATATCAAAATTCATAGATGCTCAGTCCCTTATATACAATGGTGGGGAATTTGCATGTAACCTAAGAATATCCTCTTGTATACTTTGAATCATCTCGAGATAACTTATAATACATAATATACTCTAAGTGTTATATAAATAGTTGTAGATCTAATGCAAACACTATGTAAATATTTGCCCTGTGGCAAATTCAAATTTTGCCTTTTCAGAACTTTCTGAATTTTTTAAAAAATATTTTCATCATCAGTTGGTTGAATCCAAGGATGTAGAAACCACAGATATGGAGGATAGATGCTCAGCTAATTACAAAGAAAGCAGTACATACTGGGTTAAGTGCTCTAACTGGAATTTACTTCTAATAGCTAAATTTCAGATATTAGGCTGCTTCTTCAAGTGGCACTTAGTGTGGCTGCCATGTGTCTTCTCTTGTCTTCTTTAAATCAATAAACAGTTTGTGTTAGAAATTAAATACATTTTAACCATTTTCAAAGGACCGCTACATAAAAATAACAAGAAGTCAATTTAACATATGATTTGGAAATAATAGTTAAAACTGCATGGACTGTCTTGTAATAATTCCTCATTCATGTCTCAAAATCCAATGTGCTTTAAGTTAAGGACTCTACTATTTAAGTTTGTGAAGAACCTCTGTATCAAGTAATAAAGGGCCTTAAAGTAGTATTAAAATTTTCTCAATAAAGACTTGTAAAATGAATCCTGATGAGTGGAAGGAGTTGCCATGCATACTGTTAAAGTAAACTTCATTTTCCTAGAAATGTTAATATCCTGATTGGGATAACTTTTATATGTTAATATATTTGGAGAAGATGAGCTTGAAAAAAGTTCAGAACTTCTTCACATTGTCATTTCTTTTTAGTTAGTAGCTTGAAGGGTTTTTTTATTTAAGTGCATATTACTTCAGCTGTAATTTATATGCTACGTGCAACATTTCTGATCATTTCAAAGCAGTTTGTCAGCAGTCTACATTTCTAAGTTCTAACAACAATCAGTCCCCATTGAAATGTGTGCATCTCTGTCGCATTCCTGCTCCACTCTACTCACAGTCATTTCAATACTCAACAACACTTTAGATACTCTGTTGTTACTTTCCAATCTGCAGACTAGTATTAGCAAGTCTCCCTTCCAAATGCCTAGATTTCAGTTTAAATATTCTTTTATGAAAAATCATTCAATATATGGTATGTGGAGGGTTACATTATTTATAGACACTATGAGAATCTTCATGGATTTGGTTAGAAAAACTAATAAGACATTTTAAAATACTGTATTCATAAATTAAAATGTGTCTAAGAATTCTTCACAAAAGAGAGGAGAATTCATCAATAGGAAGAATTCTTGAAATCTTATTAACACTACAATATTGTCTCTTAATATTGCCACAATTTGGTATAATATATTGAATTTACAAATAAAGGTATTTATAATCAGTACCTTATGAATGCTCAATGTAAGGTGACATACATTTATATAGAGGTTACAACTACTAAAACCAGTCATGCAAACCATAGCACGTTCTCTGGTTACTGCTGCCAAGAAATCTCTCCGGATGGGAAAACCACCTCTCAAGAGGGTACTTTAGCCCTCAATCCCTAGCTCCAGGGTCTCTAATCAATCCCCACACACTCCAGTCTTTGTTCTGGATCACACAGGAAAATTCTTCCCTGTAAAATAAGGCCCTTCTTGACCCAAAGAATCCTACAATTACAAGAAGCTGGGACCAACTAATGTGAGCTGGACAATGGGGAAGATCTAGCAGCAGCTAGAATCACCCTTAGACAAGAAGATCCTCATTCTTGTTGTCAGGATGGGCACAGAGAGTTCTATAACCTCCAACAGTAAAATGAAGGTTAGAGCAGTATCTTCTCATTTAAAAAATTAAACATTTAAAATAATCATGAGAGTCTATGATACCATTATCATACTACAATATGTAATTCTTAAAGGGTTAAAAGTAATCTTTTATCTTCTTCCTTGAATTATTCTTCTACCATCCCCTTGCTTTCTGCACTACAGCTATAGTACTATCCTTGCCAGTCTCTGAACATGCCAAGCATGTTTCTCTCTCCTCTCCTATTCTCCTCTTATCTTCTCTTCTTCTCTCCTCTTCCTTTCTCTCTCCTTTTCCAGAATGCTCTAACCCTGTCACTTCATTTTAGTTTCTGCTTTGTTACCTCCTCAGAGATAATGTCACTGGCCTGTCATTCTTCAGTAAATGCATACTCTCCATCATTCTATGTCCCTTACCTTGCTGTCTTTTTTCTTCATATGTCTCTATACTTTCAATTCTTTCTCTACTGTTTGTCTTCCACTTTAGAAGTTTCAGGAAAATGAGACTTTTTATTGTTTCCCCTGTTTTATTTATCATTCAAGGATAAAGGAACACCTGATACATTTAGATATTCCACAAAAATGTAATGAATATTGTAAGAGTTAATATATATTATTATGCTTTGCAATTTTTCATTTGAGCTTCCAAACAAACCTATCTAAATAGATAGCATGGAATTTTACTTTAACGAGAAAAAGCATACATATATTTATTCACCAATTTCACCTTTCAGATAACAAATAGCTTCAGATAACTAAGCCAATGATAACTTCATTCCAATAATGAAGTTTCTAGACAGCAAGAATTTTGTGATGTGATACAGTTACTTATTCCAGCTTATAGAGTAAGCAAGCTAGCAGAAATACAAATATGACTGAATTGGGTTGATACATGATTGTGAGAAACCCATAAAAAGTGAAATAAGTGTAAAACATCATCTTTTTCTTCCTCTTTCTAATAAATGCCAAAGTTTTTATGTAGAGGGTTAAAAAGAAGCCAGATGGCACAAAGCTACTAATAGCTTCCTAGATAATCATAGCTCACAGAACAAAGCATTTGAAACTTCAGGTTTTGATCCACTTGTGATACCTAACCACTTAGGATGTTATCCTAGAATATTGATTATATAGAGTTAACATCATGGACCACAAAATACAAACATAAGAACAATGACTATTATCTAGTACACACACAGATACACAAAGCAAACCTCTACCCAAGATTAGAATCTTCTAGAGAGTAAGAATTTTGTGATGTAATGTATTTACTTATTCCAGCTTCAAGTCCAATTTCCTTTTTCAGCTTCAGATAGAAATTATTACAGAACAGTTAGCAAGAACATAAAGATGAAACCTGAAAACCACAAATTAATACTGACAGAACACTTTCCAATAGCTAACTGTTAGTACATAAACTAATTCTGGCTACAGAAGTTAGAAAAGGACATTCCTGAAAGATTCTTTATATGTACTTCTGCTTCATACATTTTATTCTGAACATACAGAAAAAACTATTAGTTTTAATATCCTATGATAACAAAGGCTTTTCTCAGGTTACATCTTATTATGTACATATTATTATGTTCTTTATTATGTTTATAATCCTGGGTGTTCTTTGGAAGGACTGATGGTAAAGCTGAAACTCCAATACTTTGGCCACTTCATGCAAAGAGTTGACTCATTGGAAAAGACTCTGATGCTGGGAGGGATTGGGGGCAGGAGGAGAAGGGGATAACAGAGGATGAGGTGGCTGGATGGCATCACCGACTCGATGGACATGAGTTTGGGTGAACTCCGGGAGTTGGTGATGGACAGGGAGGCCTGGCACACCGCAATTCATGGGGTTGCAAAGAGTCGGACACAACCGAGCAACTGAACTGAACTGAACTGAACCGTTATCATAAAACTACTTTTCAAAACAAGAAAATTCAAGATCACACAAAGGAAAAGTGCAAGTTCAATACTATAAGAAAAGTTAGTATTCAATGCTTCCTTTCTAGTGTAAGAGAAACTAGTGTCTTTGGTATGCTTAATCGAGAAGCTAACAGAGGTTACTATAACTGTAGTAATATAATCACACGTAACCAAAAAAATTGCCATCATTTTCCTAATGAACACAAGTGGATTAGGCTGTTATTTCCTCTGAATGTTTACTTTAGATCATCCAGGTTGAAGTTCATTCAGCAAACCTCTGGCCTACTGAGTCACATATCTAGCTGACATTAGCTGAAGTGGCCTATTAGTCACTTTCATGCACCCCTTCCCTGCATCAGTGTTCCTGCAGAGAAGAACATCGGACATGGCACAGGAGGCAGTCCTTGTCCTGTTCCAGCAGAGACCTGGACTGCACGCAGCTGTTAGGCATTCTATAAAGGTCATTCTCCCTCTTGAGTCTGTGTATTATTTGTTTTTGTCCTTATTCAACACTTGACATTTCTCTCTGTCTCTACCTCTGTATAGCTCCTTTTCAAGCAGATGAACATTTATCACTTCATATATTAACATACACAAGAAGTACTTTTAAAGTATGTTGGTAAAAGTCAACTTTTATTTTTCCTTGTTTTCTTTCCTGATGGCCCTTAACACAAGACATCATCCTACCAAAGATAAAAATGACATTGCAAATAATGCATCATGTCTTCCTTTTCTCTGCATACGACTTTAATCATTATAATTTTCTTTTAATTCCTTTCTATTCCACACATGAGAGGGGAAGAAAAAGGATAAACATTCGGAAAGAATGCCCAAAATGTCTTCTGGATTCAAAGAAAATAAAATTTCAGGAAACATATCTAAACATATCTAAAACTTTCATTTATAAAAGGTGAAACCAAAACAAGATGATTTTGTGGAATAATTAAATTATTTTTCATAAGAGAGGAATATTGGCCAAATGCTTTATGTAAGACCTGGATAGCTTAACTTAAAGATCTAGCCAAGGAATCATGACTGACTAATTACTCCGCTTTCTCAGTGGAAAATAAGGTAAAACAGGAATATATGTGAAACATGCCTTGTTACTCCCTGGTATATGATGTACTCTAAAATGAGTTTCTGAGTGAGTTTTTCCCAATGGGGACCAGAGATTAAGAGGGCACAAAAACTCCATTTAGAATTATGGACAAGAATGTTGGTAAGCACAGACACTTAATACACTAGAAATAATGTGAAATGAAGACCTACGCCAACTTCAAGTAATTGTATAATACACTAAAAACCAACTAAAGACAAGTGAACAGACACTTTAAAAGATGTACATATTAAGCCTAATAGTGCCTTTTTAAATTAATCAATGATGCTGTGTGACTCAGGAGAAAAAAAACACACACAATAAAATAATAGCCATTTGTAAAACACCAACAAAACTATGTTAATTTTTTAAATAACAACTCACTAGAAGACATTTGTTGTTTTTTTTTTTCAAATTGATGAAAAATAAAATTCAAGGCTACAATAGTTTTATAGAATGTAGTGAGAAGTGGCTTCCCAGGTAACACTAATGATGAAGAACCCACCAGCCAATGAAGGACATGTAAGAGACACGGGTTCGATCCCAGGGCTGGAAAGATGCCCTGCAGAAGGGAATGGCAAGCCGCTCCAGTATTCTTGCCTGGAGAGTACCATGGACCAGAGGAACCTGGCGGGCTGCAGTCCATGGAGTTGCAGAGAGTCGGACATGACTGAAGCAACTTAGCATGGTGAGAAATGCATGGGGTTCCCTGATCCACACTGATAAGAAAATCAGAGAGGGCTCTTAAGAAAGTAACTGGCTTCTTGTTGGCAAAGTGACTATCAGCGGAGGAAAGAGCACAGGACGGCATGGAATAGATAGAAATCCAGTGGAAGCTATTCTCTAGACACAATAAGGGAAGAAATGAGGACAGGTGTCAGACCCAATTCGTATTTATATTCTGTGACTGAGTGCAACTGGAGGAATTAAAATGCAATGCTAAACTCCCCTTAATCTCATCTGCAAAATGGGAATCATGATCGTACCAGCATTATTAGGGTCACTGTAGCAATTTAATGAGATAATAGCTACAAAGTTCACAACAATGATTGGCATATTGTGAAGACTTAATAAATGTCACTCATTACTGGTTCTTATGTATAATTATGAATAGCAAGTTATATATTATTCTCATTATAGGAGATGGATTTAGTCACTTTCACTATGTCCTGTTGTTATGCTTTATAGTATAGTATTGTTGGGGCAGAAAATCAAAATGACGTGACTGCCAGGTGACCCCCAAGCAGGACAATGGGAAGTTCCCTACCCACTTCTCCTGTCCTTGGAATGTATGTTCCACTGGCCTTCCGCCTCCCAGAGGCTGCTCCAAGGATATAGCCTTGAAATAGACGTGTGGTGTTGCGGTCATGTGTACTAGGTATGTAACTGAACTCAGTTAAGGCCTCTGCTATGAGGAACTGAGCCCAGCAAAGGCATACAGCCGTATCTCATTTTACTGGACTTCATTTTAGTAAACTTTGAAGGCATTATAGGGCTTTGGTTCTGTTTTTAATTTGCTCACGTCATTGTCTCTGTGTCACATTTGGCAACTCTGACAAAAATGACAATATTTGATCTGTGATCTGTAATGTTTGATGTTACTATTGCAAAAAGACGATGACTCACTGAAGGCTGACATGATGGTCAGCATTTTTTAGCAAGAAAATGCTTTTGGATTAAGGTACATACACTGTTCCCTTTTTAAGACAAAATGTTACTACACACTTAATAGACTAGTACAGTGTCATGTAAACATAGCTTTTATATGAACCAGAATCCACAATCATGGACTTACTTTATAGTGATACTTGATTTGTTACAGTGGTTCTGAAATCAAACCACAGTATCTCCTAGGTATACCTGAAAACTTTTAAGATTCTAGGGGGTGGATGCAGCCACCCAAGACAAACCTGTAACTAATCTCCCTTGCTTATCAACCTACCATCTAGCAATCTGCAGTGGACCGCTTTTTTTTTTTTTTCAGTCTCTCCCTGCCCTTAATAGAGTGGCTGCTACTGCTAAGTCACTTCAGTCAGGTCCGACTCTGTGCGACCCCATAGACGGCAGCCCACCAGGCTCCCCCGTCTCTGGGATTCTCCAGGCAAGAACACTGGAGTGGGTTGCCATTTCCTTTTCCAATGCATGAAAGTGAAAAGTGAAGGGGAAGTCACTCAGTCGTATCTGACTCTTAGCGACCCTATGGACTGCAGCCCACCAGGCTCCTTCGTTCATAGGATTTTCCAGGCAAGAGTACTGGAGTGGGGTGCCATTGCCTTCACCAAATAGAGTGGCTAGTTTCATGTTAAACCAGAGGCTTCCAAAATGTTTGAGAAGCAACAAGTATCCTCTAGATGAAGCAGGACCAAGGGGACAATAAATTATTAAAATCTTAAATTTATCAAAGCGGCGCCAAAGGTAGGCAAACCAGTTCAATGATCCCTCCAAATACTATAGAAACACACCAGCTGTACTCTTTTAAGATATTATTGGAGTACAGTTGTTTCAGGGCCTCTCTGATAACTCAAATGGTAAAGAATCTGCCAGCAATGTGGGAGATCCAGGTTTGATCCTGGGTCAGGAAGATACCCTAGAGAAGGGAAATGGCTGCCCACTCCAGTACCTTACAATGTGTTAGTACCTGCTATACAGCAAAGTGAATCAGCTATACATACATATGTATCCATTTATTTTGAATAATCATAATTCTAAATATATAATACAATAAAGTTTTTTTTCACTAAAGAACTTTTAAATTAAAATTAATTTGTGGATTTTACATTCAGGGTTCTATACTAATTGTGCTGATTTGGTCTCAAATGCCCAAATAATTTACTGACCTTTAATCAGTTATAAACCTGTGGAGCTGGCTCTATTGATTAAACCCACATTAACAGGTCAATTTTAGAAGACAAGTCTACTTTAACTGAAAAAACAACAATTAGTAAATCAGTACCGATATGTAAAATGGCCAGGATAATCAAATGCTAACCAAATCACCATGAGTTCTCTTTCCCTTTATTTTCTCATCAGTGCACAATTTTTCTCACAGAATTATTTTCCATAAGCACAGGACATGCAAAATAAACATTTCAGCACAGTAAATATTAGGAAGGTAAGAAAGGAGTGCATGATGATATTAAAATAAAATTAGAAAGTAATTAAGTAACTGATGCAAAGAAACAGAGGAAAACAGCAGAATGGGAAAGACTAGAGATCTCGCCAAGAAAATTAGAGATACCAAGGGAACATTTCATGCAAAGATGGGCTCGATAAAGGACAGAAATGGTATGGACCTAACAGAAGCAGAAGATATTAAGAAGAGGTGGCAAGAATACAAGGAAGAACTATACAAGAAAGATCTTCACGACCAAGATAATCATGATGGTGTGATCACTCACCTAGAGCCAGACATCCTGGAATGTGAAGTCAAGTGGGCCTTAGAAAGCATCACTACAAACACAGCTCATGGAGGTGATGGAATTCCAGTAGAGCTATTTCAAATCCTGAAAGATGATGCTGTGAAAGTGCTGCACTCAATATGCCAGCAAATTTGGAAAACTCAGCAGTGGCCACAGGACTGGAAAAGGTCAGTTTTTCATTCCAATCACTAAGACAGGAAATGCCAAAGAATGTTCAAACTACTGCACAGTTGCACTCATCTCACACCCTAGCAAAGGAATGCATAAATTCTCCATGCCAGGCTTCAGCAATATGTGAACTGTGAACTTCCAGATGTTCAAGCTCGTTTTACAAAAGGCAGAGGAACCAGAGATCAAATAGCCAACATCCACTGGATCATGGAAAAAGCAGGAGAGTTCCAGCAAAACATCTATTTCTGCTTTACTGACTATGCCAAAGCCTTTGACTGTGTGGATCACAATAAACTGTGGAGAATTCTTAAAGAGATAGGAATACCAGGCCACCTCACATGCCTCTTGAGAAACCCGTAAGCAGGTCAGGAAGCAACAGTTAGAACTGGACATGGAATAACAGACTGGTTCCAAATAAGAAAAGAAGTATGTCAATTTGTCACTCTGCTTATTTAACTTATATGCAGAGTACATCATGAGAAACACTGGGCTGGAAGAAGCAAGAGCTAGAATCAAGATTGCCGGGAGAAATATCAATAACCTCAGATATGCAGATGACACCACCCTTGTGGCAGAAAGTGAAGAGGAACTCAAAAGCCTCTTGATGAAAGTGAAAGAGGAGAGTGAAAATGTTGGCTTAAAGCTCAACATTCAGAAAATGAAGATCATGGCATCCGGTCCCATCACTTCATGGGAAATAGATGGGGAAACAGTGGAAACAGTGTCAGACTTTATTTTTGGGGACTCCAAAATCACTGCAGATGGTGACTGTAGGCATGAAATTAAAAGACGCTTACTCCTTGGAAGAAAAGTTATGACCAACCTAGATAGCATATTCAAAAGCAGAGACATTACTTAGCCGACTAAGGTCCATCTAGTCAAGGCTATGGTTTTTCCAGTGGTCATGTATGGATGTGAGAGTTGGACTGTGAAGAAAGCTGAGTGCCAAAGAATTGATGCTTTTGAACTGTGGTGTTGGAGAAGACTCTTGAGAGTCCCTTGGACTGCAAGGAGATCCAACCATTCTGAAGGAGATCAGCCCTGGGTGTTCTTTGGACAGACTGATGCTGAAGCTGAAACTCCAATACTTTGGCCACCTCATGCAGAGTTGACTCATTGGAAAAGACCCTGATGCTGGGGGGGGGGGGGGTTTTGGGGGCAGGAGGAGAGGGGGATGACTGAGGATGAGACAGCTGGATGGCATCACCGACTCGATGGACATGAGTTTGACTGAACTCTGGGAGTTGGTGATGGACAGGGAGGCCTGGTGTGCAGCAATTCATGGGGTCACAAAGATTCGGACACAACTGAGCAAGTGAACTGAAGTAACTGATTATTATTGTCTAGAACTTAGAAAGTAATATGAGGTGACGATATTATGACTTTAATGATATAAAAAGTATAAAGTTTGTTGGATTTGAAAGAAGACTTAAAGAAGGGTTGTTTTTCAAAATGGATCCAAGCACCAAAATGATTATAAGCTTATAAACAACCAGAAAAAAAATCTTTATTTTATGAAAGTTCTGAAGCAAATAAAGAAAAAGGATTTTAAAATCATGTTTGTTTAAGGTGTTTTTTTTCATATTAAGCAAACAGCAAGTCTCTTTGAGTTTGTAAATGAGAATATAAATAACCCATATTTTCACAGATAGTTTTCCTCTCTCCTTGACATAATTGAGAAAATCAATTAACTCTAGCCTCGAGATATTTGGCAAATGTGCACAAAACAGAAATAAAATGTACAATTAATCACAACTATTTATGAAATTTTGAGGGAAAGCAGAGAAGGAAAAGGAAAACAAAGTTTTATTGAAAACTCATTCTGTGCCAGTCTTATTTTACTTTTTCCAATTTATCTTATATAATTTACTTTTCATTTGTCTCTTCATTACAGGTGGCTACATTTACATTTTACATATGAAAATAGTAAGGTTGAAAACATTGAAATAAACTGTCCAAGAGTGATTAAAAACCAAGAATAAATACATGTACAGTGATATAGTTTATTAGAGACAGAATTAACTTTTGTAAATTTTGAAGGAAACAAGTTCCAACTTGAGTCTGGTAGAGGAGAAAAGAGGAAGGATGCTGTGAGGAAACAAGAGTGGAGTGCGTAGGCTGAGGAATAGGGTTTGGATCTGGGCTAGACTGCTGGGCTCTAAAATCTGGGAGAATTCCTAGAAGATGGTACATACACTTCCTGCCCCTAGTAGCTGTGGTAATAGTTTCCCAACAGTTGGGTTAGCTACCTCTCACATTATATTAGCAAGCTTCAGAGGAATTAATTACAGTATTCTAAAGCAGTACAGCAGAGCACAGGTAAAATGGACCTTATGTTAATGAAAACAATTATCCAGTTCTACATAATCAGGCTATTTCTATCTCCTGGCCAATAGCCTACATTAATACTTCTTTAATGATGTGACTACAATTATATTTTTAGTAAAAATTATGCTTAATAGACTATTTAAAAATGCCTATCTATGCAGCATTCAACTCATTTAACCTTTCAATTTTCTCATCAGCAAAAGGACTCTGGACTATATACAATTTCTAACCTTCCTCCCAACTATAGAATCTATGATTATGCAATTTCTACATTGAAGATAACCTAAGGAACAGGGTCAGCCCAAGCCTAAAAACTGGCACTGAGAAAGAGAGGAGGAAGGCTGCAGTTTTCTTTGGACACAGAGTGGGGAAAATGCTCTCAAAGCCAGTTCCACATGTGAAAAACCACAGAAAGTAATAACCAGGGTGCCAAAAGTGAAGAAAAGAAGATAAGGTTTATTTGAACTAGGCCATCAAGGGAAGAGCGAGGGTATGAAGGTAAGAGGCCAATGCAGAGTTTCACATGATCATTTCTTGAGGTAAAACTAGACTTCAGAACAGAGAAAAAGGAAAGGAAGTTTAAGAGAATCTAATAAATTTTACACCAAACTAATGGGTATACTTCTGACAGTGAAGTCTGTACCGGTTGAATCTATTAAACACTAGTTACAGTGTAATTAATTTAAAATCTCAAGCCAATATTTTATGCTTATCTCCTCTAACAAGAAAATATTAAATATACAACTTTGAAACTTTAATTCTTAAGGCGATTCTCCTCTTATTTGGAGAGAATACCTCTTATTTGGTATTAATAATATGAATACCTCTTATTTGGTATATTTCCATAAAAACAAAACTTGTCAAAAACTTGTTTAGGTGATGCTTTTTTCTTTTAGGATGCAAAAATGAAGTAAATCTAAATCTTTATTGTAAACTTTATATTTCTGAGAACAATTCACTCCATGTGAGAATGTGTCCTTTATATAGTTCCAGAGACAAAACATCTAAGGTTAGGTGTGAACTGATACAATTGCCAATACCCGGGGAATTCTGTTAACAGCAGCAGTCAAACAGTAGTAGTTAGGGAGAATAGATGCAGAAGAAAAAAGGCAGTGATGACAGATACTAATGTCTGACATTTTAAAATTCAGTTAAATATGTCTGTCTGAACAAAGAGAACCTATACTTAGCTATTTTTCCTCTTTTCTGCTGCCCGTGGAGAAAAGTGGTCTAAGTAATTAAAAATAAAACAAAACCAATACCTCCTTTAGATAAGGAATAATCTGTTGCTAAGACAGAACCACTGCCTATGTTGGCTGGACCAAATGCAAACCAATCACATGCCTTCAGGTAGGGTTTTGAAATGAGTGCAGCTTTGTCCCTGTCTGCCTCCAGTCAGCTCTAGTCTGTCCCTTTCAACCCAGCGGAAATCTTAATACTGTCATTTTCACTTTCAAAAGACTCCCAGTTTGGATAATAAGTTACAAGATGACCCTATTCCAGATGAAAGGGTGTGGCAGGGCAAAACATAACTAAACATCAGCATCAGTGATAACAACATGTTAGCGACCTATTTCATGTAATTTGAGAGGGAAATGTCACCTTTAAAGGAAAACTTAAACTTAAATTCAGTTACTTTAATAAAAACTTTCAACTTTGATTAATATGTTGTAAAAAAGCATAGATGTAAACCTGAATTACTATTTTAGGAACGGGATAAACAGGGAACCCTGTCTAATGTCAGGCATGGGATCCATTTTCTAATGCACAACCAGGACACTGACTAGCAGTATAGTTAAACTGCAAGTTATAGCTCCTTAAGTATGAATACTATTTGCATAGTCCATAAATTCATATTTTAAACGTTACAACAGCTTATCCTTATAACCAATGAAGTGAAGAGGAAGCAGAAGCAGGAACATTTGAGATGATGGTGAAAGTCTCATTACTTATCCAAAGACTTTAAGCTGTGAAGTGGCAAAGTGAACAAAACATGATTTGAATATATACCTCTGACATCAAATTGAGTACTTTTATTTTTGGTACTATACAAAAATGACCCTTTAAGAAACAAGAATTACCAATCATCGCAATTTTTAATAACTGAACTGACTCAGATTATCCTTCATTGATTTTAAATTTCTCATCCCTTGGTCTACTCTAAAACTAATAAGAGAGCTGAGAGCAAGACTGAGAAATGCCAGCAGCCTTCCTCCCCACTGGAGCACTCCATTTTCCATCCTTAGTTCTCACACACTTCATCAACTTACTAAAAACAAAAAAGATGGCAAAATTGAGTTCAAATAATAACACACCTAAACAGTTTCTACTGGATTAAGCATTGGCAGTACATATTACATAAACAGCCTGAAAAGCTAGACTCTAGACAAAGACAGAGAGACAGAAAGAAGACTGGCTGATATGGATCTACTCCATTCCACTCCTCAGTTCAACCAGTGTTTTTACACACATGCAGACACACTGCTTCTGCTTTCACATTTTCCTGACTGCAGATCGATGTTTTCAAACATTTCTTATCTGAGAACACAGATCCTTAACCATAAACTAGAGTCTTCTGAGACACTTATAAATGAGGCCTGAAGTCTCAACAAGATCCCTCTAGTCCTGTTTCAGGCTTTTCTTCACCATCCTAGAAGGACAATTTTCCCCCCTTCAGCTAATTGTTTGTAGATAACATGTAATTAAAGGATACGCAATTATATGGAAATATTTTAACCCTTCCATGTAATTCTATGAATTTATATAAGGAGATTCTACTTGCATTATGAAACTACAAAGAAATCATGCACAAGTAATTTAAATTATCATATTTTTATTTTACTTTGATAACCTAAGATACCATCAAAGATCACTGCATTTTAAAGTTGTTTTGATTGGAAATGGGTATCAAATAAATTAACAGCACTAGTCTCTTAATATTGGTCCCAGACCTTGATTAAAACTATGTATGGTCATATTATGAAATGAGAATTAAGATATACACTTTTTAAAAATCAGTAATATCATTTAGAAGAAATAATTCTGAACTGTCAAATAAGTATACACAGAAACTAAGAATCATAAGGCCCTTATGCAGAAATATTATTTTCTGAATGTAAATAGTTGAAAATTATTTTAAACGATTCATATATTAAATAGGAAATAACACTATGTGCACTGGATTTGAGGGAAAAGTTAAAAAAGAATGACCAGAAAAACACTATTACCGTTTTTAGATCAAAACAAAATTGATCACTATGGAGAATGGCTTTTTTTTCCTCCATTTGAGGCAGGAAGTGGGAGGGTATTGGGAAGCTGCTGTCTGGGATATAGCACTTCACAATCATGCCAAAATAATTTTGAATTCAGTCCAAACTCAAGTTTCTTTCCTCTTTCTCGGTCTCCTGTGTTGGTGAACAGCACGAGCCTCCACTAAGTCACAAGATAGTACTTGAGAATGATGTTAGACTTTCCTCTTTTACACCCACTTCTAAAGAATGACTGGAGAAGGAAATGGCAACCCACTCCAGTGTTCTTGCCTGGAGAATCCCAGGGACGGGGGAGCCTGGTGGGCTGCCGTCTATGGGGTCAAACAGTCGGACACGACTGAGGCGACTTAGCAGCAGCTGCAACAGCAGTACATAGATTCGGAGAAGGAAATGGCAACCCACTCCAGTATTCTTGCCTGGAGAATCCCAGGGACGGGGGAGCCTGGTGGGCTGCCGTCTATGGGGTCTCAAAGAGTGGGACACGACTGAAGCGACTTAGCAGCAGCAGCAGCAGCAACAGCAGCTAAAGAATGACTGAGTTGATATTCTCTCCTCTAAGCAAATTCTCCTCTCCATTCCTATCTGCAGTGGCTGGGCACAACCCTTCACCAAGAATCACCCAGAGTACTGCCAAAGTCTTCTCTGGTCTCCATCTACTGCACTACCACTGTAAATAGCTTATAACACAAAGCTAGACATCTCTTAGCCTGTTTTGTGTGTGTGTGTGTTTTAATATAAATTTATTTATTTTAATTGGAGGTTAATTACTTTACAATATTGTATTGGTTTTGCCATACATCAACATGAATCCGCCACAGGTATACATGTGTTCCCCATCCTGAACCCCCCTCCTTCCTCCCTCCCCGTACCATCCCTCTGGGTCATCCCAGTACACCAGCCCCAAGCATCCAGTATCATGCATCACACCTGGAGTGGCAATTCATTTCATATACGATATTATACATGTTTCAATGCCATTCTCCCAAACCATCCCACCCTCTCCCTCTCCCACAGAGTTTGAAAGACTGTTCTATAAATCTGTGTCTTTTGCTGTCTCGCATACAGGGTTATTATTACCATCTTTCTCAATTGCATATATATGCGTTAGTATACTGTATTGGTGTTTTTCTTTCTGGCTTACTTCACTCTGTAATCAGCTCCAGTTTCATCCACTTCATTAGAATTGATTCAAATGTATTCTTTTTAATGGCTGAGTAATACTCCATTGTGTATATGTACCACAGCTTTCTTATACATTCATCTGCTGATGGACATCTAGGTTGCTTCCATGTCCTGGCTATTATAAACAGTGCTGCGATGAACATTGGGGTACACGTGTCTCTTTCAATTCAGGTTTCCTCAGTGTGTATGCCCAGCAGTGGGGTTGCTGGGTCATATAGCAGTTCTATTTCCAGTTTTTAAGGAATCTTCACACTGTTCTCCATAGTGGCTGTACTAGTTTGCATTCCCACCAACAGTGCAAGAGGGTTCCCTTTTCTCCACACCCTCTCCAGCATTTATTGCTTGTAGACTTTTGGATTGCAGCCATTCTGACTGGTGTGAAATGGTACCTCATTGTGGTTTTGATTTGCATTTCTCTGATAATGAATGATGTTAAACATCTTTTCATGTGTTTGTTAGCCATCTGTATGTCTTCTTTGGAGAAATGTCTATTTAGTTCTTTGGCCCATTTTTTGATTGGGTCGTTTATTTTTCTGGAATTGAGCTGCAGGCATTGCTTGTATATTTTTGAGATTAGTTGTTTGTCGGTTGCTTCATTTGCCTTTTTTTTTTTTTTTAACAGAATTACTGTAGACCTCATAGGGATCTTCCTAACTTCCAGACTCCTCTCTTGCCCTATCCTTCACTGTAACAATGTTTCTTCCAAATAGAATTGCTTACCATTTCCCTCTCTTGACAGACTACAACTCCACAGTTTTGACCACAGCATGTTCCTGTTTGCTTTCTCACGACAAGGGTAAACAGATTTTGCTTTCCATGAGGGTCAATGTATAAGGTAGGATAACTTACAAAGACCACCTTTTTTTCCCCCATTCAAACTGAAAATAGTTGAGTCCCATTTATATATATTAATGAACACTATATATCCCTGTGCTTCATAACTTTTTTTAAGTAAAATATATTCAAATGTTCCCTTAAATGGTGATAATGTAACATCAGCTAGAAACCAACTGGGAATATACAATACAGATATTCAGTATTCAATTTATATTGATACACAGTCAATCCAACAGTTTTTGCAAAATTATCTAAAGTATTTAAGAAGTAAATACTAATATCCATATTTTCTCTGTAAAAGAGTCATTGTAGACATGGCACTTTGAACTGAGCTAATCCCTGGGGTCTTGGCTATCAGCAGCATTACCCCTAAAGGACATTCTTTTCCCAATAATAATATTTTTCATCCTGCTCCAAGACTGTCATTCAGAGTATTCTTCCTTGGTGGCCTGGAAGCTTCATTCCTCTTATAATCTCAGCAGCCAAGAGCAAGTTCTAGCCTTAGAATCTGGGCAATATTTTGAGAAAATAAAATGATTTCTTCTCAGCAAGCCTGTGCATATGAGCATTCAGGGGCTGATTTTCCGGTTTATGGATTATCTAAAACCCTTTGCTCCTTCCTTGCTTTTAGCCATTTTACTGCTCATTAGCATTGCTACTGAAGGATGGACAGGAAAAATAAAAGAAAGAATCAGAGCAGCCAGTTTTGCTATTTATTAACCACTTATCAACCACAATAAGAACTCTTGTTGAGAAAAATAGAAATATTGGAGAGTTAGTTTTCAAACTGTTATTTTCAATTTTCAATGTTTGTCCTATTCTCAATGATATCCACAGAATTAAAAGCTGGCATAAATATGTTTTCCCAACAAAACTTACTTGATTTGTAAAGTTAACTAGTTTTACTTTTTCTGTATTTTTAGGAAATTTTCTTCTTTTATTTGCTACAGTATAAAATTGTCATTTTCACTGAGAAGGTTATTATAATTAGAAGAAAATACCAATTAGTAATACAAGATGATAGTATACTAATAACTCTACAACTAAAAGAAAACAATAAATGTAATTTCTCCATACCCAAGAAACCAAGCTTAATAATATGATATGTGGCATTAAATTTAGAAAGAATTTCATTCATTTTATTAATTACAATATAGACGGTGAAAGCTGCTCAGTTGTGTCCAACTCTTTGCAACCCCATGGAATTCTCTAGGCCAGACTACTGGAGTGGGGAGCCTTTCCCTTCTCCAGGGGATTTTCCCAAACCGGGGATCAAACCCAGGTTGTCTGCATTACAGGCATATTCTTTACCAGCTGAGCCACAAGGGAAGGCCAATTACAAGATAACTAGATCTAAAAGCCATCTCCTCTTTTACTTGACCTAAAAGCATAACTACTGATATCCATAGAAGGAAAAAAAGGAAAAGAGGTAAAAATAACAGAGACTTTCCCTTAGCTCTGACTATGGCATGACTGCATTGACTGCGTAGCCTATGAGGTAGAACAAGGTTAATAATTAGCCATCATGAAGCTGAGGAAAGAGATTTTCTATTATAAATGAAGACTTTCTACAGGTGGCAATCTCCTTATTCCGTCCATATATTTTTTCTGAAATATATGTTTGCTTTATGGCAACTTAAGGGCAACATAACGGTGGCATTTAGTGAATTATCACATATTCCAATGCCATAATAGACCACAGTCATCCAATGAGTCCTAAATTGCTCTACATTCAGTCTCCAAAGTATTATCTCAGAAAGCACATATACTTCAAAATTCTTAAAGGATGGGAAGCATGTCTTCTGTGTGTGTATTAGTGGCTTAGTTGTGTCTGACTCTTTGCAACCCTACAGTCTGTAGCCTGCCAGGTTCCTCTGTCCATAGGATTCTCCAGGCAAGAATACTGGAGTGGGTTGCCATTTCCCACTCCAGGGATTCTTCCCGACCCAGGGATCGAACCCGGGTCTCCCTCATTGCAGGCAGATTTTTTACCATCTGAGCCACCAGGGAAGCCCAAATCTTACACGAATACATATTGAACTGTGTACACAATAGGTGTTCAGTAAGCACTGAATCAAAAAATTCACATAGTTTTCATGTAACATTTAAAATGTTTTTTTCTGCAAATAGAATATGAGGATGTAGATCATGATTTCTCTGCTTGAAAATAAAGAATTATAAAAAAATGTACAAAACCCAATATGACTGCACCACCAGGAAACCAAAGAGTAATCCCTCTCAAGTCTGGGCATGAATCACCTTGCACACTAATCACTTGTTAATTTTTTTCTTTCACAATTTTTTAAAGTAGAAATTTGTAATGGTTTTTATAACGGGCATGCTTCCCTTGGGCTATGCTGAGAGTTGCTGGTATTTCTAAGAAGAAAATTCACTATTTTCTGTTACCACCTTCAAAGAAATAGCAAAGAAGAAATCTGGGCTGAAGAGCAAGGTAGTAATTGCCACTACACCACTAACATAATTGTGTTGATTGTCAGATTGCAGAAATTATAGAAGGAAGAATCAGTCTTTCAGATTTCAATTCACCAAGAACTATATGCCACAGAACAATAGAACTCTCTTGTCCCAATTTAGTTCCAAAGGTATTACCTAGCCTATAGTTTTTAAAATAATAAGCCCATCTAAAATGTGCTCCTGGTGGGGCCTGTCATTTTAATGATGTCAAGGTTAAATATACTAAGCACGTCAGCATTTTAGGGGCTCATTCCAACTTAAATTTGAATTTAAATCTGTTAAGCATTTCTTTCACATGATTATATTTCACCACCCAGGAAGGCAAGAAGTAGCAATTTTAAAATATCTTTTGATGTTATATACTTCATTAATCATATTCCTCAGCTCCAGCTTGCCCTCTTTTATCAGTCATTGCTATGCCCAAACCACAGGACTCTTATCCCCTCACTGTTCATGTATTCTATGCTTATACATCAATAGATGTAACCAAGCAGAAACAAACATGTGATAGTCACATTACATTGTTTCCATAAGACAAATGTTTTTATAGAGGAGATACCACTGTAAATGACAAAGAACACAGAAGAATAAAATGCATCTGTTATTGGCATCCTTATTTTAATACAAATATTCTTACTTTACTTAAAAAATCAATACATAACTTATGTGTATTAGTGGGAGACCAGTAAAAGAACTGAGATTCATTTTCAGAAGGCTGAATTCTGAGGTTAGAAAATGTGGAACATTTTCTTTCCTCATTTTCACCTATGACTAAAGATCTGTCAGCTATGGTATAGCACAAATGGAAGTGAAAGCTCCATAAAAGGAAATATTTAAATGTGTTACTGAAAATTAATATCATATGGATTTATCTATTTAACTTCTATGTGGCAATATGTACTGCCTTATGAAAAAACTACACTCAATAATGGTTCTAAACTGATTTAAGTAAATTGAATGCATAATAAAATTTACTTAGGGAAACTTTTATTCAATTCAAATGTGTCTATTATAATGAGAGGCTTTTATGCTATCTTAATGTTATTTTAATGCCATTTATATAGGAAAATGGTGTGTGCCTAAAATTAGCAAATACTAAAATACTAAATGTTGATTCTACTTGTAATGGTATATCAATGCTCCATAAAATATAATACATTCATAATTTCAGGTAAAAAAATTTTTGTCTAAATTTGAGTGCTAACATGGGAAACTACATGAAGCAAAACTGCAGAACAACTAACTGATTCTGTTTCAGAGAGGACATATTAATATAAGTTTCTTTGTCTAATTCCACTGGCATTGGCCCAGTATCACTTGACCAGAGATTACAAAACTAAACAAAAAACATAAACAACAATCAAAAACAAAATCACAATGCTACTTGAATATGTGTTATCTAAATTCAAGAATCCAATAGGACTGAATTAAAATGAATATTTTATTTTGAATCCTCTTACTGAACATTTTCTTATGAATTAAACTTTAAAAAAATTACTAACTATCCAAACTCTGATCATTAAAAATAAAATCTTCCCTTTACCTCATATTCCCACTACCACCATACCCTTTTCTCCTTAAAGCAAAGCTCACTGAATTCCTCAAGTCCCATTAAGTCTTTGATTCCTTGCCAATCTGTATGTTGTCACTTCAGTGCACTGAAAGCAACTTTGTCAAAGTCACTTTTGTCCTCAACACTTCTAAACCCAGTAGTCAAGTCTCATTTTTCATCCATAAAATTTGACAGAATTTCTGGTTTTCTCCTTGAAATACTTTCCTCACTTGGCTTACAGAACACACCATACTCCTAGCTTTCTTCTTAACTCACAGATCATACATCTTTCTCTTCTCCTAGATTCTCACTCTGACATCTACATTTTGGAACACACTGTGGTATATAGTCTTGGACCTCTTCTTTTTGCATAATTATTACTTAAGGGTGCTATCCTCTCCCACTGCTTTAAAGATCATGTCTGTAATGATGAATTCTTAATGTACAGCTTGAATTCCTAACTCCCCCCGAAATTCCAGACTAATGTAATCAATTACCAACTTAAATTCTCAAATTTGATGTCTAATAGAAATATCAAATATAATAAATGTAAATTTTGACTTTTATCTAAAACTTACACATTGCCCCATGTTTGCAATTTTAGTCACCAGCTTGCTTAGGTAAAATACTTCATAAACCTCATTATTGTCTCTGGATTTTTCCCAGCAGAAGTTTCACTGGAAAATCCTATTTCTTCTATAAACTTCAAAATACATCCACAGTCTTAAACTGCTCAACTAACTCAGCAACCAAGTATTAGAATAGTCCAATTTAGTACTGTCAAACAGTAGTACATAATAATGTTCCTATGACTACTTCAATCAGTTCAACCAAGCAGATAAACTTATCTTTCTAAAACACAAAGTATTACATATCATGTGTTTGATCTCAACTCTCCAGAGGGCATCCTATATACTCAGATCTAAATACCATACCATGACTTATAAGCTATGATAGGATCTTCCCAATTTGCCTCTTAGACCTTTTTTCCTTCTACTTTCTGCTTTGCTCTCTACACATTTGTTTCACACTGACTTTTAAGATGTTCCTTAAATGAATTAAGCAGATTCCTTAGTGTCTTATCTCAGGGCAGTTGCCTTTGCTATGCCCTCTGGCTGAAATCCTTTTTCATCAGATACCCACATGGCTAATTTCCTTTTTTGGAATCAAGTCTCTGCTCCAATAATCATTTCTTCAGGAGGTCTTACCAGACCACCCTACTCAAAATACAGGGCTATTCCTTCATTTTTCTTAAAAGCATTTATCACTACCTGACGTTATAACATGCATTGCTACCCCATGAGAATGCAATTACTTAAATATAAGGGCATATTAGTTTACTTGTTCGACATTTTAAATCCAGGACCTAAAAAACAGTCGTTCATAGAGAACAGGTCCAGAATAAATATCTGTTGGATGATATACTATTCTCCCAAAGAGCATACATACTGCATATTGATAATAATATACACCTTACCCTGTGGGTTTAGGGAACTAACTTAAAGAACTATAATGATTTTGATAATGAAGCAATCACCTTTTCAAGATTACTTGGGAAAAATCAAGTATTCGAAGCAATAAAATAAAATTCAGAGCAATAAAATTATTATTTTAAAAATTACTTTGGCGATGAAGAAAAAAAATACATCTGGAGATGAAGAAAAATTTAACAATTTAATAAAATTAATAACAATCTTTTTTCATGAATAAAAATATCTGTTAATAAGGATCTTGATTACAGAGTGATTTTAAAATGTTTAACACACAGGGAAGCTTTTTGTGTGCTCCTTGTGCTTGCCTCTGGCTTCCTTCTATTCACTCAGGAAGGCTTTCAATGAGTCAACCCAGCCTCAGCTTCACACTGACAACCATTTCGTGAACAACAGTAGGGTAAAAGCAGGAATACCTGGAGCAGGAATCCAAAACGATGAAGAACACTGAAGAAACACTGGCTATTTCTTTTATACACTACATTTTTGAGTGGCGCCAAATGTATTCTAATATTCCTGATGCACTTCGACTCAGTAAATTCTAAGGGCTCCTGTAGTCCCTGCTGGTTGGAACATGACTACTCACTCCTCCAGTCATCCCGAAAGTACACTGGTATTGTGGGATACACTAGCACTGTATATAACATCTTAATACTAACCCTAGAGAAAACAAACACAAAATGTAAAATAAGAAAACAAACCCAGCTCTCTCTTCTGATACTGAAGTTATCTAGAATATCTGATTAACAAACACACAATAATTCTTGTTCATACCAAAAATATCTTCATATTAAAAGTGAAAGTGAAGTCGCTCAGCCGTGTCTGACTCTTTGCAACCCTATGGACTGTAGCCTACCAGGCTCCTCCATCCATGGGATTTCCCAGGCAAGAATACTGGAGTGGATTGCCATTTCCTTCTCCAGGGGACCTTCCTGACCCAGGGATTGAACCTGGGTCTCCCACATTCTAGGAAGACGCTTTACCATCTGAGCCACCAAGGAAGTCGTCTTCATATTAAGGGGTCCTTAATTTGAAGGTTTAAGGTTCTGTGTTCCACCTATTTCCCCTTGTATCTTTTTTTTAATTCACTCTAAACCTAACTATTAAAAATGGCTGTTTGAACCACACTTCACTATATCTCTTCTGAAATATAGCAATTTGTCTTCATTTTAGGTCATGTAATTGTAGAGCTTAAATGAACATTAATCTAAAGCTTGTTTTAGGGTTAATAAAAACAAGGACTAAAGAAAATAAATAGCTTCCCAATATAGTTCAATAAGTTATTGGTAAAACTGGTACTTAACCCTAAACCCTCAAAATTCTAATCCAAAACATTTTTTACTGTCTTATATCCTCCTTCTGTTTTTCACATTTTCTAAAATTTCTGTCCACATCCAAATGCTAAAATTCATCAATTGAAATGACCTAACTCCACAGATGCCTTCTTAATAACCAATCCCAGAATTACTCTAGTCTTTTTTCCCCTTATCCTTCAGATATCCATCTGATCACTTTTTACTATGAATTTTAATAATATATTATTCCAACTAGTTTATTAAATATTGGCACAGGGCAAGGTCTAACATAATATGATAAACTGTTCATTCACTTAACCCAGTATTCCATTCTCTAATTATGTGATTTGCCAACGTTAAAACTAATGTATCAGGTCAAAGTTGACCTTAGTTTCATTCTCTATTAGTCTTAATAGGATATGCCAGAAAAAAGATTTTGCCTCTCAAAGAAGTCAAATAAACAGGAAATTTCTACTTGATAATAGACACTGGTTTTATATTAGCACACAAACCTGATGGTGCTTGTGATAGTGGTAGTTGTGGTGGTGGTGGTATGTGTGTGGAAGAAATTGATATAATACATAAAACTTAATATTTCCCATGGCAAAATTATCTGAAAATATACATGATCATTCACAAAATTCAATGGTTGACATTTGTAAATATATTTATATTTGTGCCCATTTTCTTTTTACAAACATCAATCAGTTTGGGACCCAAATTGTTCCCTAGGTAAGCAGTTACTAGTGTCTGTCTGAAGAAGTGAAGTGAAGTCACTCAGTCATGTCTGACTCTTTGTGATCCCATGGACTGTAGTCTACTAGGCTTCTCTGTCCATGGGATTTTCCAGGCAAGAGTACTGGAGTGAGTTGCCGTAACGTCTGTTTAGACCAGCACTATTAAGCGTATTTACATACTATTTGGAATTTATTTTTTCCACAGATAGTCCTAGTGTAAGAGTATATTTCTGCTGTATTTTAATTTTGTGAAAAATTTACACCACTAAATCCAGCAATCAAATCTAGAGAATATAAAATGTTGATATGCCCTAGAATTAAATTCTTACAAGAGTCAGAGATAGCATTTCTTTTTCTCGTTTGAAAATAAAGACTACCTGTATCTTAGAGTATCACAATCTTAATTAAATGGCATCTTTTCCCTAAAATTAAAAAAGAAAATAATTCATGTGATTTTCAAGTAGGACTACAAAGGAACAGCTCAGAATGCAGTGACACCTAATGGCAAAATTATCTTTATAGGGCCACAAATGTAACTTCTAATAAACATTATATTTGTAGTCAAGCTAAGTATCGTTACTCACCAATATGCTATTGTCTGAAATATCATGAACATCTAATAGCAGTGCCAAATACTTTACTTTTTATTACTAAAGTATTGCATGCAAGTGAAGGAAAACAACCTTCTGCATTAAAATGTGGTTTTAAAATTACATGTTTTTGAGATAAACTTGCAGTATGGTGAACTTAGTCTTAGCGATTAGAATTAAATATAATGCACCTTCCATTACTTTTAATAACCTCAACTGGTTTATATTGTTAGATAAGTTGAAAGTTAATGATTTTGATTTTTATTCATATTTGAATTAAAATTTATAGGAGCTACTTATCAGATGTACATTTCACTTTGAGTAGAAAGCAAAGGTCCTCAGTGTAATGGCTTATTAATCATGTCACAGTTGATATTGTTGATTAACAACACTGTCTAATATAATGCACATCTCAATTGCACTTCAAATAACTGTATTATTGATACAAAAAAGTATACATTATAAAGTATACCCCAAGTTTATATCCAGAAGCTACTTCTTAATACTCTCTAGTTTACAGTATAAGTTATCTATAACTTAGGGAGCAAACAACTATTGTAAATAATAAAAGAATAACTTAAATCACTGAAATATCTCATACAGTAGAGAGTTCTTGATGACTCCTGAAGGCTATCATTAACCAATGAAAATCATGTGAAGAACTGAAAAAAAAACAATTTGACAGAAGACACAGAACAATTTCTGGAAATGCCACAACATTCTCTATTTGATAAAATTGTCCTCAGTGCGGCAGTAATGAAAATTAATGCTTTAAACTTGCCATCAATTATATTTATAATGTTTATAATGTGGTGACACATTTTATTCACCCATCAGTTTTGTACTTTAAACTTTCTCATGATGAAAATATTCTGTGAATTGTCTTAGGCTTCTCAAACATGTCATAGTTGATGATTATTATCTCAGAGGACAAAGTATCATTTGCTTATGAGAAAAACATGCATAAGTGCTTTATTTATATTCCCTTCTGGCATAAGGTATTTTACCATGATCGATAACAATAAAAATATGCTGGTGGTTTTTGTAATATATTAATAAGTACACGGAGTGTTCCCTTGTAGAGATACGTAACTGAGGATGGCTCATCTCAATCAGTTCTGTGGGCACAGGAACCAGATAAGAAATGAGCACACATTAAACTGTTAAAACATAAGATCCTCTGTATTAGATATGAAGCAAGACACAAACTGTGTGGTTGACTGGAAATGCCACCTAATCCCTGCTTAATTAAAGCAGTGCTCTAAACTCCTGTTGTGTTTAGGGAGTAAAGAGTGTGGGACGACTGATGTATGAAGAAAATAGCAGTCAGCGTGGCTAATCTCAAAGACTTTGGAGCTTTCTAGCTACATAAATCAGAGCGACTTTTGAATAGCCTCATAAAACACAATATCATTGCCATTCCACTCACGACTTTTTGGTTCTTCCTACAGAATGCAGATCATTAGGAAACTTCTAAGCAATCAAGTAATGTGAGTCTGATGAAATTACTCAATCAATGCACAAGCTCAAAGTAGAAGCATAATTCAGAAGTGCACAGTTTTTATATGTCAAAAGACCTTTGCTTGTGGGAGGGGCAAAGAAGATCACAACTGGGGTGATTTATTTCAAAACACTGTGCATGTACTGCATGTACATTTGTATTAAACAAGAATATTATAATTATCAATTATCTTTAAAATATGATTTAACAGAAATTCAAAGTAATTACGTTAGTTCACTTTGACTAATAAATACATTTTTCATTTAAGTTATTAGAGTTTAACCATTATATCTCATCATTGCAGTGAACTAATATGCTCAAAAATATATGAATTTAAAATATACAATTGATTTTATTAAAAAAATACCTGCATGAAATAAAAACAAACAGGAAGAGACGGTTTTCATACATACACTTTGGTTCAATACCAAAAAGATTCAATATGTAAAGAACCTATTAGAGCAGTGTCTTTTTATCTTTCCAGCTCACCTGAACTACATATTGCAGCTACTTTCTACCTGAACACATCACATGAGGCTGTGAAAACCTTTCATTTCTGCATATCTCTTTATATCTATAGAGTTGAAATATTCACTTTCCCTCCAGTTTCATCACTTTTATCCCTTTAGTCCTAAAATATGTTTGCCATAAGCATATTTCTCACAATTAAATACTTAAATGAAGACTATCCCCCTAAAGATAATTATTTTTTCCTACTTAACCAAGTAAGTAAACTGATCCAAAGACTATTAACTGATACTTTAAAAATTTCGACAGTCACTCAGTTTTTAATTTATTATAGTTTAGCTAGGATGGGGGTGGAAGAGAAAGGGGATTTTAACCTCTGACGTGCACACAAATTACACTTGATCATTTTTTTTTAATTTAGGAGGTAACATTTTTCAGTATGTTATAAAAGATATGAAGCATCTGAAACAACCATTAATCTGCTAGTTTCATGGCAATATTAGGTAGTCTATAGAGAAGGTAATTATCTTGTGTAATGTACTAAATGAATTTAAGTCAAATTATCTGAGAAGTAACTATTTCAGTAGCATCAATATATACATTTAATGCTTACAATCAGCTTTCTAAAGAAATCTCTAATTTGTACACAGTAACTTGGGGTGGCAGGTCAGGTTATAAATAAGTAAGTCATGTCATACTGACTGATGAAACTCAAAGGAAAACGTACAATAGTTGTGTTCTATTTTGAAACAAATGACCAGACTGCATTGCAAGATAGTTTTCATCTGCTGGAGGACAGTAACAGCTGCAGGTGTTTGCAAGTAAAGTACTTGTCGTGTAGACCACTGAATAAGCAATAAAATAACCATTTATCCACACCCTAGCTTCTGAGCAATGAGGAGCATAAGGCAGAAACTCCTAAACACAATGTGAATGTAAAGGTACTGTGATAATATAAATCTGTGTTCCTGCTTCAGTCATTTACAACTGGATATAAATTAAATGTAAGTCATTTCTTTAACAGGAGGATACGTCAATTCTGAACTCTTATCAGAACATTACTGAACCTCTCAATGAGGCCACAGTTTCTCCCTGAAAAGTTCTGAACCCACGGGCACTGTTGCCCCCAGGCAAAATGTGATCTAGTAGGCAAGCTATGTAGTGATTAATTTACTAAATGACTACGTACAAGGTTTTCTGAACCCTGACCTTACTACTCCTCACACAGGGACCTATATGATTCTATTGATATAAACGATAGAGAATGGCAGACATGTTTACAAAGACAGCCTCTGAGACCAAGAGAGGGAGCCCCCTGGAGCTGAGGCTGGCCTCCATGGGTTCACACACCAAACAGAAATCCCAGGCTAGGGTAGACATAACCTCCACCTGCACCAGGTTCCCCTTTCAGGACGTAAGAGTGTGTGTGTGTGTGTGTGTGTGTATGTTGGGGGAAAAGGGGGGTATGCGCGCGCGCGTGCGTGTCTGTGTGTGTTGCTCGGGGGAGGGCCAGAGGGACGGAATGGGGAGATGCTGCGACCCATCTGTCGCCTCAATTTGCAGACCATCAAACCGTGTGGACAGATAAAAGTCTTGTGCCCAGAAAAATTCCCCAAGAGGGGCCTCTCCTCAGCGCAGTAAATGAACCGCGCTGGCCCGCGGACGCGAATTTCCGAAAAGGAAATCATCGCATTAACGTAGAGAAGGCTGCAAGAGCCGGTCTCCGTTCAGCTCTCACGGATTAGCAAGTGAGAAGAGTTGGAGCCTGAAGCCGCGAGCGCGGTGCATGATAATGACGCGCAGCCCCCACCCGCGCCCGCCCCCGCGCCAGCGCCCGCCGCGGCCAGTCCCGGCCCGTCTGGTTGCCAATAGGTGGGGCCACAAGCATCTCCAAGCCGGCTCGGCGTCCTTCCCGGAGTCAGGCCACCCCGAGCCCCAGCGCCTCTGCTCTCGGCCTGGCGCTGCAACTCGCGAGTTGACGGCGAGGCGAGGCAGGTGTCTGCGAGGCAGCCCGCGAGGGCAGCCCGCGCGCCTCTGCTCCCGCTTTTTCCCCGGCGCCGGAGGCCAGTCTCGTCGCCGCGCCAGGCCCGGCGAGCGCGAGCTGGACAGCGAGGTGCGCGGCTCCCGGTCCTCGGCGACACGGCCGCCGGCCCCTCCCGTCACGGTGGCGGCGACTCGGCGCGAGTACCGCAAAGCCGAGAGGACAGCAAGGAGAGCAGGAGGCTGGGGGCGCCGCCAGCACCCCGTCACCGCCGCACACGCTTCGGCGAACGCGGCCCGCTCACGTTGCAAAACCACCTGTTCGATCCGAAGGGAGCTCTCGCCCACCCCCACCGCCCACCCCCATCTCTCACCCCAGCTCTTTTCGCTTCGCAGATGACTCTCTGTTCCCCCCAAAGATATATATATATATATTTTTTTTTTAATGGAGCAAATATACATCCGGGAAAGAATATGGAAGGTAGAGTCGATGAAACTTCCTTTCCTCACACATTTAGAAGCCCCCAGCGCTCCCCGGCACACACGCACGCTGAGGTAAATTGAGACCCCACGCATCCAGCCCACGCTCCAGGATTCACCGCGAAACCACAGCACAAGTCCAGGTTCAGCATCCACATCCTTCCAGAAAACTGCACAAGTGTGAGGGAAGGGTAGCGGGAAGGGGCAATGAACCGAAGCCACGGCCAACGAGCCACACAGAGGGCGGAGAGGGGGAAGCAAAGGGAAAACGTCTGCGAAACCAAACGGTCAAAGTACCCACGGGCAGCACCAGCCCTTTCTTACCGATGTGAATGATCGAATCCGCATTCGCCGAGTCCCAGGTTCGAGACCACCAGACGGACAAAACCAAGAGCAAGGGGAAAACTTCCATCTCCTCCTAGGCTGATTCTCTTTTAGGATGGATTTTCTTTCAGTGTTAAAAATAAATATATAAAAGTCCAAAGAGTTTGAGGTCACGATAGTTTAGCACAAGCTTTTTTCTTTTTTTTTTTCCCCCCCTAAATTCCTATAACCAGACCAAAGCTTTTAATCGTCGCTGAGGAAGGCAGAGCGAGTAACAGAAAGAGCCCAGCCTGAGGAAACCTCCTTCGCGAAGCCGTGTCACTTGGAGGGGAATTTTGGCATCGCCAGAGTTGTTTGCAGTTTGGCTTTTTAAAAATGTATCCAGCCTCGTTGTTCTCGGGCAAGGGGGAGAGGCTGGAGCTCAGACCATCCCCATCGCTGCGCCGGGGCCGCGGGTCTCCGGTCCCAGCTCCGCCGCAACTTCCAACAGACCACCCCCCCGCAACCCCCCGCCTCACGCCGGATGTTCCCCTCCCCCTCCCCCCACCGAAAAAGCCCCCCTCCCCCCCGCCCCAACGGCCCGCGGAGAATCGCTGGTCTTCGCTGCCAAAATAAAATCTAAGTGGCAAGATTAGGAGATTCCGAGCGGAAGAGCCAGATTCCAGTAGGGAGAGGAAAAAACCCTCTCCAAGAGGGGTAGTAAAAGTGAACTTCAAGGTAATGCAGATAGTAATGCAGAGAAAATTCCCTTTCTGCGCGAGGCGGGAGCGGAGTTCGGCGAGGCGGGCCCGTGGAGCCGGTTCGCTGGGGCGCGGTGGCGGGGGAGTTGCGCCGGGTGCGAGCAGCGGGGCCGGGCCGGAGGAGGGAAGCTGCCGCGGGCTGCAGGATGCTTTTGGAGCGGTTCGCCTGGCGGGATGCAGGAAGCGAGCAAGGAGCGAGCCTGGCTGCTTCAGCACTAGACCCACGTTGCCTAGAAATGGATCACCTAGGAGAACGAGCGAGCCCGCGAGAGAGCGGTGCTATCAGGCGGAGAGAGGGGAAAACCGAGAGAGGAAGAGCTTCTCTCTAATAACCACCTCCTCCCCCTATCTGCAATAAAAGGGAGAAACAAAATAGTGCTCTCATTTCCCTTGGAATCTTCAACCGGGACTGAGAAAAAGGCAGGACTGGAAGAGAAAAGACATTGAAGCCTTTTTTTTTTTCCTTAAGGAGGTTAAAGCCAACCTTAAAAAGCCACCCCACTTATTTAACCTTGTTATTGCAATTCTCCAACAGGTATCAGACTTTTTCTAGTCTTTGCCTGGAATTAGTCACATCGGTTAAAAACAAATTAGGGACACCTGGTCACTAAGGGAAAAGGAGACCTAGAAAGCTCTTAATGAGATTTCAATTATAAAGTTATATATATATATATATATATGAAAGGAGAGGGCGTGCTAATTACCTTTCATACAGTGATTTTTTTTTTTCTGTCTCCAGTGTATTTTTTATGCAGTCGGGATAGAAAAAAGATAAGATCTTGACATTTTAAAATTTTAATAATTACGTGAAACAGAAATGCATGCTTCAGTGAAACATTTGATAAAAACATTACATTAGCTCGTCACAGACCTTGTATATTAATGCAGAACGAGGAAGTTGGTTGCTCCTCCATGGAAAGAGCTGAGAAAGTACCGAATGACAACCTCCCAGTACCAGAATGAAAAGATTTTCTGCAAGCATTCTTAAAATCCTGAGGATTGTGACTTCCTTTCTTTTAATGGTTAACTTGTATCCAGTCTGGCCTCATTTCAGACTGGAGATGTGTTAACGAAACCAAGTGAGTAGTTTGAGGCCAGTTATAAACAGGCCTAATTCAATTATAATTGGAATCTTTGGGAATGTTGCTACTTGGCATTTATGGATATCAAACTTCAACCTTGGAACCCTCCTTTATCTCCAAATTTGGCAAACCTTTTCTTTTTACACTCTCACTTGAGCACTTCTCTCTAGTCTGGTGTTTTAGGCTATTTCGCCAAACATAATTGTATATCACCTCTGTGAAATGGTTTCTTTCATTCACGTTGTGTGTTTTTTTTCCTGAACATTCCGGGAAATGTGCTACCATATTGTTACTTAGGTTAACAATTCTGTTGAAAAGCATCTATTTAGCCCCCCAACCACTTTCGGCCCCTTCAAGGGCTTAGTTCAAATTATCCCCATGAAGTCATATCCAGTCCTTTAACATGGGAATCATATGGAATAAATGGGTTATCTGGCAGCTCAGCTGTAAAGAATTTGCCTGTAATGGAGGAGAATTGGTTTCTATCTGCTGGTGAGGAGGATCCCCTGGAGAAGGAAATGGCCACCCATTCCAGTATTCTGCCTGGGAAATTCCATGGACATAGGAGGCAGCTGTGTTACAGTCCATGCGGTTGTAAAACAGTCCGGCATGACTTAGAGACTAAACAACAGCATACGGAATAAACTCATCCTCATGTGTTTTCACAGCACACTCTACTTTTGTATTAGAGTCGGGACAAATTCTGAGCTACACCACTGACGCTTTGAGCGTGAGGACCATAGCTTATTCATATTTTAGTCACATCATTTTACATAGAGCCCCTTGGTTGACTTGAAATTCATCACTTCCTTCTGAATTTGGCGTAAATCAGTGCTTCTAAGAAGCAACCGCTGATTAATTCCTATCAATTTTCATCATTCCTTAATTTTTTTCTATTAGTACACATTGATTCAATATTGATTTTATTGACCTTGATATCATTTTACTTTTTAAACGGTTCAGTTTCAATTTCATGGATCATATTTTGTTGTTACAGATTATGAAGTCTGGAAAAATAGACATATCTCCCCATAGCTTTCTTCTATTATATTTTATTACTCACAAGGACATTTTAAAAAACTGATGAGTTAGTATATGCCCAACCAAGAAAACATTGTGAAGTAACTATTAACATGGAAAAAACACTCTAATATCTTAGAATCAGAGAACTAGGAGGAACTACAAAACATTAGCTAGCCCCGGCCTTGCTTAATAAATGTCATTGCTGGAGGTAGCTAAATACAGAAAATTGATACTATCTTCTCTATTGGAAATCTGTTCTAGTGTATTAGGAAGAAAACATTTTCATCATTCTAAAATCCTCCATCCAAATAATTTCTGAGTCTAGTGAATTCTACTTAATAGATTTTGCGTGGAATGTAAGTTTAAACACATTTTTAATTTTTGTGTTAACTATATTTTCTATTTTAGAAAATTGCATATCATGATTTAATATTTAGTCAGCCTTTTAATCTGTAAATTAGATGTTAAGTTCTAGAGGGAAAAATTAACAAATTCCTTGGCTCTACTTTTATATAGGCTTTTGATGAAGTCTATTTGTTAGTCTAGTAAAGGTAACTTAGCTGTAATTCATGCGTTATCACACAAGTAGTTTGCTGCACTGAAATTCAAAACTGTGACGTTATAACATTTTGGAGAAAAAACAGAACTTTCATTTACTAAACTTTTATAACCAATGATTAATTTTTGGAATAAAAATGTAATTGAACTATGATTTGTGAAGACTGTCACTTCATTCAGTCATTAGTTGTCATGTGAATGTCAATAATTTGAAGAAATGGTTGATAATCTTAGCAACTTTAAAATGCAAAATATATAATGATTTTTATGGAAGAACATAATTTTGGAGGAATGTTATTGTTGAGGAAACATGAAATTACAATCTCCTTTAATTGTTATAATGTACTATGTGTAAAGAAAGCAACTTAATGAAAATACTTGGAACATACAAATTTTTCATTTTCACTTTAAAAAAATATTTAAAATACCAGTGTCTTAACTTTAAAAATTAACTGCTCATAGGATAACATCAGTAAGTCAACTTGCATTAGTCATTTTTAAAGAACTCTTCAATAATATTCAGTTACTCAAGAGACTTATTTTGTTTTAGCATAAAGATCTGTAAATGTATGAGAAGTATACTTAAAAATTAGGAGAAAATTAACTTGAATACCATAGAAAATTAATGGAGTATAATGCATTTTGGTTGTATGATTAGTATTATAAACACAGATAGGCACACAAAAGATGTCTAAGTATCATGTAACTTTATCATGAATATGAAAGAAAAAATCTATAAGAACAATAACTGACTATATGCAAGTAGTAATAAACTCTGTATAATTATAATTGACTTGTTCATTTGTAGAAGTGAAAAAGGAATTTTTGTTTGTTTGAGAGGATGAAAAGGCAACTTTTATACTATGTAAATCAAAGAAGTTAGGAGCTCAATGGGAACTTAAGGCCTCTATTATTCAATGTCTGGTTTTCTAGAAAAAGATGAGAAACTTAGCCCTAGAAGTTGTACTGATAATTTGTTTAAGGAGTTGAACTTAGAAAACACATTTTTTTACTTTTAAATATGCTTCAAGAAAATCATTCTTACACACATCCCTGTATACCATAATAACATATTCACATTGGGTATACTATGTTCTTTTATTCTTAGGTCACCCTTGCAAGACTCATCACTTTATACTCTGTCAAACTGTTTTACCCATAACAGTAGTGATTGGTGACACTCTCTTTCTTCCTACCTTTCTTCCTTCTTTCCTTTTTCCTTCCTTCCCTCCACATTAAGCTCTTAATTCCTTCCTCCCTTTCAAAGCTTTCCCTAAATCTGTAAATTTGCTTTACCAGAGCAATGTCATATTTTCTAACTCAATGTGATGCAAATTCCAACCAAATTTTGCAACTAGATTATTTGATAACTTTTAAAATATAAACACTTTACCAAACTCATCTATTATTAAAATTAATTCAAGTCAAAACTCTGAATTTATAACTTTTCCACTGTTGATACATTAGCCATGATGTTGAAATTTTAGTAACGAGTTCAGTTATACATATTGGTAGACCTCTTTTACTTTAGACCTTTTATTTGTTCTGTCTGGATGTTGATATGGATTTTTAAGTGGAATATTAATATTAAATACCAAGCAGTTGGTATAGGGAGGTCAAATGATGACTTACAAGCCAACAGAGGTTCTTTACTGAGATTGGCCCCTCACTACATTATTTCCTGTCCCCACAAGATGGCAGCCATGCTTGTTGTAGATTTAATCAGCTTACTTTTTGAAATGTCTCAATACTTAACAGTTTACCAGAGTATAATTAACCCATATTAATCAAATTACTATATTTAAGTAAACGATACTTTAAGTGACCTTTTTTTGGTAACTTGATTTTCTGAAGTTTTATTTCTTCTATAGCTTTCAAAAATAGTAAATATGTATTATCATACTCATATCTGCTTTATTCATGCCTTCTGAAATTTTATCAGTTACTTCAGAATTAAATATCAATAGAATGATCTTTAATAATATGACAGTCAATCCTATGATAGGGATAATTAGAACACTGTGATATATTATCATTCAAATTTTTGCTGTAGATGTTAAAGTTTTAAAATGAGGTTTATTTAGCTATATCTTTTTTTCTACAGAAAATATATTTTATACATCTTGAATTAAGAAATTTTACTTAGCCATGGAAGATGGAAATTGTCTATGAATTATATGATTGATCCTTCTGGTGTGGCATATCATTTGAAACAAATGTCTAACAAATAGGTCAAAAGCAAAAAGAAATGCATGATGTCAAATATAATAAATATCAATTATCTGACCCTTTCAAATCATATTTTTTATTTTCCCATGGTTAACCATTCTAATTCTGAAATTAACTATTTCTTTTGAAACATATTTCTTGGGCACAGAAGCAGCTAAGATACAAAGTATGTTTGTGCAATATGCTGCAGATAGAAACCTGTACATTTTAGCCTAAAATATATTTTATAGCAGATGTCATGTGCAAAAATTTAAATAGAGAAACAAAAGTTTGGTCAATAGTCAGTCATTTACACACACACATAGTGGCTTTACAGGCTTTACTTTAAAGTAGTATTTAAATTCTAAACATTTCATTTCACTTCTTACTGGGTAGAGTATATAATCAGTATAGAGTCATATATAATAAATTCATTATTCCTTGTTGGTCCTGTAAATTGATGGTGAATCTAAATATATAATTAATTATGAATAAATAAATAATCTCATAAATGAAATGATAAAATAAAAAAATTTTAATATTGTGAAGTATAATTCCAGCAGCATAAGATGAGTATACTGACTCTGCAGAATAAACATATTAGTGAGGTATCAAAGTAGTCTGTTAGTAAGATCATTTCACCTATTTACCAGTCCAATCATTTACAACACAAATAGTGGTTATCTCTTGGTATAAAAATTATGAAAAATATTTTGAAAGGGTTCTTTGGGATATGAAATAAAAAATTATCTCAGCAACAGAACCCCAAACATGATTCTGCCCAAATTTAACTTGACTTATTTACAGTATGGTTGATATGACTAAAGAGAATGCAAGGGGGATAAAATTAAATTTTGTATTAAATATGATAGAATTCATCTAAAGTTTGCTAATATAAAATTAGTCATATTGTCAACACTTTGTTTCACTGTTTTTTCTACAATATACTGATTTATCACTTTGTAAGAAATTTCATCAAGATAGAACTGGACCATAAAGAATTAAACACAATATTAAGGTAAATAAAAATGAAGCAATCTTACTAAAAATTTAATGCCTATGAAGTTAGAAATATCTGAACTAGCATATCTTACATTGTGTTCTAGGGAATTCTTTGTTTAGGGTGGGGGATGAGATTTACTGACCACATAAGGTTAAAACTACTAAGTAGATTTGTTTTTAGAGTGCACATTAACATATTAAAAACATAAGAGGTTTCTAGATAAAAAAATATTAACTTTTACTTAACCCAGACTATCTCACACTTATATAACTGTTAATTTCCCCCTTTTATGCACAGAATGAACATTCCTTGTTGTACTGTTATATTATTTTTCAAAAATAATTTTTTGGTGTTTTTCTCCTCTGTTTGTGGATGGCTAAATTAGCCAGATTGTAGATTTATAGTTTGGTTTATCCCTACCTACATATCTGGGGAGTTATTCTGTTTTGTGCTACAACAGGAATTTCCTGTGTCTATTTTGAACTTCTATGATGAAGGAAAATATATCCCTCAACAATAAACATATTTTCTTTTTAAAATATTTCATATATTTCCATTTCTGCTTAGGATGTACAAAGCCAAAGGAGAACATTGCTCTGATTCTGAAAATAAGAAAATATTGGATGATCTATAAAAATGTAGAGGAACTAGAAATCAAATCGCCAACATTCACTGAATCACCAAAAAAGCGAGAGACTTCCAGAAAAACATCTACTTCTGCTTTATTGACTACACCAAAGCCTTTGACTGTGTGGATCACAATAAACTGGAAAATTCTTAAAGAAATGGGAATACCAAACCACCTGACTTGCCTCCTAGGAAATCTGTATTCAGGTCAAGAAGCAAATTAGAACTGGACATGAAAAAAAGGCTGGTTTCAAATCGGGAAAGGAGTATGTCAAGTCTCTGTATATTATCACCCTGCTTATTTAACTTATATGCAGAGTACATCATGTGAAATGCCAGGCTGGATGAAGCACAAGCTGGAATCAAGATTGCCGGGAGAAATATCAACAACCTCAGATATGCAGATGACACCACCCGTATAACAGAAAGCAAAGAAGAACTAAAGAGCCTCTTGATGAAAGTGAAAGAGGAGAGTGAAAAAGTCTTGGCTTAAAATTCAACATTCAGAAAACTAAGATCATGGCATCTGGTCCCATCATTTCATGGCAAATAGATAAGGAGATGATTGAAACAGTGACAGACTTTATTTTCTTGGGCTCCAAAATCACTGCAGATGGTGACTGCAGCCATAAAATTAAAAGATGCTTTCTCTCTGGAAGAAAAGCTATGACCAACCTAGACAGCATATTAAAGCAGAGACATTACTTTGCCAACAAATGTCTTTACAGTTAAAGCTATGGTTTTTCCAGTAATCATGTATGGATGTGAGAGTTGGACTATAAAGAAAGCTGAGCACTGAAGAATTGATGCTTTTGAACTGTGATATTGGAGAAGACTCTTGAGAGTCTCTTGGACTGCAAGGAGATCAAACCAGTCAATCCTAAAGGAAATCAATCCTGAATATTCATTGGCAGGACTGATGCTGAAGCTAAAACTCCAATACTTTGACTACCTGATGCGAAGAGCTGACTCATTGGAAAAGATCCTGATGCTCAGAAAGATTGAATGCGGGAGTAGAAGGGGACAACAGAGGATGAGATGGTTGGATGGCATCACCGACTTGATAGACATGAGTTTGAGTAAGCTCTGGGAGCTGGTAATTGACAGGGAGCCTGGCGTGCTGCAGTCCATGGGGTAGCAAAGAGTCGGACATGACTGAGCACTGAACTGATAAAAGCGTAACTTTCCTTGAACCCATCAGAAAGCTGAGGCAGTCAGACAGCAAAGTAAACTAAGCTCCAAAAAGTGGCAAGCTCCTCTAATGTGAGACAGGACACAAACTTTCTTCACTTTGGCAGAGCACAGAGGAAATATTTCGTGTAGCAGGTAAGAAAGTGAAAGTGAAGTCTCTCAGCACTGTCCAACTCTTTGCGACCCTATTGACTGTAGCCTATCAGACTCCTCCATCCATGGGATTTTCCAAGCGAGAATACTGGAGTGGGTTGCCGATTTCTTCTCCAGGATATCTTCCTGACCCAGGGATTGAACCTGGGTCAGATGCTTTACCGTCTGAACCACCAGGGAAGTCCAAAAAAAGAAACATGGAACACTTCATGAATTTGCGTGTCATCCCTGCTCAGGGGCCATGTTAATCTTCTCTGTATCATCCCAATTTTAGTATATGTGCTGCAGAAGCAAGCATTGCAGGTAAGAAGAAATCATCAAAAATTTTAATAAAAAGGATGAATTTGAAGCAGCATAAAAGTTTAGAATAACTGGGGGCATCAGACACAAGACAGTTTTCACTCACTCATAAGCTCTTTTCTAGGGGCTCATGGAAAGGAATGAGAGCAGGGCAGGAAACCAGAAATACCCCCATAACTGCTGCAGGCATAGTGAAGGCAGAACAGTCTCAAGATATGGTGCATTTGCATGGGCTCTTCTCATTAGGAAGAAAAATGCTTTACACTGCTGAGGAAGGGACAGCAAACTGTCTTTTAACCAGGGACCAGGCAAAGATCCAATGTTTGTGTAGAAGAAAAGCTCATCAGCTTCTGGGGAAGGGTTAAGGGCTTTGCTTTCTGACATCAGAAACCAAGAAAAGATCACTGCTTCCAAGAAAGTGATAGAATCAAAAATGTCTGCCACTAGGGTTTGTACTAGAAAGACTTTACGAGTCACAATCCTGTGCTGTATAAAGCAGAGATGTGCTATTGCTGGGAGCAAGGAGGAGCAAAATTATCTCATCTGTTTAAAAAACTCTACAAATACAAGTCTAAATGTGACTGTCACTGAGATGAGAGAAACAAGAATAATTCCACAACCCCCTTCCTAATTCTCAGGGACACAGACACTGTCTACAACTGAGCTTTCATCAGATAAACCAAAAACCCACTCCCTGCCCCTACCATGAGTCCAGAACTGAGTAATAGCAACAGACAGTTACCACTGGTAAAGAGAAAAGAATGTGAAGAGAGACCCATTGTTTGGCAGTCATTAAAATCACTGCACATGGTGATTGCAGCCATGAAATTAAAAGACGCTTACTCCTTGGAAGGAAAGTTATGACCAACCTAGATAGCATATTCATAAGCAGAGACATTACTTTGCCAACAAATTTCCATCTAGTCAAGGCTATGGTTTTTCCAGTGGTCATGTTTGGATGTGAGAGTTGGACTGTGAAGAAGACAGAGTGCTGAAGAATTGATGCTTTTGAACTGTGGTGTTGGAGAAGACTGTTGAGAGTCCCTTGGACTGCAAGGAGATCCAACCAGTCCATTCTAAAGAAGATCAGTCCTGGGTATTCATTTGAAGGACTGATGCTAAAGCTGAAACTCCAATACTTTGGCCACCTCATGCGAAGAGTTGACTCATTGGAAAAGACTCTGATGCTGGGAGGGATTGGGGGCAGGAGAAGAGGACGACAGAGGATGAGATGGCTCGATGGACCTCAGTTTGGGTAAACTCCGGAAGTTGGTGATGGACGGGGGGCCTGGTGTGCTGCAATTCATGGGGTCACAGAGTCGGGCATAACTGAGTGACTGAACTGAACTGAAACACTTTCTGAAAGCTGAGGTTAAAGCAGAAAAACTGATAACAAAGTTCTAGCACCATGGGGCTCACACCAAGCACATGATTTAGGCAGTCCCTCACTGAAGACCTTGAAGGGCAACAATGTCAACAACAAAACCCAAACCCAAGTGAATCATTTGCTACCATTGTAACAGAGAAAGAATTGTATTCATCTCCACCTATAAATACTCTTGATCTCAGACTCTACTGTTCTTCAGTTGACATTGTTCAGAATACATTCTAAAATTATATGGCAAAGTACTGTAATAAGAAAGCCATTTTCAAGAGATAAATCACTCAACAGCAGCAGATTGAGCAGTTATCAAAATGTTTAAATTATCAGTCAAGGGCTTTATAAAAACTATGCTTTAATTAAAGGATGTAGTGGTAAAAGTGAAGAACATCCATTAACAGATGAAAAACTTCAACAGAAAAATTAGAAACTATTAAAATGAGTCAAATAAATGGCCCCCCAAAAACACATGATATCAAAGATGAAGATTACTGTGATGCTCTTGACACATCTGAGGAAGACATTTTAAACTAAAAGTAGGTTGATATAAATTATCCAAAATGAAACATAAAAAGAAAAATGAATTTTTAAAAGTAGAGCAAAGTATCCAGGAGTTGTGGGACACTATCAAATGATCTAACATGTGTACTTTGATTTATAGAGGGAAATAAAGAGAAAGGAGAAGAAAAAATACCAGAAAAGATCATGGATCAGTTTCCAAATATAGTGAAAGACAATAAACCAATGATCCAGGAATCTTAGAGAATTCCAACCAAAGTATTAAAGATGTACAAAACATAAAGAAACATAATTAAATTGCTACAGAAAAAGTTAAGAGCAAATGTTGGAGGCAACCAAAAAAAAGAAAATATTGCATACAGAGGAACAAAAGTAAGAATTATAACATACTTCCCATCAAAAACTATGTAAGCCAGAAGACAATGGAGTGACATCAGTGATGTATTAAAAGAAAAAAATTAATTCATCAATTAGAACACTAAACACAGCAAAATATCTTTCAAAAATGAATATGAAATAAAGACCCTTCAGGAAACAAAACTAGTAAATAAGACCTCCACTATAAGAAACTTTAGAGATAGATCATAAGGATGAAGATAATACAGACTGAAATTTGAATTTATAGAAAGAAAAAAAAAAGAACAAGAATAGTAAATAAAGAATAAATATAAAAGATGCATTTTTTTCTCTTTTGTAGTCCCTGTAAAGACAATTGAGTTTTTAAAGTAAAAATGATAGCAGGGTATTAAAAGAGTTATAAGCAATGTAGAAACAAAAGGTATAATAAAAATAGCACAAAAGATAGGAAGGAGGAAATTAAAGCACTGTATGTGAAATTTTTTCAAGATATACTGTGATAAATATAATATTGTAAATCAAAAAGCAATAAATAAAAATTTTTAGATAGATACAACTAACAATTTGCAGCTTCCCTTGTAGCTTAGTTGGTAAAGAATCTCCCTGCAATGCAGGAGACCCAGATTCGAGTCTTGGGTTGGGAAGATCCCCTGGAGAAGGAAGGCAACCTACTCCAGTATTCTGGCCTGGAGAATCCCATGGACAGAGGAAACTGGAGGGCCAAAGTCCATGGGTTTGCAAGAGTCAAACACAATGTAGGGACTAAACCACCACCACCATAGGTAACAAGCCAGAAATAGAGATAATGGTTAAATTACAGGTAATATAAAGTTTGAAATTGTCAGATTGGATTAAAAAAAAAAAAGACTAAGCTATATGCTGTCTTTCTTTTTTTAAAACATTTTTTTATTTACTTGGTTGCATCAGATCTTAGTTGCAGCACAAGGGATCTTCTCATATCATGTGGGCTCTCTAGTTGCAGCACACAGGCTTAGTTGGCCCATGGCATGCAGGATCTTAGTTCCCCAACCAAGGATGGAACCCAAGTTCCCTGCTTTGCAAGGCAGATTCTTGACCATCAGGCAAGTCCCAACTGTATGCTTTCTAGGGTTTTCCTGGTGGCTCAGTGGCAAAGAATCTGCCTGCCAATGCCAGAGACATGGGCTTGATCCCTGACTTGGGAAAATCCCACCTACCATGGAGGAAACTAAGCCCACGTGCCACAGTTATTGAGCCTGTGCTCTAGAGCCTGGCAGTGATATTTACTGAGCTCATAGGCCACAACTGCTGAAGCCCCCATGCCCTAGCACCTATGCGCTACATCAAGAGGAGCCTCCACGAGAAGCCTACACACTGAAACCAGAGTAACACCATTCACCAAAACTAGAGAAAAGACTGAACAGCAGTGAAGATCCAACACAGTCAAAAATTTTAAAGACATATGCTCTGTATAAAAATCTCACTTTACTTTTTTTATTTTTTTAAAATTTATTTATTTTAATTGGAGGTTAATTACTTTACAATATTGTATTGGTTCTGCCACACATCAACATGAATCCACCACAGGTATACACGTATTCCCCATCCTGAAGCCCCCTCCCTCCTCCCTCCCCGTACCATCCCTCTGGGTCATCCCAGTGCACCAGCCCCAAGAATCCTGTCATGCATCAAACCTGGACTGGTGATTCATTTCATATATGATATTATACATGTTCCAATGCCATTCTCCCAAATCATCCCACCCTCGCCCTCTCCCACAGAGTTCGAAAGATTGTTCTATACATCTGTGTCTATTTTGCTGTCTCGCACACAGGGTTATCATTACCATCTTTCTAAATCCCATATATATGCATTAGTATACTATGGTGTTTTTCTTTCTGGCTTACTTCACTCTGTATAATCAGCTCCAGTTTCATCCACCACATTAAAACTGATTCAAATGTATTATTTTCAATGGCTGAGTAATACTCCATTGTGTATATGTACCACAGCTTTCTTATCCATTCATCTGCTGATGGACATCTAGGTTGCTTCCATGTCCTGGCTATTTTAAACAGTGCTGCGATGAACATTGCGTTACTCGTGTCTCTTTCTATTCTGGTTTCCTCAGTGTGTATGCCCAGCAGTGGGATTGCTGGGTCATAAGGCAGTTCTATTTCCAGTTTTTTAAGGAATCTTCACACTGTTCTCCATAGTGGCTGTACTAGTTTGCATTCCCACCAACACTGTAAGAGGGTTCCCTTTTCTCCACACCCTCTCCAGCATTTCTTGCTTGTAGACTTTTGGATTGCAGCCATTCTGACTGGCATGAAATGATACCTCATTGTGGTCTTGATTTGCATTTTCTGATAATGAGTGATGTTGAGCATCTTTTCATGTGTGTTAGCCATCTGTATGTCTTCTTTGGAGAAATGTCTATTTAGTTTTTTGGCCCATTTTTTGATTGGGTCATTTATTTTTCTGGACTTGAGCTGCAGGAGTTGCTTGTATATTTTTGAGATTAGTTGTTTGTCAGTTGCTTCATTTGTTATTATTTTCTCCCATTCCAAAGGCTGTCTTTTCACCTTGCTTATAGTTTCCTTTGTTGTGCAGAAGCTTTTAATTTTAATTAGGTCCCATTTGTTTATTTTTGCTTTTATTTCCAATATTCTGGGAGCTGGGTCATAGAAGATCCTGCTGTGATATATGTCAGAGAGTGTTTTGCCTATGTTCTCCTCTAGGAGTTTTATAGTTTCTGGTCTACGTTTAGATCTTTAATCCATTTTGAGTTTATTTTTGTGTGTGGTGTTAGAAAGTGTTCTAGTTTCATTCTTTTACAAGTGGTTGACCGGTTTTCCCAGCACCACTTGTTAAAGAGATTGTCTTTTCTCCATTGTATATTCTTGCCTCCTTTGTCAAAGATAAGGTGTCCATAGGTGTGTGGATTTATCTCTGGGCTTTCTATTTTGTTCCATTGATATATATTTCTGTCTTTGTGCCAGTACCATACTGTCTTGATGACTGTAGCTTTGTAGTAGAGCCTAAAGTCAGGCAGGTTGATTCCTCCAGTTCCATTCTTCTTTCTCAAGATTGCTTTGGCTATTTTTTGTTTTTTTGTGTGTGTTTCCATACAAATTGTGAAATTATTTGTTCTAGCTCTGTGAAAAATACCGTTGGTAGCTTGATAGGGATTGCATTGAATCTATAGATTGCTTTGGGTAGTATACTCATTTTCACTATATTGATTCTTCCTATCCATGAACATGGTATATTTCTCCATCTATTAGTGCCTCTTTGAAGAATCTCACTTTAAATATATCACTATAACTAAGTTAAAATAAGATAATTGAAAAAACTGCATCATATAAACTAATGAAAAAACTGAATTTGTTCTACTAATATCAGAAAATGTAGACTTCAGAACAAGAACTATAAACCAATGATAAATAATATTACATGATAAAGTCAGGATTAAATATTTAAGAAGGCACAACAAAGCCAAATTTGTATGAATCTGACAACAGTACTTCAAAATACATTAAACGAAAATTGATAGAAAAAGAAAAGCACAGGAGCCCACAATTATAATTCTAAAGTTCAGTGCAGCTGTATCCATATCAATAGAAGCAGTAGACAGAAGTTAGTCATATGGAAGACTTGAACATCACTAACAACCAAATTAACTGGCATTTATATAAATTTCACTCAATAACTGCAAAATATACATTATTTTCAAGTTCCCAGAGAAAATTTACTAATAAAAAACCTTTTCTGAGCCATAAAGCAAACTGCAACACATTTAAAGCATTAAGATTATGCAGATTATGGTAGAAATCAATGGAAGAGTGACATTTGGAAAATGAAACATATTTGAAATTTAAACTTATTTAAATATATTTGAAAGCTTAATAAAATCTTTCTAAATAGCCCTCAAATCAAAGTGGAATACACAGAAAACTTATAAAACATTTGAACTGAATAAAAATGAAGACACAAAATATCAAAGCTTGTGGGAAAAACTAAAGCAATGCTTAGGAGGTTAGCAGAGTATTAAAAAGTGACTTTAAAAATAGCATGCATAAAAGCTCATGCCTTATTTTTCACTGTAATATATCAAAAGCTTGAGCATAAATAAAATGTCAAGTTCATCCAATGAACAACTGGCACATTCCAACAAACTCAACAAACATTGATTCTAATATAAGTTTCAATGATTGATCATTTTCTTTCCCTAATCTTGTTTGATATCATCCATATTTACTTAATCTGATCACCTTTTTACTTTTAATTGACTAGAAAGGCACTTCAACAAGGCTATTGAATTTTTTTGAAAATATTTGACTTTTCTAAAAATAATCACTATCATTCCCAATTTTCCAAACATAAAGCCACAACAAAAGAAATGAACACCTGTTAAAACAACTTAAGAAAAAATTTCATTAAAGAGGTTTTAAAATTCTCAGAACTTTACTGAGTGTATTAATATGTTCTCAAAGAATAAATATTTCACATTTCTTTTTCTACTTTAATTGAGTACTAGTCCCAAAAGTTATCAGGAAAAAGAAGGAAGTTAATGTTAGCCAAATTCCAATGTTATTGCAATTCAAGTCATTAAATTCTCCACAAACCCTTTGAAACAACTTTGCCAAGGTTTTCAGGCCTGTGGAAGTAACTATTGAGTTAAAGGAGCACAGTCTGCCCTACTCACAAATATCACACAGAAAATTTAGGCAACTTGGAAATGTCTTATTACATGCTTATTATCACCAAATGAATATATGTTTTCAATTATGATCATATATTCATTTCTCCATAGTTATACAGACTTAAGTTTTTTCATACCTCAATTTAAAAACCCCTTGTCATCAAACACCTAATGTATAAAAATGTTATAACCTTCCTGAAAGATCGTACTTTGATGCATTAAGCATAATCTGTTTTTCTTAGAATTTGGATCTATATTTTTATCATGATCAAACCGTGTCAGTTATGATGTTTTCTTTTTTCACAGCATTTCTTTCATATATTAAGAAAAAATCATTAGTTCTGATGGTATGATGAGAAAGAAACAGCTAACATTATAAATTATGTGTATTTGTTTTAAAAATAAATTTAATAAGAATGATATTATTTCTTCAGTAACCATGGTAAAAGAGAATTCTTTCCAAGCAAACAACCTCAAATCGTAGACAAAATGTCCTACAGCCCTACAAAATAGGATATTCTAGCCACCTATACTGATTTAGTGAAATAAGCTAAGTGTATTTTTAAATAGAGGTTAAAAATAACAAATATTATTCAGATTGAAAAATGATATCTTAAATGATATTCTAATTAATACCTTTTTATCTACTTTGCTTATAAAAATTTTTCTTTAGTAAAATTTGAATGTTTCTAATTTTGACTGAGGTGGTTTACATTGAGGTATTTACTCAATAAGGAAGAAATATTTCTTAAATATTTGGAGATATGACTAGTTAGGTTATAATTCTGATCTTTCAGGCCATTAAATAATAGCACCCAAATACTACAGGAAGATCTCCAGTCAGTTCTTATCCTATTTTTGACCAGTTACTATAGATCAAAAAAGTGGCATCCACAGTTGCAATGAATAATGAAGGTAAATGTTAGCATGTAAAGAACAGATCCCCTTTTAGGGGAGATACATTTTTCTTCTATCCCCTCCTATTGAAAAAAAGGCTGCTGTTTAGGTGTTTCACAGAATAAAAAGGTAAAATCAGAAATATTATTTTATAAATTTAATATAAGAATATTTACAAAATGTCAGTTGATTCATAAAAATAATCATATCAAAGGTAAAAGATAAAAGATATTAATAAGATGATTAGTAATCAGGTTGTCTATAGTGTCATTATCAAAAAGTAAAATAATGTACATATTGTGGCATAAAAATGCTATTACCTACCTGGACAAACAAAATATCTTTAAAACCTAAGTTAAGTAGTATGCTACAAATCTTTCTTTGAAAAGTTTTTTTCGGGAAACAAACTCATCTGAATTTTGGAAATTTTGGAAGTACTGATGATATTTAGCTATTTTCTTTATCTCTTTATTATTCTGAAGATGAAATATTTGTTGAAAAATAGAGACCAAGATATCAAATTTATGATTAAAATAAACTTAAACCTGTGCTTTTGGTAGATGGGAGAGAAAGGTTTCCTATCCATTATATTTGTGGAATAATCATTGGCAAAAAAACTGAGGTTAGTATTTCCTACCTGTTAAGTTACAGGGTAAAGAAAGTCTTTGGAAAGAGGACTCTGTCATCTTTGTGAGGACACTGTCATCTTTGCAAAGAAACCTCAGATGCAACCTGGACGTTTATCTTCTTTTTCTGTATAAAAAGATCATTAGGATCCCACATGGTATCTAAGATAGCATTATTACTTTTGTAATCTATAAAATTCAGTGCCTAATTTTCTTATTTAGAATATTTGGAAATAAAATGTTATATGTCAGAAACAGGAAGTTCTGTTATGTCTCTTCTATGTCACTTCATTGAGGGAGGATAGAAAAAATCCTAAGGTGTGATGCTCACAAACTCACTGTCTCTCTCTCTCTCTCTCACACACACACACACAAGATTGCTTACTTTATCACTGACTTTTTCTTTTATCTCCCTTTTCCTGTTTTACCTGAGTGTCTTTAGTTTTAATAAGACTTCAGAATTTTTATTTGCACTCTTTCAAAAAGAAAGTGATGATGTTATTTAAATATTTTGGACACACTTAGAAACTAATGAAAATGTGCAATTTAAAATAAAATTTGAAGTTGAATTTTCATAAAATATAACAATCTTATTATCTTCAAATAGTGAGATCACAATAATTATTTTTACAGTTTAGAAATATTTTTCCTATACTAAAATTATTCAAGACAAGGATGAGAGTTACTTTATTCACATCATTAAAGCTCTATATTAGTTAAGAATGAATATATACCATAAAAAAAAAATACTAACCAAGTCCTTTCAGATAAGGAAAGAGGTGCTAAAATATTCAAAAGCAGAGACATTACTTTGCCAACTAAGGTCTGTCTGGTCAAGGCTATGGTTTTTCCTGTGGTCATGTATGGATGTGAGAGTTGGACTGTGAAGAAAGCTGAGTGCCAAAGAATTGATGCTTTTGAACTGTGGTGTTGGAGAAGACTGTTGAGAGTCCCTTGGACTGCAAGGAGATCCAACCGGTCCATTCTGAAGGAGATCAGCCCTTGGATTTCTTTGGAGGGAATGATGCTGAAGCTGAAAGTCCAGTACTTTGGCCACCTCATGCGAAGAGTTGACTCATTGGAAAAGACTCTGATGCTGGGAGGGATTGGGGGCAGGAGGAGAAGGGGACGACAGAGGATGAGATGGCTGGATGGCATCACCGACTCGATGGACGTGAGTCTGTGTGAACTCCGGGAGTTGGTGATGGACAGGGAGGCCTGGCGTGCTGTGATTCATGGGGTCGCAAAGAGTAGGACACGGCTGAGTGACTGAACTGAACTGAACTGAACTTCTTTTTTTGCTTACAGGTTTTCGGCATTAAAAATATTAATTGAATCTATTCAGTTTCCCAAATATCAGCTTCTATTTGTCATTGGGCACGAATATTGAGTCAAAGTAATATAGATTACTTACTACTGAGGCTGTTATCAGCACTAGAGTAATGCAGTAAAATACAAAAACAAATTTCTAATTAGTATTAACTAGTTGTCAGCATATATTTCATTTCTACATATGCAAATAAGTTGAATACCAATACAGTTCCCAAAAGTAGAAACTATTTGTATGCCTACCCAGTATTTCTTATGTCAGAGATACATAATGATCGAACATTGAACTTCATTATTAAATCACATATGGTTAGAGGAGCATAGTATAAGAGGAACCATAAGAGATAAGTTAAATAAAAGTAAGAGTTTATTTGCTCTGTTCTTTTTTGGTTGAAGTATAGTTGCTGTACAATAATATATGTTATGGGTGTACAATATAGCAATTTACAATTTTTAAAGTTTTGTTTCACTTCTTTTGTTGTAGATTAATCGACCATGTGTGAGTTTATTTCTGGGCTCTTTATCCTGTTCTATTGACCTTTGTGTCTATTTTGGGGTCAGTACCCTATAGTTTTGATTAGTGTAGCTTTTTAGAACAGTCTGAAATCAGGGAGCATGATTCCTCCAGCTCTGTTATTTTTTCTCAGTGTTGTTTTAGCTATTCAAGGTCTTTATGTTTCCTTACAATTTTTAAAATTATTTATTATATTTCTGTGAAATATGTCCTTGATATCTTGATAGGGATTGCATTAAATCTGTACATTGCCTGGGTTGTATGATCATTTTAAAAATATTGATTCTTCCTATCCAAGGATATGGGATATCTTTCTATCTTATTGTATTGTCTTCATTTCTTTCATATGTGCGGTGAGGGTGGGCACCCTTGATTTTACCTGATCTTAGAGGAAATATTTTCAAGTTTTCACTATTGAGTATGATATTATATATACCTCAGGATAATATTTATCTTATATGGCCTTTATGTTGCTGAGGTATATTCCCTCTATGCCCACTGTCTGAAAAAAAAAATTCATAAATGGATGGTAAACTTTATAAAAAGCTTTTTCTACATCTATTGAGATGATCATATGGTTTTTATTCTTCAGTCTGTTGATGTGGTATACCACATTGTTTGACTTGTGGATATTGAAAAATCCCTGCATCTGTGGCATAAATCCCACTTGACCATGTTATATGATCATTTTACTGTATTGTTTGGAGTTAGTTTGTTAGGATTTTGTAGAGGATTTTTGTGTCTATGTTTATCAGTGATATTGATCTGTAATTTTCTGTTTTTGTGATGTTTTTGTCTAGTTTTAGTGTCAGAGTGTTGCTGGTCTTGTAGAATGAATTCAAAAGTTTCCCTTCCAATGCAATTTATTGAAATAATTTCAGAAGGATAGGTATTAACTTGTCTTTAAATGTTTGGTAGAATTCACTTATGAAGCTATCTGGTCCTGGAGTTTTGTTTGTTGAGTTTTTAAAATTACTGATTCAGTTTCATTACTGACAATTTGTCTGTTCATATTTTCTATTTCTTTCTGGCTCAGTCTTTGGAGATTGTACCTTTCTAAGAATTTGTCCATTTCCTCTAGATCTTCCATTTTATTGGCGTATGATCACTCTTAATAGTCTCTTATTGTCCTTGTAGTTCTGTGGTGTCAGTTGTAACTTCTTTTTTTTTTTTCTTTCTGATTTTATTGATTTTAGCTCTCTCCCTTTTTCTTGATGAGTCTAGATAAAGCTTTTTTAATTTTATCTTTTCAAAGAACTAGCTTTTAGTTTCATTGATTTATTTTTATTTTAGCCTCTAGTTTATTTATTTATGCTCTAATCTTTATGCTTTCTTTCCTTCTACTAACTTTGAGTTTTGTTTGTTCTTCTCTCTCTAAATTTAAATTTAAAGTTATGTTGTGTATTTGAGATTTTTCTTATATCTTCAGATAACTTTGCATTGCTGGAAATTCTCTTCTTAGAAATACTTTTGCTGAATCCCATAGGTTTTGGATTGTCTTGTTTCCATTTCCATTTGCCTCTAGGTATTTTATTTTTTTAATCTCTTCTTTGATTTATTCAGTGATCCATTGGTTGTCTAGTATATTGTTTAGCCTCCAAGTGTTTGTGTTTTCTATCTACAATTTTTTCTTGGAGTTAATTTATCAGCTCATAGCACTGTGGTCAGAAAAGATGTTTGATATGACTTGATTTTTAAAAATAGAATTAGGCTTGTCTTGTGGCCTATCATACAATCTCTCCTGGAGAATTGTCCATGTGCACTTGAAAAGAATGTGCATTCTGCTGCTTTTGGAATGCTCTCTCTCTCTTTCTCCCCCTCTGCACACTCCCCCCCCCCATATATATGTATAAATTTAGTCTAATGTACATTTAAGGCTAATGTTTCATTATTTATGTTGAAGACTGTACACTGATGTAAGTAGGGTGTTAAAGCCCCCTACTATTATTATGTTACTGTTAATTTCTCCTTTTATGTCCATTAATATTTGCCTTATATACTGAGATACTACTATATTCAATATGTATATATTTGCAATTGTAATATTCTTCTTTGATTGATCCTTTGGTCATCATATAGTATCCTTCTTTGTCTCTTATAGCAGTCTTTATTTTTAAATCTATTTTGTTTAATGTAAGTTTTGCTACTCCATCTTTCCTTTGATTTCCATTTGCATAGAATGCTTTCTTTCATCTCTTTACTTTAGGCTGTGTGTGTCTCTCAATCTGCAGTGAATTTCTTTTAAGCAGCACACATACTAGTCTTGTTTTTGTATCCATTCAGCCACTCTGTATCTTTTAGCTGGAGCATTTAGTCATTTACATTTAAGGTAATTATGGATGTATATATTTTTTGCCATTTTGTTGTTTTGGATTTGTCTTTTAAGTCTTTTTCCTCTTTTGTTCTCTTTTCTTATGTGTTTTTATGATGACTATCTTTAGTGTTATGTTAGATACCACTCCCTTTTTTGTGTGTATAGCTATTATATAGTTTTGGTTTGTAATTACCGTGAAGTTTTTTATATATCACTATGTTTATACATGATTGTTTTAAGTTGGTGATCTCTTAATTTCATGTGCATTTTTTAAATCTTGCATATTTATTTTCCTCCCTTCATAATTACTGTTTTTAAATTATATTTTGCATTGAATCACTTACTTGCTTTTTGTGGATACAGATCATTTTACTATTGCCTTTAACTTTTGTTTCTTCTTATTGGTAAGAAAAATGTGTCGTTATACATTTGGGTTTTTATCCTTTTTCAGTAGTCAGATTTAACCCTAGAGGGAACTAAATTTGGCAGGCATTTGACTTTTCAAGGCCACACCCTGAAGCTCTTTACAAACTGGTTACTACTCCTGATAATCACTAATCTCAGGTTTGTTTTGTTGGATAAAGTAATTATCTTCCATTAAAATGAAATCTGAATCCCCAGATAATTAATATAAACCTGAATTAGGTTTTTAATTTTGAGATGACCAGCAGAAAGCAACTCTGTTCAAAATTAAGAACCATAGACTTACTGTTGCTGTTGTTGTTGTTAAGAGAATAACTTTTTAAAAAATCTAGAGCTGGAATCAGACATAAAGGATGAGAGAGAAGTTAATTTTCAACATGCAGGATGCAGGTATTTTAGAAGGTATACAGTTATTAAAAGTAAAATTCTCTTAATTCTCCACTTTCCTGAGGCTAAACTCCTGAAAAGTTAGGATGAAGGTTTACACTAACCTTTTATATCAAATAAGTATAAAGTCCCTATATAATCCAGTGAGTTTGTTTACTTAGTGTGCCACATTTATAAATTTGAATTCAAGCTTAGGTATATATCAACTACCTGGAACTACCCAAAACTTTGGACTTCTTCGGATGCACAAAAATCATATTCATCTGAAGAGTGAGTAGAGAGTGATGAACTTAATAACATTGGTCCAAGAAAAGCAGAAATTACATTTGTGGCATCATGAAGGTTAATATCACAATGTTAACAAGCATGAGCTAGGCTCCTGGATGATAAAAATGACTCTGTTGCCACAGCTGAGAGGCAACCAATTGGCTTATTTTTCAGTGTGTGAAAAAATTTGCTTCATATATATGATCAGTTTTATAGCTGTTTTCCAAAGAGGGGCATGTCTAATACCACTTATTCTGTCATAGCCAAAAATAAACAGAGGCCTTCACCTTAATTTCTAAACTGTATCTCTCCAAAACCCCTACACTTTAAGAATTTAACTTTTGTTCAGTGATTGAGTTTTAGCTATGTATATTGAAAATGCAAGCACAATTCTTTTCCCTTCCTGCATCCACACCTTTTAAATGTGCCTTTGCAAATCTTCTCATCAAGAGGTATAATCTATACTAGCTTTGTGATGTGATTTAACTGTGGAATGCTGGAAAAGTGATGTCATTCCAGGTGTGAAACTAAACTCAAAAGGCCTTGTGCTAATCTGTTCTCTCTTTTGAAAATCTGTCATCTTTTTAACAAGCTTGAGCTAGGCTTTTTGGATAAGGGAAGGGACTCTGCCATCACAACCAAAAGTCAGCTACTACACATGTGAATAAAGCCACCCTGAACCTGACAACTCTCCTTCCATTTGCCAGCTGACCTATGAGACACGAACAAACACAAGTAAAATCAGCTGGGACTGAACCAGATCACAAGAATTGCACAGTTGATCCATAAGCTTGTGAACAACAAGTATTGCTTTGAGTCACTGTGTATTCAGATGGTAAACAGAAGTTTGTTTCTTACAGTTCTGAAGGCTGGAGGTTTGAAACCAGTGTGTTGCTCAGGTCATGTCCCCTATGAAACCTATAAGACAATCTTCCTATCTCTTGATTTTTTTTCTAGTGTTTTGCCAGCAGTCTTTGACATTCCTTGGCTTTCAGTTGTTTAACTCTAACTTCTGCTTTCATCTTCTCAATGCATTCTTCCTCTGTGTATCACATGGCTATACTCTAATAAAGATCTCAGTTATATTGGATTAGGAGTTCATTCTACTATTCTCTGACCATATCTTAACTAACTGCACCTTCAGCAACCTTATTTCCAAATAAAATTATATTCTGAAGTATTGGGTGTTAGGAAATCAAACTAAATTTTTTTTCAGCACATAAAAGTCCTATGGCTATTATCACATTGGACACATTACCTCTAAGATTCTGGACAAACCAAGGGTATATAGACTCCCTTGAAAAATTCACCAGTCTAGTGGAAATCCTATACCACTGGTTATACCAGTGTTATTTTTAAATAAAAGAAGAACTTCCCTGCTGATTCAGTGTCTAAGACTCTGTGCTGCCAATGCAGGGGGCCCAGGTTCAATCCCTGGTCAGGGAACTAGATCCCGCATGCCACAACTAAAGACCCTTAATGTTGCAACAAAGGTCAAAGATCCCAAGTGCCATAACTGAGACCTGGCACAGCCAAATAAATAATTATTTTTTAAATGAAAAATCAGAAAAAAAGAGAAATGTGCTTCTTCACATATAACATATTTATGTACAAAAGCCTAAAGAAACAACAACAATGACAAATTTCTATACCTATTAAAAGAGATTAGTGAGGTGTCAGAATTCTTCATGGTCAACTAAAAAAAATCAATTATAAAAATGAAAAAAAATTGAAAAATGAGTAAGACAATTTCTTATGACAATATAAAATATAAAATATTTAAGAATAAACCTAATATGCAAATCTATCCAAAACTCTATAAACTATGACTGATAAAAATTTAAGATCTAAATGAAAAAGATAGACCATATTCATAGTTTGGAAGATTAGATATTAAATCTCCCACAAATCAATCTAAAATTTACCACCATTACAATCATGAATATAGAAGCCTTTTTTATAGGTATAGATAAATTTCTTCTAAAATTTATAATGAAATATTGAAAGCCTAAGATAGCCAAAACAGTCTCAGAAAAGAGGAAAAAATTTTGAGGACTCACACTTACTGACTTCCAAAATTAACATGTAATTACAACTACAACAATCTAGGTAGTGTAGTGTTGGTGTAACGAGAGACAAACAGATCAGTGGAGAACAAGAGCAAGTCCAGAAATAAACTCTCACATAAGCCCATTGAATTTTGCAGCAGAGTAAATCAATGGAGAATAATCTTTCCCCAAAAAATGGTATTTGTGTTATTAATATATTAAAAAAAAAGAAACCAAACACTGTCTCACCCTACCTCATACTGTACAGAAAAATTAATTTGTGATGGAAATAACTCTAAACACAAAAGCTAAATTTAAAGATGTTATAGGATAAATCATTGCAGTGTATTTTTGCAGCTGAGAGTTAGGTTATTATTTCTTACCAATAGATCAAAACAAAATTCAGTTAACATTTTAAAAATAAATAGACAAAATCATTTTCCACAGAACTAAAACAAAAAATTTCACAATTCATATGGAAACACAAAAGACCCCAAATAGCCAAAGCAGCCTTGAGGAAGCAAGGAGCTGGAGGAATCAAGTTTCCTGACTTCAGGTTATACTGCAAAGCTACAGTCATCAAGACAGTATGGTACTGGCACAAAAATAGAAATATAGGCCAATGGAACAAGATAGAAAGTCCAGAAGTAAATCCATGCACCTATGGGTACCTAATTTTTGACAAAGGAGGCAAGAATATACAATGGGGCAAAGACAGCCTCTTCAATAAATGGTGCTGGGAAAACTGGACAGATGCATGGAAAAGCATGAAATTAGAACACTTTCTAACACCATACACAAAGATAAACTCAAAATGGATTAAAGACCCAAATTTAAGACAAGAAACTAGAAAACTCTTAGAGGAAAACATAGGCAGAACACTCGATGACAAAAATCAAAGCAAGATCCTCTATGACCCACCTCCTAGAGTAATGGAAATAAAAACAAATGTAAACAAGTGGGACCTGATTAAACTTAAAAGCTTTTGCACAGCAAAGGAAACTATAAGCAAGATGAAAGCAACCCTCTGAATGGGAGAAAATAATAGCAACTGAAACAACTGACAAAGGATTAATTTCCAAAATATGCAAGCAGCTCATACACTCAATACCAGAAAAAAAAAAAAAAAAAACAGTCAAAAAGTGGAAAAAAGACCTAAACAGACATTACTCCAAAGAAGACAAACAGATGGCTAACAACCACATGAAAAGATGCTCAACATCTCTCATTATTAGAGAAATGCAAATCAAAACTACAATGAGATATCATGTTACACCAGTCAGAATGGCCCTCATCAAAAAGTCTACAAACAATAAATGCTGGAAAGGGTATGGAGAAAAGGGAACACTTTTGCACTGTTGGTAGGAATATAAATTGATACAGCCACTATGGAAGATGGTATGGAGATTCCTTTAAAATCTAAGAATAAAGCTACCACATGATCCATCAATCCCACTCCTAGGCATATACCCCGAGGAAACAAAAATTGAAAGAGACACATGTATCCCATTGTTCATTGCAGCACTATTTACAATAGCTAGACCATGGAAGCAATCTAGATGTTCACTGACAGATGAATGGATAAAGAAGTTGTGGTATATATACACAATGTAATATTACTTGGCCATAAAAGGAGTGAGTGCATTTGAGTTGGTTCTAATGAGGTGGATGAACCTAGAACCTATTATGCAGAGTGAAGTGAGTCAGAAAGAGAAAGATAAATACCATATTCTAACACATATATATGGAATCTAAAAGAATGGTACTGAAGAATTTATTTACATGGCAACAATGAAGAAACAGACATAGAGAATAGACTTATGGACATGGGGAGGGGGAAGAGAGGGTGAGATGTATGGAAAGAGTAATATGGAAACTTACATTACCATATGTAAAATAGGTAGTCAATGGGAATTTGTTGTATGGCTCATGAAACTCAAATAGGTGCTCTGTATCAACCTAGAGGGGTGGGATGGGGAGGGAGATGGGAAGGAGGTTCAAAAGGGAGGGGATATATGTATACCTATAGCTGATTCATATTGAAGTTTGACTGTAAACAGCAAAATACTGTAAAGCAGTTATCCTTCAATAAAAAATAAATTAATAAAAATAATACAAACTTAAAAAAAAGAAAACAAAAGAGTAAGCCAGAGACTAGGAAGAAAACTGAAAAAAAAAAAAAAACAAACATATATTTGTCAAAGAAATTAGATCCAGAAAACATAATTTCTTTGCCTAAATAGGACTTCCCCAATGACTCAGCAGGTAAAGAATCCACCTGCAGTGTAGAAGACACAGGCGATGTGGGTTCAGCCCCTCCATTGGGAAGATCCCCTAGAGAAAGAAATGGCAACCCTTTTAGTGAGAAGGGGATGCCCAGAATAAGATGGTTGGATGGCATCTCCGACTTGATAGACATGAGCTTGAGCAAGCTCCAGGAGTTGGTGATGGACTGGGAAGCCTGGCATGCTGCAGTCCATGAGGTCACAAAGAGCTGGACACCACTGCACCACTCAAATGAACTGAACTAACTAGTATTCTTGCCTGAAAAACCTCATGGACAGAGGAACCTGGTAGGCTACAGTTCAGTGGGTTGTAAAGAGTCAGATATGACTGAGCAACTAAGCACTATGCCTCAATAAGGTAAACAAAATTTTTAAAAATAGCAACACACTTGAAATATCTTTTGAAAGGCAGATTTGAAGATTATATTGCAACATACAATAAACTCATGGAAAAGTACTCAGTATCTCTTCAAATAAATGCAAATCAAAACTATAATGAGTATCACAGCATGCCCACTAACCTAGCCAAAATTAAAAGTTCTGTCAGCACCAGTGCTGGTGAGTAAGTAGAGCAATGAGGACCTTCACGTGTTGCTGAAGGAGAAGCCAAGTTGTATAATACCTTTTGAAAAATTCATTACTTTCTTAAGATGACAAACATAAACACACTAAGACAGATCAATTTTAAGTTATAAAAATTTTCTAAGAAAATGAAGCAGAGGCCTACAAAAGATTCATAAGAGTAAGTTCATAGCACTTTTATCCATAGTAACTCCCAAACTGGAAAAAACACAAATGTTTATCAAAAATAGAATGGATTAATGAGTCACAGAATATACATGTGTACATTGTAATGTAAACATATAATACATAGCTATACAAAGATAGTACAGATTGATACACTAAGTAATGTAGATGAAATTCACAATCATGAAGAAAAAAAGCCAAACACAAAAGAACATACATTTTTCTCCTCAAGTGGTAGAATCTTTATGTTCTTATTTTGAACTTGGACAAAACTTTGTATTTGCCTCAATAAATAAATTATGATAAAAGTGATACAATGTGATTTCTGAAACTAAATCATAAAAGTTCCATGCACTTATCCCTTGCTCTCTTGGAATCTTGCTCTTGAAATCTACCAACACCGTTTAGGAAATCCAAGCAGTCTGGAGAAGAACTGAATTCTCAGCCCATGTTGTGAGCTGACCCATGATAGCATCCACTTGCTAGGGAGGTGAATACTTGTTCTGAAAGCATACCCCATAATCTCAGTCAGGCTTCCTTAACTGATGTTATTCAGAGCAAAAGTGAACCATTCTTACTGACCTATATCCAAATTGCCAATTTTCAAAGAAAATAAATAGTTGTGGTTGTTTTAAGCTGCTAAATTTTGTAGTGATGTAATATATACCTTTCCAGGGGTCATGTATGGATGTGAGAGTTGGACTATAAAGAAAGCTGAGCACCGAAGAATTGATGCTTTTGAACTGTGGTTTTGGAGAAGACTCTTGAGAGTCCCTTGGACTGCAAGGAGATCCAACCCGTCCATCCTAAGGGAGATCAGTCCTGGGTGTTCATTGGAAGGACTGATGTTGAAGCCGAAACTCCAATACTTTGGCCACCTGACGCGAAGAGCTGACTCATTTGAAAAGACCCTTTTGCTGGGAAAGATTGAGGGCAGGAGGAGAAGGGGACAACGGAGGATGAGATGGTTGGACGGCATCATCGACTCAATGGACATGGGTTTATGTCGACTCCAGGAATTGGTGATGGACAGGGAGGCCTGGTGTGCTGCAGTTCATGGGGTCACAAAGAGTCGGATACAACTGAGTGACTGAACTGAACTGAATATATACCTATAATATTTAATACAGGAAATAAGGTACTAGTGTAACCAAAACATAAAACATGCAGCTTTGACTTTGGGCTGTGAAGTAAATGGAAACTAAAAGAGATTTGAAAGGAGGATTTGGAAAAGGTAAAGGGACTAGAGGAGGCTGCAGGTGAGAGGGAGTGAAAATGAATTTATTACTAAAAACCTGAGAAAAGAGTCCTTTGTTATTCAATGGTGGAAATTGTGGCAGCAGTGTTCCCTTTGATTGTGTTAGTGATAGGGTTGAGTTATGCTAGAGAGATTTCCAAGAGTGGTATTGGAAGTGCCACTTGCCTTCTAATATTCTATGATAAAATGTGAGAAGAAAAAGATGTTCTAAGAATAAACTCTTAAATATATTAGAACCAGGACTTTCTGATAGAAAAACAAGACAGTTTCTTATTTCTAGCCTCTCCAGATGGCAGATGATTCTCAAATTAAGTAAGAGTATAAGGCTGTGGGACCATACTCTTAAGGATTCTTGGAGGACCCTCTCTAGCTTTGAGTATGGTCCCACAGCAGCCTCAAAGGGAATCTCAGGTATAGGAGGGCTTATCTCCTAGAGAACTGTTAGTGTCACTCTTATCTACTTGAGTATTCATAAGCTGATATATAAGAAATTCACAAGATTTTTAAAAGAATTGTAGCAAGTGGTACTAAAAGCAAGGGAGGTTATACAAAATGAAAAGAGGCCTTTGCCCCCCCTCCCCAATTTTTTTGAACAAGAAACAAGCTGAGATGTCTAATCAGTTGCAAACATGGTCCACTCATTATGGGAACGTATGGATGGCTCAGAAAGCAGTCTTAGAGCTTAAAAAATGGCAGGAACCACAGAGAACAAATTCTAGGAATATGATTGAGTCTTCATCAAGGAAATGGCAACATGTTTCTGACTGGAATAAAAAATTACTCTAGACAAGTTACTGGTGTGAGTGTTCTGTTTTCTTCTTTCAGATGGGTGGGATCATAGTAGTTATCCTGTGCTGTTCCTCCATTGTTCTTTCATTTATGGGCATCAGATAATCTGTTTTAGTTCACAATTTTTCATATGGAATAGAATAAATCTCAAGAGCTGTGCTTATATGGGAGGGAGAGAAAGGCAGAGAGAGAGAGAAGCAAAATGTAAGTAAATAAGTACATTTATAAGAAAGTGCCCTAGCCTATTGTTATGCCTTTATTATTTTTGAGCTTGAAGTTGTATTGGAACATAAATACTTACACAAATAATAAAGTAAAAAAAAAAGTCCAAAAATCTCTAATTTCTAATTCTTCATAAACTCATTTCAGCTGTTTCAGCTCTTACTGTTCTCTGAGCAAAAATCACTAAATTTATATAACTCAGCATTAGGCAATAAATTGCCTCTTCACATTTAATAATACATATCCTTTCATTTGTGCTTGTCTTTGCTGTCTACACAGGGAAGATGGAATAACTCAACAGTTAAAGGCCAGACTTTGGACGTGACTCCCATCTCTTTCTCTAACTCGTTCTATGACTCTGCTGCTGCTGCTAAGTCACTTCAGTCGTGTCCGACTCTGTGCGACCCCATAGACTGCAGCCCATTAGGTTCCTCTGTCCCTGAGATTCTCCAGGCAAGAATACTGGATTGGGTTGCCATTTCCTTCTCCAAATGACCCTAGTAAGTTATTTAATCTCTACATCTTTCAGGTCCCTTACCTATAACTTAGAGATAATACTGATAAATTTACCTTCCTCACTGGATAGTCGGAAGGATTAAGTCAAATAAAGAATGTTAAAAAGTTCCTATGGGGGCTCAATAAGTGTTAGCTATTATCATCATTTTCATTATAAAGGCTTTAAGCTCTTTGAGAATAAAGATTCCCTCTTAGACATTTGATTATACAGAGAACACATTAAAGTTCTGACTGCACAATTGTATTCCATATGTCTGATTGATTAATGAAAGAGTGTTTATTATCCAAATCTATAACAAATGCAAAGAGTAATACATCAGGCATGTTATTTAGTGAAATAATTTTTGTATGAGAAAACAATTTTTGTAAACATATACAGGAAACCATGATTGCAACTTGTCTCCTACAAAGACATAATGTTTTCTGTTACATAGAGTACATATAATCAGATTTTCCTTATTTTTAAGAAAATATTATTCACGTAAGTAAATACATTTTAATATAAGCTGAAAAACTTTAGTTATTAGATTATCCTTAAATTTTTAAAAGTGTTATTGGTAATACATTCAAACTTTCTGAATACTAACTTGTCCTTTGCTGTTTTCACATTATCCAATTTAGGAAAAACTAAATGCCTTTTATTACCCCTGTTGAAACCTCTAGATACAATTATATATTTTTTTGTTTTCACTGCCAGGAATACACATATATGATATCTACTGCTTCACTATTTACTCTCTATTTAATCCTCTGTGGTCTGACTTTGGGCTTCCCTGATAGCTCAGTTGGTAAATAATATATCTGCTATGTAGGAGGTCCTGGTTAGGAAGATCTGCTGGAGAAGGGATAGGATACCCACTCCAGTATTCTTTGGCTTCCCTTGTGGCTCAGCTGGTAAACAATCCATCTGCGATGTGGGAGACCTGGGTTCAATCCCTGGGTTGGGAAGATGCCCTGGAGAAAGGAAAAGCTACCCACTCCACTATTCTGGCCTGGAGAATTCCATGGACTGTATAGTCCATGGGGTCGGACATGACAAAGCAACATTCAATTTCAGTCTGACTTTTGTCACCTAGAAAATACCAAAAATGGATTTTAAAGGGCATCTAGGCTTTTCCTTTGTCATTTTTATCATAAATCTTAAGCCATGCAAACCTTAACTATAGAATTTGAATTAAGGCTTTGAAGTAGTGTTTCTTTGACTTTCACATGCCTCATAATAACTTGGGGAGTTAATTAATAATTCTGATTTATGAACCTTAACCCCAGAGATTCTGATTCAGTGGTTACTGGGTGAGGTTAAGAATCTAAATTTTTCACAAAATCCAAGGTTATTTTGAAGTATTGAGGTCTACTCTTTGAAGAGGCGCTACCTTAAAAGAATTGAATAAAGCAGAGGGAAAATGAGAAGCTGTGCTATCTCAAAAAGTCTATCTTCTTAACCTCTTTGATGCTATTATTTTTTATTTCTTTCATTTCCAGAGTCCTTCTCCCACTTTTTGATTGTCACCTTGTTATAAGGATTAGTCCTAAATTTCCTCTTATTCTTTTTATTTAAATATTTTCACATCCACATCCACAGATTGAACTATAATATTTATGCATAATTCTCCTATCTGTTTCTTCCTAATTCATCTGTATCTTTAAGTGCTCATTGGCTACTTATACATTCCGTGTTAATTAAATTAGTTTACTTATTTTTTTCAAGTGGTACTAGATTCCACCTTCTCTTTTTTTTCTACTTAGTCTCTCATCATTGATTACAAAATGCAGCTCATGTTCCCTTGTAAATATCATGGACTAGCTTTAAATGGGTTTTATATTTGCTGTAGGATAGGAAAGTTTGAGGAAATCCAGAGTTCTGAGACCACACAGAATTAATGAGACATAGTCAAAAATTGAAAGAAACCTGGAAACAAGGAGAAAAAACCTCAGATGTTCATTTCCTGTAGGGATTGGAACAGCAGTGAAGTTAGATGTTGTGGGGATCTAACTCTCTACAAAGACTTAGACGATACCAAAAAACTATACATACTAGTAGCAGAGGACTCAAAATATGAACTCAGGTACTAGTAGGGGACGAAGATCTACTTTCCTAGAACTAGAGTGGAGCTGTTGTCAAAATGAAAGAAGAAAAATCTATTTAAGCTATGGTTCATTCATTCCATTATTTAGCAAGTTTTATTGAAAATCTATCACACCCCTGACATTGTGCAATGGACTAGGGCTAGAACAGCAAATAAAAGAGTCCCTGCTCTCAAAAAGTTAAATTCTAAATAAGAAAGAATTTAAACATAAATGATCAGAATAATTTCATGATAGTGCTCTGAAGACAATATAAAGTGGTATGTTGTAAAATAATTGGGATTGGACGCTGAGGGGAGAAAAGGACAATGGTATGTTAAACAAGGTGATCAGGGAAGGTTTCTCTGATGACTATTTGAGCTGAGAGATGATTGGCAAGAAATTTCCAACTGGGAGTTATTTGAAGACCCAGAGATGGAGTGTTTGATGCAAAAGGATAAAGAGATTAATGAGTGGAAAGTCATGGTGGTCAAAATAAGATTTGAGAATATGAGGAATCCAAAGAAGTCTGGTGTGGTTGGAGCTTAATGAGCAATGACACAGAAATGGTAGTAAGTCAAGTCAAAAAAGTACTCTGAACTCAGATCATGTAGGTTTGTTATAAGCCACATAAAGTTTTTGGGTTTTTATCCAAAGTACAATGGAAAGCCATAGAAAATTTTAGGCAAAAATGTGAGAATTATGTTTTTGAAAAGTAATTGTGGCTTCTACATTGAGAATGAACTATAGAAACATAAAAGAAGACACAGGTAAACAACTGTAGAAGACTTGGTTAGAAGTCATTATGGCCTGATTTTGGATAATAGTAGTGAAGATGAAGAAAGTGGAAATATAGAAGCTATATTTGGGAGTTAAAACTGAAAAGAGTGATAGATGGGTTTTGGGAGGGGGTTCAAGGAGAAGGAAAAATTAAGGAAAATTCCTAGGTCTTATCTTGACTGAATGGTGGTACCATCTAATGGAATAGAAACATTTGTAGAGAGATTTTGAAGGAAACAAATATTTCCAGTTTCCCTATGTTTAGTTAGAGAAGCCTAATAAACAATCAAGTGCAAATGTCAGAGAAGTGAGGTCCATAAACCTGGATATAGTGGAGAGATATAGGCCAGAGAATTATTTGAAAGTCATCTATATCTAGAAGCCTATCAGAGGAGTCCAGCTAACAAAAGAAGTAGAGAAGCAGGCACTGAGTCAGGAGTGTGATGTATCAACCAAGAGAAGTGTTCTAGGACAAAGGGAATAGTTTATTGTGTCAAATCTGCTGTAAGTTCCAAGGAGGTATGAAACTGAAAATTTAGCAAGATAAAGAATATTGAAGACCTTTACAAGTACTGTTTCAGAAATTTTGTGTAAATGAAGGTGGAAATCCAATTGGCATAGATGGAAGAGAGAATGGGAAATGAAGAAATGGAGATGTCAATTACAGAAAGTTCTTGAAGAAATTCTGATGAAAAGTAAAGATGTTTTAATATGCACAGTGTTGAGATGGCTGCTGATGAAATTCTAATTATTACAATTTTACCCATACCATACCACAGATAGTTGGCATAGTTGTAGAGGTACAGGGCAAGCATACAGCATAGATCATAACTACATAATAATATATTATGAATAATTCTTTTTCCCTGCAATCAAACTCTTATGCCTTGAATATTGGTCTCCCTGTTTTCAATATCTATTCTTCATACAACCTTTTGCAAATCTTTTTAAATCAGGATTTCCCTATTTAAATAATTCTCCAGAACTAAAACCTAGAATCAAGGTTATCCATAGTCCAATCTATAAAATACCCCCAATTTGCCTCTTTGGCCTGATTTCTTATTTATTTACATTCTTGTTTTCATCAAGATAATTCTTTCTTGTGTTCTTAGCATATCTTACACCTATTAAAGAGTCAACATCTTTTTGAAAGTAGTGAGTAATGTTTAAAAACATGGATTCTGGAGCTGGTCACCTAGGTTCAGTCTGCCACTTGCTGTCTGTGTGATTTTGTACACATGTCCTAACATTTTTATGCCTCAGTTTTCCTATCCATAAAATCAATATGTTTCTCATGATTTTTCTGAGGAATAAATAACAGCATCTGACCATGGTAACTACTTTATGCATGATAGCAGTTTTCATTTTTAATTTCTGAAATGCTCTTCTCTTCTTTGATTCTTTGAATCTTTTCTTTGAAAAATAGTGCCATTTGAGGTTTTTTATAAAGCTTTCCTAGTTGATTCAGTATGGTTTCTGCCCTGATATTATTTTCTCAATTAAGGCAATTATTTATTATGAATGCTTAATAAATATATATATGAGATTGCCTTTTTATCTTATAATTTTCATACATACCTTTCAAATATGTAGTTAAGATTTTTATTTTTTCTCTGTTGCATTCAGGATCTTATTTTTCACATTTTAGTTTAGTAGAGTTTAAATGATTAATTTATGAAGTCTTCCAATGTATCTATTGTTAAAGTCAGCAAGGTAGTCTTTTATAGTTACATTAAACTGGATTTATTTTAAGTAATCCACTAATATACTTGATTAATTCTGTCTTCATCTGTGCTGCTTATGCCCTTTCCTGGAATTAGAAAGAATTACTGAGGTGTAACATTTTGCAACAATTTTTACGACCAGATCAGAAAATAGGGTAAATATGGGTCACTGAATGGAGGAGAAGTAGATGTTGAATGTCAGATTTAATTAAGGAAAGTAAATGTGAAGGAATGGTGTACAAAAGCAAGAGAGGAAAAATAGACAATGATCAATTACAAAGATCAAATAATAAGAAAGTAGAAGAGAGATATAATTAAATATGTGGAAAATGTTAGATAAAGTTGGCATGTGGAAAGGAAAAGTAGAGAAAATAAGATCATAGACACTTACCTGGCCACCTACCAAAACAATTTCCATATGTTACTGAGCTAAGATATAAACATCAAGGCTTTGATATTATAGAAAAAGTTTCATCAAAATTCTGGGTTAAGGAGAATTCCTCAAACATAGAAGTGCAATAAGAAGCAATAGAAAAAGTACAGTTTAATTGAGAAACACAGGCCTTATATAATGAACATAAAGGAGAAAAACAATTGACATATCAACTTTTTTCTACATATTTAGTTTCCATTACAGTCAAATACAAGAAAAGTGAAAACTCCAGTTTTCACCTAGCAAACCCTCAAAGTATTACACTTACAACACTTTAAAGGTGTAAGAAATTATAAGTAACTTTAATTGGTGGGTAATTTAATATATACCAGGTCCGGTTTAAACTCAAGCTTATGTTTTGCTGATAAGATATAAAATAGTATTTGGTGTTGCTATTTTAGAACATACTTTAGCAATACATAATTAAGAATAATTAACATTAAAGTAGTGTTGAGGGATAATCAATGTTTAATGGATTTTTTTTCTTTTGCTCTACTGAAATTTCAACAAAAACAAATATACATACTCAGTAGAGCCAACCTAAAGATATACTGGAAAGATTTAGGAGAACCAGTGAATAATTTTTTGAAATAATAACTTTTTTCAAGGGATGATATTATTTACCTTTCAAAGTTGTACAGTTTCTCGCAGACACCTTTAGATGTTAAGATATGAATAACTGGTAGTGGAAGTAAACTTAAGAAAAAAGGAATATCCATCAAATTGACTTAGCATAGTATAAATCTGTCCCTTATTTACATGTGTGATGCTTGAGAAGAGAAACTATTACCCAAGGACTAATTGAATGCTCTATATTACAGAGGTGGATACTAAAATAATTGTGGGAGCACACATAATTATGGTGTTAATATTCTGCCTAGCCTGAAAAATGCATATCGGCTCTGTCTACATTTATTAATATCTCTCCTCCTCTTCTGTTCTTTTTCACTCATGACCTTCATATCAACTGGAGAGACAAAATAAACTTGAATCAAGTAATATATTTAAATTCTGTCTTATCAAAAAACTAACTCAGAGTGAATAGATATAGTGTCTTTCATATCTCATGATGACAGATTTGAATTGGAGAATTGCTGAATTTATTACTCTAGATATTTTTCTAATACATTTATCTTACTTTACTATTTTCATGGGGGGAAAAGTGGGTAAGTGGCAGAAGCATGTGGGACAAAATTGTGCCTGTATAACGTAGCCCCACTCTTCGTGGGGATTTCTCACTAAGAGATTGGTAGTTGTATGGTAATTTTACCACAACACTATTGTTGGAGACAATGAGGAAGAGCTGCAGAAAGAGTGAGAAAGAGGGGGAAAAATGTCAGTATACAAATAGAAGAATTCAGTAGTGGACTGAGCAGGGATTTCTCTCTTTTATCCAAAAATAGTGACTCTGTACCATGAGATAGTAAAGGCTCATCTTCAGTGTGTACTTGATGCTGATGGAGAGACATGCACTTTTGTTCCATTTATATAGTTAGTTTTGTGTCAGCTCTGCCCTGAACTAGCTGTGTGACATTGGACAAGGCACTTAACTGACTGGGTGTTTGTTTTCCTGATACGCTTTCAAATGTAAATTGAGGAGAATAATTGGATTAAATATTTAAAAAAATAATTAAACATGTAAATATTTAAAGAACTTACAACAGTACATCCATTAAGCAATAATAAAGGTGTTAGCTATGGGCTTCCCAGGTGGCTAGGTAGTGAAGAATTCCCCTGCCATGCAGGAGACTCAAGAGATGTGGCTTTGATCCCTGGGTGGGGAAGATCCCCTGGAAGAGGAAATGGCAACCCACTCCAGTATTCTTGCCTGGAAAATTCTATGGACAGAGGAGCCTGTCAGGCCATGGTCCATGGGGTCACAGAGTCAGACTTGACTGAACACATGCACACACATACATGTTAGCTACACCTATATTTTCTTTGTATTATTATACAATTTACGATGCTACTAAATCGTATGTATAATAGGGGGCTTCCCAGGTGGGGCTGGTGGTAAAGAACCCACCTGCCAATACAGGAGATTCAGCTTCCATCCCTAGGTTGGGAAGATCCCCTGGAGGAGGGCATGGCAACTCTCTCCGATATTCTTGCTTGGAGAATCCCAGGGACAGGTGGGCTATAGTCCAGAGGGTGGCAAATAGTCGGACATGACTGAAGTGACTTATCACACACACACACACATGTATAATAGGATCATAGGGTTTTAAAAAGGTTTTTTTAAAGCAGTTTAAGTTTCACAGCAAAATTTAGGGGATGGTATAGAGATTTCACATATAATACCTGCTCCCACACACTCCATAGCCTCTTTCATTATTAACATCCCTCACAGGAGTGGTACTGTTTTGAATAACTGATGAACCGGCTTTCATAATCATAGCACTCAAAGTCCTAAGTTTATGTTTCAATTCACTCTTGATGTACAATCTACAGGTTTGAAATGTGTAATGACATGTATCTACCATTATAGTCTCATTCAGAGTATTTTCAAGGTACAAAGTATCCTCTGTGTTCTGCTATTCATTCCCCACCCCCACCCCCACCCCCCCCCCCACCAAACCCCTGGAACCGCCAATCCTTTTACTGTCTCCATGTGTGTGTGTG
>NW_024070187.1:31997929-32201365 GCF_014754425.2 Oryx dammah
TGTGTGTGTGTGTGTGTGTGTGTGTTAGTCACTCAATTGTGTCCAACTCTTCGGGAACCCTTGGGCTATAGCCCACCAGGTTCCTCTTTCTATGGAATTTTCTGGGCAGGGATATTGGAGTGGTTTGCCATTCCCTTTTCCATAGTTTTGCCTTTTTCAAAATGTCAGTACACTTGGAATCATAGGTTGTAATATGTTGAAGAAAGGTAAATATTTTGTTGTCCTATGATTATGTCTCAGTCTTTTAGTGAACCTATACCCCTGGAACGTGGACTTAATAGTTTCTCAGAGATTCTTTTCTGCCTTAGGAGGAACAGAATGACTTTAATGAGTTTGAGTGTTTTCTTTCTCCCATGTCTGATAATATCCCAGCAGGTTAGACTTTGGATAACTAGTTTTCCCTGAGAGAAGTCCTTGTTAAAAAGAACGGAATACAGTGGTATATTTCAAAATTATTTTCCCATCCGTCCTGCCCCTTTGCCAGAAGCAAAAGATATTTTTTCTCTGATGTTTTACTGAGGAAACCTGATTAAGCTCCTAGGGGTAAATCTCACATGATTTTGGGGGCCCATTATAAATAGGTCTCCTGGAGGGTTTTAATTCTGTGTTTTCTGCACTAAGGCTCTAGTATTTCAACAACTACATTTCAGGGTTTCCTAACCAAACTGTTCCCCATGGTAGTTTCCACTTTAAATCTCTTCTAAAGACATGCCTTCTGGCTACTTGCCTATGTGTCTCTCCAGTCTTAGGGCAGCAATTTTCCCTGTGTTTTCCACTCTCTTATGGGTCTAAAAGGAGGTTGCTGTTTTTTCTCAGTGTGTTCAGCACTTTACTTAACCTGTAAAATGTTTCTATGAAATTTGCTGTTTGTGATTTTTGAGGAAAAGTTATTAAATAATGGCTTCCATCAATAAATAAGAATTGATCTAAGATACATAAAATGTTAATTTTTTTTTTTTTTGATCTGAGGCCAGTTCAGTTCAGTTCAGTCACTCAGTCGTGTCCGACTCCTTGCAACCCCATGAATCGCATCATGCCAGCCCTCCCTGTCCATCACCATCTCCCGGAGTTCATTCAAACTCACATCCATCGAGTCGGTGATGCCATCCAGCCATCTCATCCTCTGTCGTCCCCTTCTCCTCCTGCCCCCAATCCCTCCCAGCATCAGAGTCTTTTCCAATGAGTCAACTCTTCGCATGAGGTGGCCAAAGTACTGGAGTTTCAGTGTTAGCATCATTCCTTCCAAAGAAATCCCAGGGCTGATCTCCTTTAGAATGGATTGGTTAGATCTCCTTGCAGTCCGAGGGACTCTCAAGAGTCTTCTCCAACACCACAGTTCAAAAGCATCAATTCTTCGGTCCTCAGCTTTCTCCACAGTCCAACTCTCACATCCATACCTGACCACTGGAAAAACCATAGCCTTGACTAAACAGACCTTTTGGCCAAGTACACCACAAAAGGAAAGTGTATGCTACCTGTAAAATGCTGAATTCCCAGTCATAATTTAAAGACAGTTTTACTATGCCCACATAATTCAGAATTCAGTATTACATGACACTCTGGTTTGGGGTTATAAAATCTGGAGGAATCCTTGATTAGAGGAAAGTGGGAGTAAACTAGATTATAGGGGCTGCTTTGCAGAATATGAATGACGCATTTGAAAGGTAGATAAAATTCAAATTTTCTCTTTTGGTTAAGGATTATTCTTTGCTCTTTTTTCTTAGAAATATCATTGTAATATCCCAGTCAGCTTACCCCCATCTCAGAAGCATAATTTTTTAGAAGAACTAAATGGTGAGTAATTTTCTCTATGTATTCTTATTTATTGTGTGCCAAGCCACATATGGGGCACCATAGATTTGAATATAAGGGTCCCTGCCCTCGTGTAGTTTCCATTCTAGTGAACATGTCTCCTAATTCTCAGAATTAGGGATTCACTGCAGAAAAATAATCATTCTTAAGAGGACTGTAATTTTAAAAAATCCAAGTGAAACAAAAAATTTAATGTGAAGCCTTAATAATTTTTTGAAAAATTAATAATTAATTTTGATATACTTTTAAAATAGAAAATATTAAATTCTGATGGGTTGGCTAAGAGCTGAATTTGAAATATCTGCAATATTTGGTAGGAATAGATTTGGTGACAGCGTACTGGGATTGAAAGGCATAGTCATTCCAAAAGTAACAACCTAATGCTTTCTATCTTTGTAAAGTCAAATCTAAACAGTGGGTGGTGGAAATCCCCAAATTCCTGTAACAATATATATAGGGTGGCAGCTGTAAAAGAAAACTCTCCCAAATTGATTCATTTGGCTTTCTGTGCTATCCACTAATCAGGAAATAAAATCTTGTTATGAAATTGCATATTATACAATAAATGTATATGATTACTTTATGATATATATAATTCCTTTTTTTGGTAGGGCAGAAATACAGTCATGGACTTTATCATTTTAAAAAAGCATTTTGGTAAAATAAATTCGCCACTTGAGTCCCATGCTATACATTTTTCTGGCAATCTCTCACCATAAGAATAGTGGATATCCTACCTGTTAAAATGAAAAAAAGAAAACAATTCCCTTAAATATAGAAATAATTTTGGTAAGCTCAAAATGAATTTGGCAGTTCATTTACAGTGGTAGTTAAAGCTCCATCTATGAAAACATATTATCAAGTACTTTTATGTACTTAAATATATTATGTGAGTTCCTTTCTAGTGACTTTTATATTTCAATTGTATTTCCATCAGGGAATTTTATGAATTCTCTAAGTTTTTCCTTATTTTTAAAAAAGGTTGGCAAAGAAATGCATCATTGCTGTGTGACTAAAAGTGCTATTTCAATATAAAATGCTCAAATTTCTGATTTATGAGATCTGTGAGATTCAGGCTAGTCTTTCATTTTATTTATCTAGTACTTTTCTTTATAACATATAATATGGAATCAAAAATATCCTCCTAAGCCTCGGGAGAATCTGATCTTAAGCTATGATTTTCCCTAACTCAAAATGCCTAGAATAGTTTCAGTTTAAAACAACCACTCTGCCATGAGAGAGATGCTATTGAAATGTAACTATTTTAATGTTTTACTGTGTTGAATCTTATTTTGCCTAGATTTCCCTGAAGTGAGTGGGCCTCATCTGTGTAAGATTTGTTAGATGTCTTGAATATATACTCTAGCAATGAGAACTCTGCCTGCTTTAACAGGGCACTCAACTACCCTTGCAGAAGTAGTGTACAGAGATTTGTACCTTTTTTGAATATTCATTTCACATAGTTGCTGATTCTTAAAAATGTGGCATGAATAGAATTTCCTGAAAACTGTGCCTTCAAAACAATCTACTTTAGGGGTGCATCATTACCATAGGAATTTAAAGGCCTTGTTGTTTTTAGAAAGGGAAAAATAAAGCATGTAAATTAACATTTTGCTTAGTGTCACTATATGGATGAACACATCAGATGAATAAGCAACAATGGAAGCACTATTTTATTATTATATATTTTTATTTAAAGTTATGCAACATAATTTCTGATCTTCTTACATAAACATGCAGCAGAATATTTGAACTTCAAACTTTGTACTGGAAATGTTTATTTTTGTTTTCTCTGGAATAAAATTGAAATTTTAAGGCAAGCCTCTAATATAGTTAATCTCTCCTAGGGGTTCATACCTATAGTTTATCTTTTGGTAATGGTGTCCTACTGGATGCAATCAATTGTAAGTGGGCTTTTCCTTCAAGTCTGGCCAGTTGAGTTTTCCACACAACTTTACAATAATAATTAACTCATTATGAAAATGGTATTTTTAAAGAAGATATTTGCAAGTGATTATGGAGAAGGCAATGGCACCCCACTCCAGTACTCTTGCCTGGAAAATCCCATGGGCGTAGGAGCCTGGTGGGCTGCGGTCCACGGGGTTGCGAAGAGTCGAACACAACTGAGTGACTTCACTTCACTTTTCACTTTCATGCATTGGAGAAGGAAATGGCAACTCACTCCAGTGTTCTTGCCTGGAGAATCCCAGGGACGGGGTGCCTGGTGGGCTGCCGTCTATGGGGTCACACAGAGTCAGACATGACTGAAGCGAAATAGCAGCAGCAGCAGCAGCATGAGATATAAAAGTATAGTTTGGAAAAAAGTTATCAAAGTTCCTTTATGCTCCAACTTTAAACTGTCATTTATTTTATTTAATGAAATGCATGTACACCCGTGGTGGATTCATATCAATGTATGGCAAAACCAATATAGAATGTAAAGTAAAATAAAAAATAAATAAATAAATAAATAAAAAGAAATGTAGAGTCTTGAATTTACAATGTAATATGTCAGTTTTGAGTCATTCAAAGTTCAATTTTTCTTTCTCTTCAAAAACAACCAAACCAAGCCAAATCAAATAAAAAAAAACTAGTTATTTGCTTTACTGTAGATAAGCACCTACAGTATAGGTGCTGCGACTGGCGCACTAAGCGCGGCCGAGAGGAGCTACCCCACATCCGAGGTCAGGGGCAGAAGCCGGGAGTACCAGGCTGCGACGGTGCAGGAACGGCCTAGAGGAGCTACCCAGCGTCCGAGGCCAGGGGCAGTGGCCGGGAGGAACAACACGACGTCCAAGGGGCTGTGGCTGCACGGGCACAGGAGGGCCTAGAGGAGCTATCCCATGTTGAAGGTCAGGAAGGGCGGCGGTGAGGAGATACCCCTCGTCCAAGGTAAGGATCAGCGGCTATGCTTTGCTGGAGCAGCCGTGAAGAGATACCCCACGCCCAAGGTAAGAGAAACCCAAGTAAGATGGTAGGGGTTGAAAGAGGGCATCAGAGGGCAGACACACTGAAACCATACTCACAGAAAACTAGTCAATCTAACCACGCTAGGACCACAGCCTTGTCTAACTCAATGAAACTAAGCCATGCCCGTGGGGCAACCCAAGACGGGCGGGTCATGGTGGAGAGGTCTGACAGAATGTGGTCCACTGGAAAAGGGAATGGCAAATCACTTCAGTATTCTTGCCTTGAGAACCCCATGAACAGTATGAAAAGGCAAAATGATAGGATACTGAAAGAGGAACTCCCCAGGTCAGTAGGTGCCCAATATGCTACTGGAGATCAGTGGAGAAATAACTCCAGAAAGAATGAAGGGATGGAGCCAAAGCAAAAACAATACACAGCTGTGATTGTGACTGGTGATAGAAGCGAGGTCTGATGCTGTAAAGAGCAATATTGCATAGGAACCTGGAATGTCAGGTCCATGAATCAAGGCAAACTGGAAGTGGTCAAACAAGAGATGACAAGAGTGAACGTCGACATTCTAGGAAATCAGCGAACTAAAATGGACTGGAATGGTGAATTTAACTCAGATGACCATTATATCTACTATTGCGGGCAGGAATCCCTCAGAAGAAAGGGAGTAGCCATCATGGTCAACAAAAGATTCTGAAATGCAGTACTTGGATGCAACCTCAAAAATGACAGAATGATCTCTGTTCGTTTCCAAGGCAAACCATTCAATATCACAGTAATCCAAGTCTATGCCCCAACCAGTAATGCTGAAGAAGCTGAAGTTGAATGGTTCTATGAAGACCTACAAGACCTTTTAGAACTAACACCCCAAAAGATGTCCTTTTCATTATAGGGGACTGGAATGCAAAAGTAGGAAGTCAAGAAACACCTGGAGTAACAGGCAAATTTGGCCTTGGAATGCAGAATGAAGCAGGGCAAAGACTAATAGATTTTTGCCAAGAAAATGCACTGGTCATAGCAAACACCCTCTTCCAACAACACAAGAGAAGACTCTACACATGGACATCACCAGATGATCAACACCGAATTCAGATTGATTATATTCTTTGCAGCCAAAGATGGAGAAGCTCCACACAGTCAACAAAAACATGACGGGCAGCTGACTGTGGCTCAGATCATGAACTCCTTATTACCATATTCAGACTTAAATTGAAGAAAGTAGGGAAGACCACTAGACCATTCAGGTATGACCTAAATCAAATCCCTTATGATTATACAGTGGAAGTGAGAAATAGATTTAAGGGACTAAATCTGATAGATACAGTGCCTGATGAACTATGAAATGAGGTTCGTGACATTGTACAGGAGACAGAGATCAAGACCATGCCCATGGAAAAGAAATGCAAAAAAGCAAAATGGCTGTCTGGGGAGGCCTTACAAATAGCTGTGAAGAGAGGTGAAGAGCAAAGGAGAAAAGGAAAGATATAAGCATCTGAATGCAGAGTTCCAGAGAATAGCAAGAAGAGATAAGAAAGGCTTCTTCAGCGATCAATGCAAAGAAATAGAGGAAAAGAACAGAATGGGAAGACTAGAGATCTCTTCAAGAAAATTAATTAGAGATACCAAGGGAACATTTCATGCAAAGATGGGCTCGATAAAGGACAGAAATGGTATGGACCTAACAGAAGCAGAAGATATTAAGAAGAGGTGGCAAGAATACCCAGAAGAACAGTACAAAAAGATATTCACCACCCAGATAATCATGATGGTGTGATCACTCACCTAGGACCAGACATCCTGGAACGTGAAGTCAAGTGGGCCTAAGAAAGCATCACTACGAACAAAGCTAGTGGAGGTGATGGAATTCCAGTAGCGCTACTTCAAATCCTGAAAGATGATGCTGTGAAAGTGCTGCACTAAATATGCCAGCAAATTCGGAAAACTCAGCAGTGGCCACAGGACTGGAAAAGTCAGTTTTCATTCCAATTCCAAAGAAAGGCAATGCGAAAGAATGCTCAAACTACCACACAATTGCACTCATCTCACATGCTAGTAAAGTAATGCTCAAAATTCTCCAAGTCAGGCTTCAGCAATATGTGAACCATGAACTTCCTGATGTTCAAGCTGGTTTTAGAAAAGGCAGAGGAACCAGAGATCAAATTGCCAACATCCGCTGGATCATGGAAAAAGCAAGAGAGTTCCAGAAAAACATCTATTTCTGCTTTATTGACTATGCCAAAGCCTTTGACTGTGTGGATCACAATAAACTGTGGAGAATTCTGAAAGAGATGGGAATACCAGACCACCTGACCTGCCTCTTGAGAAATCTGTATGCAGGTCAGGAAGCAACAGTTAGAACTGAACATGGAACAACAGACTGGTTCCAAATAGAAAAGGAGTATTTCAAAGCTGTATATTATCACCCTGCTTATTTAACTTATATGCAGAGTACATCATGAGAAACGCTGGGCTGGAAGAAGCACAAGCTGAAATCAAGATTGCCGGGAGAAATATCAATAACCACAGATATGCAGATGACACCACCCTTATGGCAGAAATTGAAGAGGAACTCAAAAGCCTCTTGATGAAAGTGAAAGAGGAGACTGAAAAAGTTGGCTTAAAGCTCAACATTCAGAAAATGAAGATCATGGCATCTGGTCCCATCACTTCATGGGAAATAGATGGGGAACAGTAGAAACAGTGTCAGACTATATTTTGGGGGGCTCCAAAATCACTGCAGATGGTGACTGCAGCCATGAAATTAAAAGACGCTTACTCCTTGGAAGAAAAGTTATGACCAACCTACTAGATAGCATATTCAAAAGCAGAGACATTACTTTGCCGACTAAGGTCCGTCTAGTCAAGGCTATGGTTTTTCCTGTGGTCATGTATGCATGAGAGAGTTGGACTCTGAAGAAGGCTGAGCACTGAAGAATTGATGCTTTTGAAGTGTGGTGTTGGAGAAGACTCTTGAGGGTCCCTTGGACTGCAAGGAGATCCAACCAGTCCATTCTGAAGGAGATCTGCCCTGGGATTTCTTTGGAAGGAATGATGCTAAAGCTGAAGCTCCAGTACTTTGGCCACCTCATGCGAAGAGTTGACTGATTGGGAAAGACTCTGATGCTGGGAGGGATTGGGGGCAGGAGGAGCAGGGGACGACCAAGGACGAGATGACTGGATGGCATCACTGACTCGATGGATGTGAGTCTGAGTGAACTCCAGGAGATGGTGATGGACAGGGAGGCCTGGTGTGCTGTGATTCATGTAGTTGCAAAGAGTCGGACACGACTGAGCAACTGAACTAAACTGAACTGAACTGAACTGATGGCACCCCACTCCAGTACTCCTGCCTGGAAAATCCCATGGATGTAGGAGCCTGGTAGGCTGCGGTCCATGGGGTCGCTAAGAGTCAGACACGACTGAGCGACTTCACTTTCACTTTCACGCATTGGAGAAGGAAATGGCAACCCACTCCAGTGTTCTTGCCTGGAGAATCTCAGGGACAGAGGAACCTCGTGGGCTGCCGTCTATGGAGTTGCACAGAGTCGGACGCAACTGATGCAACTTAGCAGCAGCAGCAGCATAGATGTCTTGCTTTAATTATATAAATCTCCAAAGGGACACTTGTGGTCTTTTTTGCAACTGAATAATCACAATTCAACTTCTTCCTCTCTACAACCCTGCTTTATTCTGCACTTCTGATGTGGTTCCTGATGCCCCTCTCCAATAAAGAGTTTGCACAAAAATCTTCATTTTGGGGAGCTCAGCCTATCACTATGCAATGCAAACACCCTCTTCCATGTCTACTATGGAGTCTTCTAAAAAGTCTATAAAGTCTAGTGTTGTTGCCTAAGACAATTTTTTGTAGAACTTCCCTGGTGTTTCAGACGGCAAAGCATCTGTCTACAATGTGGGAGACTGGGGTTCAATCCCTGGGTCGGGAAGATCCCCTGGAGAAGGAAATGGCAATCCACTCCAGTACTATTGCCTGGAAAATCCCATGGACAGAGGAGCCTGGTAAGCTACAGTCCATGGGGTAGCAAAGAGTTGGACACAACTGAGCGACTTCACTTTCAAAGAAGAGTTGAGTTAGAGGCTGGGATTGCACAACTAGAGATAAAATAAAATTAAAGAGATTTCTGGAGAATGAGTCTTTCTTTGAACAAAAGTTCATGGTGGTTTCCTCAGGCTTGGACTTGGGGAGGGAATGAGGTAAGAATATCAAGTTCAAGAGAACCTCCAATTGACTTTAGATTGGTAATTTGCTAATAATAAATCTATATTTAAATTGTTAGAGAATCTTGCAAAGACTGTAATATATTTGGAAGCAGCATATTAATGAGAAATTAAGCCTGAAGATTAGACTTGTGTGCTTTCCACAGAGAAAAACATTGATGCCATAAGAAAGAAATATGCTTTCAAAGAAAATATTTAGCTCAAAATTCCTGACAACCTTCTCTAAATTTGTAACCCTAATCTCACTTTGACAGTCCTCACTTTTATTTACTCCTTTGCTATTCTTCTTAGCTGTTTTTTTACATTTAACCTACTGTATATTTTAGTAATTAATCTTGATTGTTTTTTGCCTACTTTATCTATAGTATAACTTCTATGAGGGCATGTTTTCATCTTGCTATCACTATGGAATCCTCAGAACCTAGAATAATGCCCTGCTCATGGTAGAGTCTCAATAATTATTTGAGAATAAATGAATATTTCAAAAACAGCTTGGATAAAGGAGTTACATGACAGAAGTTTTTTTTTTTTTTAATCAGTGACGTGGAAGGCAGTTTATTTTCACAGCCACCTCCTCAAAAAAAGTTTACTAGATCTGAAATTTAAGTTAGAAAGATAAGATTCACTCTAGCTTCTATGTGAAATGTATTGATAGTGCTTTTCAAACTTTACTCCTCTTACAAATCACCTGACAATCTTGCTAAAATGTGACTTTTATTTCAATTGTTCTACAGTGTGACCTGAGATTTAACATTTCTTAAAAAAAATCCAGATTATGAGAATACTACTCAAAGGTCACACTTTGAGTTGCAAGTTGAGAAAGAAATCAACATGTGGTGTGTATAAGTAGATAGTGTGGCATATGGGGAATAACTTGGGGATTGAATTCAGAAGATTGTATTTGTGATCTACTGATCATATTAACTAGCATGAAATTGTACTTGTTTAATTAGCATACTTTCAATTTAAATTACAGATTTAAATTTTTCCAGGCAAATATAATTGGCAATATATTCAATAGCATTATTGTTGTTTCTGAGTCGCTAAGAAGTGTCTGACTCTTTGCAATCCAATGGACTGGTAGCCCTCCAGGCTACCCTGTCTGCCACTGCCTAAAACACAAATGAAAACAATGTTCTCAGATTCCAGATTGACATGCCTAGCTAAAAAAATAAGTCAAAAGACTATTAAAAGAGTGTCTGTTAAATATATTTGTTTGGCTAGACATTAATTTCGAGGTTATTTTTTGATTGAACATCAAGCTAAAAAATTTAATTGGTTTGGGAGCCAAATCAGGTGAGGCATAGTAAAGGAGTTAGGAAGAGATAGTTATGAAAATTAAGATAGAATAGAAAGGCAATATGCAGAGAGTACTATGAAAGAGGGCACACTATGTTTTCACACTGCTGCAAAGTAGAAGTGAAGAACTTATTGCTGATATAAGGAGACAAACGAGGTTATGCCGTGAAAAAAGAAAATGTAACAAACAAAATTTCTTGAAACTATTGAGATTAATAACCCTGGGACTGTAATTGTCAATAGAAACAGTCAAATAGAAAAAAAATAAGTAAGACATGAATATAAACTGGGTGTAAAACCTAAAGTCAGAACAGTCTCTCTCTCTTTTTAAGTATAAATTATTCTAATTTCCAGCAAATTATATGGATATTCTTCTTAGTAATCAGTATTATTGAGGATGCTTTGTAATAGTCATCAGCAAAAAAATAATGATTTATTATATGTCAAGAAATAAAGTAGTGCTTATTAAAAAACAAAACAGAGACATGACTTTTCTCTTGTGAATTCCATTAAAAGTTTATTCTGGCTTTCCCCCTGGTGTGTCCAAAGGTTACAAGTAAAGATTTGCTCAGGAAACTTGATAAAAAATAAATTACTTGGATTACCTATACTTTACTGCAAATACAAATTACTTATTTTTCAAGATAGTTTTTAGTACTTGTTAGTATTTATCAAAGTTTGTGTTCCATTTCTATTTTTCTAAGTTGCTGGAACTTCGGCTTGCTTCAGTGATTTTACACACTTTGATTTAAGACAGAATAATTATTTTAATGAATTTGTTAATGACTGTGATTTTCATTTATAAGTTATTTCTTATTATTCTTCCTTAACTTTGTAACTGTATTGCATAACTTGTTGAAGGTTCAAAGTGGATAGACTTCCAGCATAACTATGCAGATGCTTTACTACTTTTGCTCTATGGCTATCACTTCTGAGATCTCATTAAAACGTGAACTTGTTCTTCTGGCTTCATAGTTGAGAATAGACGAAAGAATAAATATTCCAAGATGACTTTGTGTTATTTTTCTTTCCTGTTTGAGCTGATTGCCTTTAGGAGGAAGATGTCAAATAATTGAATTTTGAAAGACCTAGGAAAAAATATACAAATGAAGTGACTATGAAATTTTCTTTATTAGGTTAAGTTTCATACTGTATACTCTTTTAACATTATAAAATAATTTTCTACTGAACACTACGAAATGTCAAGTATAAAAATGCAGATTCTTGGAGTTAAAGATCATATAAATTTTCATAGCCTATTTTGACACTTTTGATAGAAAAAAGTTTGTTTCAAAGCTTCATCTGTTACTAGGAAGTAGAAATTTGAGCACCTGATGAAATAATTGAAATGTTTTTATCTGTTTCAATTCATTTTCTAATAATGTTTAAGATTAAAGGCATAGATAAGTAAAAGTAAAACTAAATTGTTTTTGTATTGTTAAAGGCTTAGGCATTGAGGTAAATTATTTCTTTAGTACACTGAAATGTGTCAGGAGAAAAACTTCTTGTGAGAAATGTAACAGAAATGTACAATGAAATAATCATATCTTATTTTGAAAAATTCTTAAAATATTTTACCCAGAAAAATCCATTTTACTGAAGAAATGACAAGTATTTTAAATTTCCCTTCAGCAACTTGTTTTTTTTTCTACCTTTGATTTCTGTCTCAGTAGAGCAGGTTAATATCTTGGAGACTAATTTTCAATTAAAATATGTTTATTCATATTATTTCTAAGTTTTCTAAGTTAAAAAAGAAATTCTAAGTTATTATTGGAACTCTTTGACATCAACTAGAATCAAAATAAGATTCAACCTCTTTTACACATGCATTATAAATATTATTTTTATACCTGAAAAGAGTAACAGCTTCTTGACTACATTAAGTTGTTTCTTGGATCATAACTCATTTACTACATACTTCAATATCACTACATTTAGTGATTGTGAAAGATTTAAGGCATATGCTAAAGATGAAAGCCATTACCAGTGGTTTTCTTATTTTGCCCTCTAATATCAAAGCATAATTGTTAAAAATTTAAAACATGACTCATACAAATATAGAATGATCACATTTCAGAAATTTTTATTTAACATATAAATAAGAAAACCAGAAATATGGATGAGCTGTCCAAATTAGAATTGGAAGAAGACTATATAGTATAGAGTCGAAATACGTTTAATGAGACCACTAACATCCTACAGGGCAATAAAACCATAACCTTTTGAAGGAGAAGTATTTACCAGAAAAAAAAAAAAAAGTCTATCAGACAAGGTAAACAAGTTACTACATAACTACAAAGAGCCTGAATCCTCAAATTCATAGTAACTAGCAAGGTGAAAGAAAGCACATTCTCCTGGGAACTAAATACACTTTTTGTGATCCTGTTAAACAATATACCAGCATGATATTGAAATAATATAATGAAATGTCTTACGTAAATTTGCAAGTTATAGTTTTCTTAATACTAACTCACAAACCTAAGCCTAAAAATCATGTCAATCTATGCCAAAACCAATACAGAATTGTAAAGTAAAAATTAAAAATAAATAAATAAATTAATTAATTAAAAAAATAAATAAATTCTGATTATATGTGTATGGTTTTATGTGTGTGGACTTCCCTGGTGGCTCAGCAGTAAAGAATCTGCCTGCCAATGCAGGAGATGCAAGTTCAATCCCTGGGTCAGGAAGATCTCCTGGAGGAGGGAATGGCAACCCACTCCAGTATTCTTGACTGACGAATCCCATAAAGAGAGGAGACTAGTGGGCTATAGTCCATAGGGTCACAAAGAGTTGGACACGACTGAAATAACTTAGCAAGTAGTATGTGTGTATTTGTTAGAGTACGAAAAAAAGAATTTACTTAAATCTCAATATTTTAATTTGAGAGAAACAGTGATTGCAGGTAAATTCATTCACAGAAAATTAAAGACTTGCTTAAAAATGACATAATCCTTCTAACATGCTATTAAATTCAACTTGCTGATTAAACATTTGTATATTTCTGTTCATCAAGAATATTGGAGCCAATTATACAGAGTGAAGTAAGCCAGAAAGAAAAACACCAATACAGTATACTAACACATATATATGGAATTTAGAAAGATGGCAATGATGACCCTGTATGCAGGACAGCAAAAAAGACACGGATGTGTATAACGGACTTTTGGACTCAGTGGGAGAGGGAGAGGGTGAAATGACTTGGGAGAATGGTATTGAAACATGTATAATATCATGTAAGAATCGAATTGCCAGTCTATGTCTGATGCAGGATATGGCACGCTTGGGGCTGGTACGCAGGGATGACCCAGAGAGATGTTGTGGGGAGGGGGGGTGGGAGGGGGGTTCAGGTTTGGGAACGCATGTACACCCGTGGTGGATTCATGTCAATGTATGGCAAAACCAATACAGAATTGTAAAGTAAAAAAAAAAAAAAAGAAGAAGAAGAATATTGGAATGTAGTTTTCTTTGCTTGTGATGTCTTTATCTGGCTTTAGTATTGGGATGATGATAGTCCCATAAAATGAGTTTGGAATTGTTTTCTCTTATACTTTCTGGAAGGGTTTTTAAAGGATTGATATTAATTCTTCTTGAATGCTTGGTAGAAGTAACTGATGATGCCTTCTGGTCCTGGAGAGGCTTTGTTGAGAGGCTCTTGATTACTGATTCAGTCTCCTTATTTGATGATTGTCTGTTCAGGCTTTCTACTTCTTTATTCAGTTTTGGTAGGTTGTATGTTTATAGGAATTGATCTATTGCTGCTAGATTTTAAATTTGTTAGTATGTCATTGTTTATAATACTTCCTTGTGTGTGCATGTGTGCTTGCTCAGTTGCTTCAGTCATGTCCAACTCTTGGCAACCTTATGGATTTTAGCCTGTTAAGCTCCTCTGTCCATGGGATTCTTCAGACAAAAATACTGGAGTGGGTTGCCATGCCCTCCTCCAGGGGATCTTTCCAACCCAGGGATCAAATCTGGCTCTCCTGCATTGGCAGGAGAATTCTTTACTGCTGAGCCACACAGGGAAGCCCAATAATATTTCTTATGATTGTTTAAAAAAAATTCTGAGGCATCTCTTGTAATGTTTCCTCTTTCATTTCTGTTTTGAGTCCTTTTTTGTCTTAGTCTGAGGCTTTATCAACTTTATCTTTCTAAAAAAACCTCTTAGATTGTTGGTTTTTTCGATTATTTTTATATTTGATTTATTTCTACTCTAATTGTTACTGTTTTCTTCTTTCAGCTAATTTTGGGCTTAGTTTGTTCTTTTTCTTTTTTCATGAGGTGTAAGGTTCGGTTGCTTACTTGAGATCTTACTTCTTTTTTTAAATGCAGGCATTTATTAATGCCTCTAGAAATTCTTTAATTACACTTAAGTTTTCCATCCATGCTCAAGGAAATGGCAACCCACTCCAGGGTTCTTGCCTGAAGAATCCCAGGGATGGGGAAGCCTGGTGGACTGCCGTCTCTGGGGTTGCACAGAGTCGGACATGACTGAAGTGACTTAGCAGCAGCAGCAGCTGGCAAAGAATCTACCGGCAATGCCAGTGACCTGGGTTTGATCCCTGGGTTGGGTAGATCCCCTGGAGAAGGGAAAGGCTACCCACTCCAGTATTCTGGCCTGGAGAATTCCATGGACTGTATAGTCCATGGGGTCACAAAGAGTCGGACATGACTGAGTGACTTTCACTTCACTTCACTTTTCTTTTTTTTTAATTTTTAATTAACTATTTTATTGAAATGTAACTGCTTTACAATGTTGTATTAGTTTCAGATATACAGCATAGTTTTACATATATATCTATTTTTTCAGATATTTTTCATTATAGGTTATTATAAAATATTGAATATAGTTCCCTGTTTTCTACAGTAGGTCCTCCTTATTGATTATCTATTTTATATACAGTAACTAACCCACTCCAGTACTCTTTTTTGTTGCATTTACCATTTATTTATTTATTTATTTATAAATTTATTTATTTTAATTGGAGGTCAATTACTTTACAATATTGTATTGGTTTTGCCATACATCACTTCACTTCACTTTTCATCCATGCACTGGTTTCTAAGTTTCCATTCCTGTCTCTGCAGTAAGTGGAGCCTCCCTCTATTTGCTGGTTTCTCCAATGTTGTTTATGGATCCAAGAAGTGCTTTTCATTTTTCAGTCAGTTCAGGTTTTTACTTGTTGGAGTGGGGTGGTGACTTCCAAGCTCCTTACTTGAGGATCTGGAAAACAGCATCTGTCCAGTTTTTTTGTTGTTAATGACGGCTTTAATGGATGGGTAATAAGATGTGGGATGAGAGTTATTTGAAAAGTTATTCCCCAATCAAAAGAAATTTTAAAGGAAATGCTGTTTTTGTCTTTTGACATGGCTGTATATATCCTCATGCCTTGAACAGTAATTCTTTGGCTATGGGCAGAAAACCTTAGGATAAAAGCTAGTTGCTCAGGATGACAGATTAGAAAGATGTAAGAATCTGAGTTATTGATGAAGTTCCTAACTTTTTATTATGAAATACTGTCTCTTGTCTATGTTAAGTCAGTTTCTGTTACTTGAAAGTATAAATATTCAACTTAATGTCACAAATTAAAAAATACATATAATGTGAAATAGGCTATAGAAAAAATGATCAATTATTATTTAATAGATAATAAAAAGAAATAATAAAAATAATAAATATAGCATAAAAATTAGAAATATAGCATATTATGAATTTTATTAATACATATAACCATATAACACACACAGGTAGATATAACATAAAATTTTTGACTCTACTTCATTTTTTCCCAAAATTAATGTAGTTATTTGGCCAGGTGTACTTAGTAAAAGAAGTGTAGATGGAAGAGCCACTCTTTGAAGTTATCAATTAATCCAGATAAATCATGTAAACAAATCTCATTAATTATTTAATTAATTGACAGCAGATTCTTATTCTTCAATGATTCAGATAATTGTTCAATGTTTTACTTACTTTTATTGCATTTTCCCCTCTAAGCATTTGGGAAACTTCAGATCTTGGTCTGTGTTTGAGTCCTTTATTTCTCTTCGGTAAGTGGAGACTTGACCTTAACCTCTGTTTCTAAATATAGCATTATTTTTCCCTTTCTATGACTACTGACTATGATTTTACTTACTGGTAGTAAATACAACCCTAGGAGAAAAGGGAGGGCCAAAAATGAAATGGAACAAGTTCTAGAGCAATGGTTGTAAGTACCAGAGTTGGCTTGTACTAAGTATAGTTGCTGTGGTTTCTGAATGCTTACTCAGTGTTCTCTTATCCAAATAAGAATTCACTCATGCTCTGCTTTTATTTTTTTTATTAATTTTTTTAATTTTTATTTTTACTTTATTTTACTTTACAATACTGTATTCTTTTTGCCATACATTGACATGAACCCACCACAGGTGTACATGAGTTCCCAAACATGAACCCCCTTCCTACCTCCCACCCCATATCATCTCTCTGGATCATCCCCATGCACCAGCCCCAACCATCCTGTATCCTGCATCAAACATAGACTGGCGATTCGTTTCTTACATGATATTATACATGTTTCAATCCCATTCTCACGAATCATCCCACTCTCTCCCTCTCCCACAGAGTCCAAAAGTCCGCTCTACACATCTGTGTCTCTTTTGCTGTCTCGCATACAGGGTCATCATTACCATCTTTCTAAATTCCATATATATGTGTTAGTATACTGTATTGGTGTTTTTCTTTCTGGCTTACTTCACTCTGTATAATCAGCTCCAGTTTCATCCATCTCATTAGAACTGATTCAAATGTATTCTTTTTAATGGCTGAGTAATACTCCATTGTGTATATGTACCACAGCTTTCTTATCCATTCATCTGCTGATGGACATCTAGGTTGCTTCCATGTCCTGGCTATTATAAACAGTGCTGCGATGAACATTGGGGTACATGTGTCTCTTTCTATTCTGGTTTCCTCAGTGTGTATGCCCAGCAGTGGGATTGTTGGGTCATAAGGCAGTTCTATTTCCAATTTTTTAAGGAATCTCCACACTGTTCTCCATAGTGGCTGCACCAGTCTGCATTCCCACCAACAGTGTAGGAGGGTTCCCTTCTCTCCACACCCTCTCCAGCATTTATTGCTTACAGACTTTTGGATTGCAGACATTCTGACGGGTGTGAAGTGGTACCTCATTGTGGTCTTGATTTGCATTTCTCTAATAATGAGTGATGTTGAGCATCTTTTCATGTGTTTGTTAGCCATCTATATGTCTTCTTTGGAGAAATGTCTATTTAGTTCTTTGGCCCATTTTTTGATTGGGTCGTTTATTTTTCTGGAATTGAGCTGCATAAGTTGCTGGTATATATTTGAGATTAGTTGTTTGTCAGTTGCTTCATTTGCTAGTATTTTCTCCCATTCAGAAGGCTGTCTTTTCACCTTGCTTATAGTTTCCTTTGTTGTGGAGAAGCTTTTAATTTTAATTAGGTCCCATTTGTTTATTTTTGCTTTTATTTCCAGAATTCTGGGAGGTGGATCATAGAGGATCCTGCTGTGATGTATGTCAGAGAGTGTTTTGCCTATGTTCTCCTCTAAGAGTTTTATAGTTTCTGGTCTTACATTTAGATCTTTAATCCATTTTGAGTTTATTTTTGTATGTGGTGTTAGAAAGTGATCTAGTTTCATTTTTTTACAAGTGGTTGACCCGTTTCCCCAGCACCAGTTGTTAAAGAGACTGTCTTTTCTCCATTGTATATTCTTGCCTCCTTTATCAAAGATAAGGTGTCCATAGGTGTGTGGATTTATCTCTGGGCTTTCTATTTTGTTCCATTGATCTATATTTCTGTCTTTGTGCCAGCACCATACTGTCTTGATGACTGTGGCTTTGTGGTAGAGCCTGAAGTCAGGCAAGTTGATTCCTCCAGTTCCACTCTTCTTTCCCAAGATTGCTTTGGCTATTTTTTGGTTTTTTGTATTTCCATACAAAGCTTGAAATTATTTGTTCTAGTTCTGTGAAAAATACCGTTGGTAGCTTGATAGGGATTGCATTGCATCTGTAGATTGCTTTGGGTAGTATACTCATTTTCACTATATTGATTTTTCCGATCCATGAACATGGTATATTTCTCCATCTATTAGTGTCCTCTTTGATTTCTTTCATCAGTGTTTTATAGTTTTCTATATATAGGTCTTTAGTTTCTTTAGGTAGATATATTCCTAGGTGCTTTTAAAATGTGATACAGTTGAAACATTTTGTTCTAGAGCAAGAGAAATCTTTCTTCTCCGTATACAGTAAATACAATTATAGCCTTTGTTGTTGGTTAACAATAGGTTATCCTCCTCCTCCTCAAATAAACAATTTAAAATATCTTCAACTTCAGTGGAATTTGTACCAAAAGAATAATATACAGTCTTAAGTATCCACTTTATTATTTTGATTACCAAGTCTATACCAAGATTATAACTTTTAGTTACATTTTTCTCTTAAACAGCCTATCTCATTATATAAAGTATATTCTAATTTATATTTAGTGGAAAGTACCTGCTGGAATGTTATTTTGATTGTTGTATATTGTAAGGTAATATTATATTAGTGTAGACTTACCATTTAAGTTTCAATGGGGATAGATTGGGTGGTTTGTTATATAGCTGCTTAATTTCTAGTAGAGGAAAGACATGAAGAGAGATGATATTGGAATACATTTATCTGCATGCATCTTCTTGTTAGCTTTGGTGAAATATTAGAACAAAGGATCAATGTAATTATTTACATGTATGATCATAAATCATTCAGAATACGGCAGCATACAGCAAGCTAAGCATCAAGTGAGGAATTATTCTTATTTGGGAGTGATTCATTTTAACAAGAAGGTCAATGGAAGCTACTCCAGGGAACAGTAGGGTCATCTGTTCAGCTTTGGAAGAATCTAATATTCTCTCAGGAGGAGACCTGCAGACATACAGCTTTAACATGAGAACTTCATAAGACCAATAAACATATTTCATGGCTCCAATTTATTTTCCTAATTTGATATTTAATAGTTAAATCATTTTATTTTCTTTTAGATTTCTCAAAAATGTGTCTCATGTGATTTTTAATTAACAATGTTAATTGTGTCAATAAGATATAAAGTATGCATGAATACCAAGAAAAAAATCACATTTTAGTTAAAAAAATAATATGTAACACTTGGTCAATGAATCTCTAAGCAGAAATTCTCATGGGTGCAAAGGTTATGATGCTGAGCTGTATTCATTTGGATATTGTGGTGGAAACATTAATAAAATGTTCACAAGAAAGACAGAAAATTCAGTGAATGAGAAGAGGTGAAGTTTCTAAATAGAGACAAGCACTAATATTTACACCTATGATAAAGAATCTGTCTGCAATGCAGGAGACCCAGGTTCAATCCCAGGATCAGGATAATCCCCTGGTGAAGAGAATGGCTACCCACTCCAGTATTCCTGTCTGGAGAGTTCTGTGGACAGAGTAAAAAGTTATTTTATGTTAAGGGTTGGGCACATGGATTGATTAATTATCTATCTTAGGTCAAATAGAGGGGGGTTGGGTCATCAACTCTGAAACTTTCTATTCTTTAAGATTATTTACAACAGAATTTATAGGGCAGTGTCACATCTTATAAAGAATTCCTCCTTATACATCAGTGAATTTTCCATTGCTCTTGTACTACTGTTACTGAAATTCTAGTCCAAATAACATTTTCTTGTTAAGTGTGATTTACATTTGGAAAAAATCAATGACTTGAATCAGTGTACAAGATATTTTATGTAGAAGATTACATTGTATAAGATACTTAACTTACACTATAAAATTACAATACATATAAGTGAGTGAAAGTCACTCAATCATGTCTGACTCTTTGTAACCCCATGGACTATACAGTCCATGAAATTCTCCAGATCAGAATATTGGAGTGAGTAGCCTTTCCCTTCTCCAGGGGATCTTCTCAACCCAGGGATGGAACCCAAGTCTGCTGCATCCAGGCAGATTCTTTACCAGCTGAGCCATAAGGAAAGCCCAAGAATACTGGAGTGGGTAACCTATCCCTTCTCCAGGGGATCTTCCTGACCCAGGAATTGAACCGGGGTTTCCTGCATTGCAGATGGATTCTTTACCATCTGAGCTATCAGGGAAGCTCATATACATATACCATAGTATTTACCTGTGCTAAGTTGCTTCAATCATGTTGGACTTTTTGCGACCCTGTGGACTCTATCCCACCAGGCTCCTCTGTCCATGGGATTCTCTAGGCAAGAATACTGGAGTGGGTTGCAATGCCCTTCTCCAGGGGATCTTCCAAACCCATGGGTTGAATCCATATTTCTTATGTCTCCTGCATTGGCAGGCAGATTCTTTACCACTAGTGCCACCTGGGATGCTATTGTTCAACTCAGTGGGTACAAGAAAAATCATCCTCACAAAATAAAAAAAACACAAGTAAAAGTGGGGCCATGGAATGAAGGCCTTACTTTTTTGTGGTACCACAAGATTTTTCCTTTAATCTTCATATATTTTTTCTGTAACTGTTTTATGTATTATTTTTCAATATGAAATTCCTATTTTATATCTTTCTTCAGAGTGGGATATATTCCATCTTCTCTGGCCATTGTGTGGAAGAATGGCCACAGAACAATTTATGAGAATCCATTCACTGTAACAGACATATTTGTAGAGGAGTGGTGAAATGGTGAAACATGTCCAATCATTGATTGGAGATTAAGAAACTGCTCTGTTACTTTCTCTGCAGATGTTTCATTATGTGTGTGCATGTATACATAAAGGTATGCAAATGTGTATGGTTCTTTGCAACAATAGCAGAATTAGGAGAATCATACTAGATGACCTGACATAGGTGATCATACAGGCAGAGAGAGGTGATTGAAGTGAACTTTAGTAATATTTAACAGTAGCTTAAATAACTTCAGCAACAATATTAGGGCATCCAGTACGAATTTTTCATACTTTTTTTTTTTTTTTTGCTTACTAACTTAACCTTTTTCTAATTCATTTATAAACAATTAATTAATATGGGTATAAAACTACCTTTCATATAGTGCTTTTGGTTGTCTTCATACATAAATAATTCCTTGTAGCGTTAGGACTTGTTCTGCAATTGGATCCGTATGTAGTGTTTGATAAACAGAGATGGCAAAATGATAATTGAGATAAGAAAATGATTAATGCAAAGGCCCAGAGAAAGAAAATACAAGTTTGGTTACAGTATAGAGCTTATAAAAGAAATATAGATATAAAAATGAGCTTTGGGGCAGATTGTGAAGTGCTTCATAGAAATTTGTGTCTCTACAGGTGTCTAACTGGTTGCTAGCCTTGTTGAGACACAGAGTGACTGATTTAACTGGAAGCAATATGCCTGGTAGAAAGGAGGAGAAAATTCTAAAGGTGGAAGAAGTCCAAATAGAAAGCTGCTGCATCAGTGCATATAGTACTGAACTGCATGTTTTTGCTCTCAGTGTCTTTGGACAGAGCACAGTCATTCAAGATCTCAGTTGCTTCATCTATAAAGTAAAGCATTTAGAAAAGATGAATCTTAATTCCTTATGATTTCTAAAATATTGAGGATATGACTTCTACAAGATATGGAATTGAATTTGAGTAGTGGCCAAAGAGAGTATAAGCTAAGAATGCAAACCAACAAACAAAAACAAAAGCAAGCAAGTAAATAAACAACACCAAAAAACACCCCCAAAACCCACATTGCAATAAAGATGAACTTGAATACTTACTTGGTATATGTTTTTGTCATTACACAAGATATTTCACAAAAAGGAAATAGCTATAAATTATTTTAATTACTAGGTATATTTCTGATGTTCTTTTTTTTTCTCTTTTCTTCTTTTTAAATATCACTTTTCTTCTCTAACATTTGTTTTAAACTAAAAACCAATTTTGGAGAAATCTAAAAGTTTGCCTTTGGGCTGTGACTAGTAATACAGGAGAATTTTTCAGAAATTTATGAGAGAGTAAGACAGGGCAAAAAGGAAAAAAAAAAAAAAAACCCCACAACTTACATCCTTACCTAGTAACCTTGGGGATTTCAAACAATATAAAATAACACTATAAAGGAGAAGCACAAACAGCACAAAAGTTATAGAATATCATCTTTGAGGGAGGATGATTCATAATCTTACTACAGTTTCTTTTTTCAAATGATTCTTTTTTCTTATTCCAAATTAGCATAATGTAAAGATGAGTATATACTTCTGTATATTCGCTTAAATATAAATTCAGCCAAGGATAACATATACCCTTTATATATATGTATAGTATTTCTTATACTAAAATATTTCCTGTAAGGAATATGAGATCAAAAATAGAATTTATTTTCTGGAATAAAACATGCAGGCACTGAATGATGTGTGGAATGCATAAGTGAATAAAGGATGAAAATCCACTTAAACATAGAAAAGTTATATACTCTACTTGTGCTCATAAAGAGAGGTGCCTGAGGAGAAGAATGGTAGCTTCTTTTGTCATTACCAGGACTTGTGAGGACAAGCCATGGTTTATAGAATTGCCCTTTCCAGACTCTATCCTTAGAAACAAATAGTTTCTTAATATGCAGTGTTGCCTCATTTCTCTGCTTCTAACTTACAACAGGTTAGACCTTAAAAAAATAACCATGGCTGATTAAAAATCTATTCTGGTGCACAGCTCTATACCTCTGACTTTTTATCTAATTTTGAGAAAGTATTGTCTTTCTTATTTTTTTCTTTTTCCTTCTCTCTCCTTAATGAGTTCACTCTGATAATACTGACCTTAAATATGTCTTTTTTTCTATAGCCAGGCTGTTTTCTAAAATTATGAAATTCAGTGTTATTACTTTTTTTTTTCACTAGTAGATACTCAGTTCCTGCTATTTACCAACCACTGTCTAGATGTTAGAAACACAGAGGGGAAAAAAGAGGTCTCTGCTCTCAGCAGGTCTAACAGTCTTTCTAAAGGGTGACATTGAATCCAAGGAGGAGTTTTCTGATAAAAGTACAAAATCAAATCCCAAATTAGTTGATACAGTGATATTATTTTAAAAATGAGTTAAAGCAAACTAGAAAAAAAAAATACTTTAAACCAAAGGGTCTCTGGTTAATGACAGAAATAAAGTGTTTAACTGCTATGTAGCTGATGCCCAAAATGTGTTTATATATATAAAATAAAAAATAGAAAAAAGTATAAAAGAATGTAATTTAGAAAAGTATAAGCAGAATAAAATTCATAGGTAAACTTCTTTCCTCCTCTCCTTCTTTGCCCTTTATTCCTTGTGTCCCTCCTTTTTTTTTTTTTTTTCACTTTTACTACCCTGACCTTCTTTTTGTCCTCCTTTATTTCTCACTACTTACTTCTTTCAAAAAGTTTTTGAAAAGATTCCACAAACCTGTAGAGTTAAATAAGTGAAGCTATTTTAATTCTGACTACATTTTAATTATTAATATATTGGATGCTGCTGCTGCTGCTAAGTCACTTCAGTCGTGTCTGACTCTGTGCGATCCCAGAGACGGCAGCCCACCAGGCTCCCCCATCCCTGGGATTCTCCAGGCAAGAACACTGGAGTGGGTTGCCATAGTCATTCTTAAATTCAACCATGTAGCCTTGCATAATCCTATCTCCTGGTGAGAGACAGTACTGTATTATTAACAATAGTCACTTTCCTTTCAAATTATTCTTCCTATAATTGAAAGGTTGTAGCCTTTGATCTACACCTGCCCATTTCTCCCTCCCACTGTCCCCTGTCAACCACCATTCCATTCTGTTTCTGTGAAATCAACTTTTATTTTTTTAAGATTCTACATATAAATTTTACCATACAATATCTGTGTTTCTCTGTCTTGCTTATTCCACTTAGCCATAATGACTTGAAGTTTTATCCATATTGCTAGAAATAGATGGATTTTCTTATTTTGTGTGACAATAATATTCCATTGTATCTATGTCTATATATTTCATACTTTTTCAATTCATCTATCAAAGAACTTTTAAGTTGTTTCTGTATCTTGGCTATTTTGAATAATGTTACAGTGAAAATAGTTGTGAAGATATCTCTTTGATATGTGATCTGGTCTATAAGTCAATAGAAAATACATAGATATATTTCTGCAGAGTAGAAGGAAAAATATTTAAAAATTCAGATATGTTTGTATTTATGGAATGATACAGTAAAAACATATTAGTAATATAAACCTAAAGAAAGTAAAAGAAAGGAAATAAAAATAAAAGCAGAAATCAATAGAAAATGAATGGAAAACTGAGAAACTCAGCTAAGCCATAAACTGATTCTTTAAGAAGATGCATTAAATTTACAGATCACCTTTAGCAAGACTGGAGTGTGTGTGTTTGAGGGTGGTGGTGCAGGGAAGTAACACAGTACCAGTATAAGGAATATAATAGAGAAAATTTCTTTGATTGTACATACAATAAAAATGGTATTTCTAGGATACTATAAAAGGATGAAAATATATTTGAAATTTAAGTGAACAAATTCACAGAAAAGCACAATGTAGCAAAATAACATGAAAAATATAAATTTTCTACAGCTCATCTGTTAAAGAAATCAAATGTGGAATTAAATCTTCCCACAACAAATATTTTAGGTCAAATGACTTCAGTATAGAAATGTTATATATCTCTAAGGAAGGATTACATATTGTAATATATATGATATTATATATTATGTAATTGTTTATATATATATATATAAACATATGTATTGTATATATATACATTGTACAGGAGACAGGAATCAAGACCATCCCCAAGAAAAAGAAATGCAAAAAAGCAAAATGGCTGTCTGAGGACACCTTACAAATAGCTGTGAAAAGAAGGGAACCAAAAAGCAAAGGAGAAAAGGAAAGATATACTCATTTGAAAGCAGTTTCAAAGAATAGCAAGGAGAGATAAGAAAGCCTTTCTCAGTGATCAATGCAAAGAAATAGAGGAAAACAACAGAATGGGAAAGACTAGAGATGTTTTCAAGAAAATTAGAGATACCAAGATTTCATGCAAAGATGGGCTCAATAAGGACAGAAATGGTATGGACCTAACAGAAGCAGAAGATATTTAGAAGAAGTGGCAAGAATACACAGAAGAACTGTACAAAAAAGATCTTCACAACCCAGATAATCACGATGGTGTGATCACTCACCTAGAGCCAGACATCCTGGAATGCAAAGTCAAGTGGGCCTTAGGAAGCATCACTATGAACAAAGCTAGTGGAGGTGATGGAATACCAGTTGGGCTATTTCAAATCCTGAAAGATGATGCTATAAAAGTGCTGCACTCAACATGCCAGCAAATTTGGAAAACTCAGTGGCCACAGGACTGGAAAAGGTCAGTTTTCATTCCAATCCCAAAGAAAGGCAATGCCAAAGAATGCTCATACTACCGCACAATTGCACTTATCTCACATACTAGTAAAGTAATGTTTAAAATTCTCCAAGCCAGTGGCCGGTCCTAAGATGGTGGAGGAGTAGGACAGTGAGACCACTTTCTCCCTCACAAATGCATCAAAAGAACATTTTAAGGCTAAGTAAATTCCACCAAACAACTTCTGAATGCTGGCAGAGGACATCAGGCACCCAGAAAAGCAGCCCATTGTCTTCAAAAGGAGGTAGGAAAAAATATAAAAGATAAAAGGAGACAAAAGAGGTAGGGATGGAGATCTCTCCCGCGGAGGGAGTCTTAAAAGAGAGAAGTTTCCAAACACCAGGAAACACTCTCACTGGCAAGTCTGTGGCGAGCCTTGGAATCTCAGAGGGCAACATAACCAGGAGGATAAATAAATAAATAAGTAATTAAAACCCACAGATTATGTGCCCAACAGTAACTCCCAGCATCCGCCACTAGCAAGTGGGGCTGGGCAGAGAGGTGCGGGCTGCATTGTTTAGAGTAAGGACTGGGTCTGAATGCCCTGAGGGCAATCTGAGGGAACAAACTTGAGATAGCAAACCAGACTGTGGGATAGCTACCCAGCAAAAAGCCCTAACCTATAACATCGCCAGGCCTGCTCAAAGAACAAAAGACTGACTAGAGCTAGCTGGCTGTGTACAGGCCCACCCCCCAGCTGGAGACAGGCAGGCAAGGGCAGCCAGAGCCAAAAGGGGGCAGTCATGGCCCCAGAGAGGCAAAATCTACCAAACTGCAAGCACGCTTGGTTGCTAACCAAGACTGCTTGGGATTCTGGACGGTCGGTCAACATTCACCTGAGAAGGTGCACCAGAAAACCGAGCAGCAGGGACAGGGAGGCGATAAGTCGCAGCAACTGCACTCGCCAAACACCTGGTCACCTGAGCTGCTTGGACCTGGGAAGGGCACAAATGCAGGCCCAACCGAGTCTGCGCCTTTGTGGAGTACCCGAGTACCTGAACCTGAGCAGCTTAGACCTGGGAAGTGTATACAACCCAGTGCTGGCCTCAGACAGTTCCTGGCAGAGAAACCTGGAGCCTAAGGAGTATAGGCGAGGAAAGCACACACGCTGTGAGAGGGGACAAATCCAGTGTGGCCGAGACACTGCAAGCACTCCCTAAACATGTCAGTGATATTTGTTTGCAGTGTTCCTCCCTCCCCACAGCATGGCTGAACAAGTGAGCCTAAAAAAGTGTCCACCAACGCCCCCTTGTGTCAGGGCAGAAATTAGACACTGAAGAGACCAGCAAATAGAAGCTAAAATAGAGGGAACCGCCTTGGAAGTGACAAGTGCAATAGATTAAAACCCTGTAGTTAGCACCGACTACATAAGAAGGGGCCTATAGATCTTGAGAAGTATAAGCCAGACCAAGGAACTATCTGAAAATGAGTTGACCCCACACTGTCCACAACACCCCCAGAGAAAGTCCTAGATATATTTTTACTATTATCATTCTTTAAAAAAAAAAAAAAATTGTTATTTTTTAAATCCTCTATTACTCCTTTAATTTTCATTTTTATAACCTACTATTACTTTGCCGAAAAAAGACCCTATTTTTTAAAGCAAACTTCATTTATATATATTTTATAATTTTTGTGATTTTTTTTTCTTTAATATTGTATTTTTGAGAATCCAACCTCTACTCTAGATTTTTAATCTTCACTTTTTGGTATTTGTTATCAATTTTATACCATTAAGAACCCAATCTTCAGTACCCATTTTTACTTGGGAGTGAGATTACTGGCTTGACTGCTCTCTCCCTCTTTGGACTTTCCTTTTTCTCCACCAGGTTGACTCTAACTCCTCCCTCCCCCTTCTCTTCTCTACCCAACTCTGTGAATCTCTTTGTGTGTTCCAGACTGTGGAGAACACTTAGGGAACTGATTACTTGCTGGATCTGTCTCTCTCCTTTGGATTCTCCCCTTTATCCTCCTGGCCACCTCTGTCTCCTTCCTTTCCCTTCTCTTCTCTGTATAACTATGTGAACATCTCTGAGTAGTCCAGACTGTGGAGAGCACATAAGGAAGTGATTACTGGCTAGCTTGCTCTCTCCCGCTTTGATTTCCCCCTCTCCTCCTCTTGGTCACCTCTATTTCCCTCCTCCCTCTTCTCTTCTCCATGTAACTCTGTGAACCTCTCTGGGTGTCCCTCACTGTGGAGAAACTTTTCTTCTTTAACCTAGATGTTTTATCATCGATGCTGTATAGATGGAGAAGTCTTGAGGCTACTGTAAGAATAAGACTGAAAACCAGAGACAGGAGGCTTAAATCCAAATCCTGAGTCCACCAGAGAACTCCTGACTCCAAGGAACATTAATTGACAAGAGCTCATCCAGAAGCCTCCATACCTACAATGAAAACAAGCTCCGCCCAAGGGCCAATAAGCTCCAGAGCAAGACATACCACGCAAATTCTCCAGCAACACAGGAACCTAGCCCTGAGCTTCAATATACAGGCTGCCCAAAGTCACTCCAAACCCACTGACATCTCATAACTCATTACTGGACACTTCATTGCACTCCAGAGAGAAGAAATCCAGCTCCACCCACCAGAACACCGACACAAGCTTCCCTAACCAGGAAACCTTGACAAGCCACCTGTACAACCCCGCCCACAACGAGGAAACTCCACAATAAAGAGAGCTCCACAAATGCAAGAATACAGAAAGGCCACCCCAAACACAGCAATATAAACAAGATGAAGAGGCAGAGAAATACCCAGCAGGTAAAGGAATAGGATAAATGCCCACCAAACCAAACAAAAGAGGAGGAGATAGGGAATCTACCTGAGAAAGAATTCCAAGTAATGATAGTGAAAATGATCCAAAATCTTGAAATTAAAACAGAGTTACAGATAAATAGCCTGGAGACAAGGATTGAGAAGATGCAAGAAAGGTTTAACAAGGACCTAGAAGAAAAAAAAAAAGAGTCAATATATAATGATTAATGCAATAAATGAGAACAAAAGCACTCTGGAGGGAAGCAACAGTAGAATAATGGAGGCAGAAGATAGGATAAGTGAGGTAGAAGATAGAATGGTACAAATAAATGAAACAGAGAGGAAAAAAGAAAAACGAATTAAAAGAAAAGAGGACAATCTCAGAGACCTCTGGGACAATGTTAAACTCCCCAACATTTGAATCATAGGAGTCCCAGAAGAAGAAGACAAAAAGAAAGACCATGAGAAAATACTTGAGGAGATAATAGTTGAAAACTTCCCTAAAATGCGGAAGGAAATAATCACCCAAGTCCAAGAAACCCAGAGAGTCCCAAACAGGATAAACCCAAGGCGAAACACCCCAAGACACATATTAATCAAATTAACAAAGATCAAACACAAAGAACAAATATTAAAAGCAGCAAGGGAAAAACAACAAATAACACACAGGGGGGATTCCCGTAAGGATAACAGCTGATCTTTCAATAGAAACTCTTCAGGCCAGGAGGGAATGGCAGGACATACCTAAAGTGATGAAAGAAAATAACCTGCAGCCCAGATTACTGTACCCAGCAAGGATTTCATTCAAATATGAAAGAGAAATCAAAAGCTTTACAGACAAGCAAAAGAATTCAGTACCACCAAACCAGCTCTCCAACAAATGCTAAAGGATCTTCTCTAGACAGGAAACACAGAAAGGGTGTATAAACAAACAATAAAGTAAATGGCAATGAGCTCATATTTATCAATGATTACCTTAAATGTAAATAGGTTGAATGCCCCAACCAAAAGACAAAGACTGGCTAAATGGATACAAAAACAAAACCCCTATATATGTTGTTTACAAGAGACCCATGTCAAAACAAGAGACACATAGAGACTGAAAGTGAAGGGCTGGAAAAAGATATTTCACACAAATAGAGATGAAAAGAAAGCAGGAGTAGCAATACTCATATCAGATAAAATAGACTTTAAAACAAAGGCTGTGAAAAGAGACAAAGAAGGACACTATATAATGATCAAAGGATCAATCCAAGAAGAAGATATAACAGTTATATATGCACCCAACATAGGAGCACCACAATATGTAAGACAAATGCTAGCAAGTATGAAAGGGGAAATTAACAATAACACAATAATAGTGGGAGACTTCAATACCTCACTCACACCTATGGATAGATCAACTAAACAGAAAATTAACAAGGAAACACAAACTTTAAATGATACAATAGACCAGTTAGACCTAATTGATATCTATAGGACATTTCACCCCAAAACAATGAATTTCACCTTTTTCTCAAGTGCACATGGAACCTTCTCCAGGATAGATCACATCCTGGGCCATAAATCTAGCCTTGGTAAATTCAAAAAAATTAAAATCATTCCAAGCGTCTTTTCTGACCACAATTCAGTAAGGTTAGATCTCAATCACAGGAGAAACTATTAAAAATTCCAACATATGGAGGCTGAACAAGGATAAATAAAATTAACAAACCATTGGCCAGACTCATCAAGAAACAAAGGGAGAAATATCAAATCAATAAAATTAGAAATGAAAATGGAGAGATCACAAGAGACAACACAGAAATACAAAGGATCATAAGAGACTACTATCAGCAATTATATGCCAATAAAATGGACAACATGGAAGAAATGGACAAATTCTTAGAAAAGTACAACTTTCCAAAACTGAACCAGGAAGAAATAGAAAATCTTAATAGACCCATCACAAGCATGGAAATTGAAACAGCAATCAGAAATCTTCCAGCAAACAAAAGCCCAGGTCCAGAAGGCTTCACAGCTGAATTCTACCAAAAATTTCGAGAAGAGCTAACACCTAGCCTACTCAAACTCTTCCAGAAAATTGCAGAGGAAGGTAAACTTCCAAACTCATTCTATGAGGCCACCATCACCCTAATACCAAAACCTGACAAAGATGCCACAAAAAAAAAAAAAAAAAACTACAGGCCAATATCACTGATGAACATAGATGCAAAAATCCTTAACAAAATTCTAGCAATCAGACTCCAACAACACATTAGAAAGATCATACATCATGACCAAGTGGGCTTTATCCCAGGGATACCAGGATACTTCAATATCTGCAAATCAATCAATGTAATACATGACATTAACAAATTGAAAAATAAATGCCATATGATTATCTCAATAGATGCAGAGAAAGCCTTTGACAAAATTCAACATCCATTTGTGATAAAAACCCTCCAGAAAGCAGGAATAGAAGGAACATACTTCAACATAATAAAAGCTAGATATGACAAACCCACAGCAAACATTATCCTCAATGGTGAAAAATTGAAAGCATTTCCCCTAAAGTCAGGAACAAGACAAGGATGCCCACTCTCACCACTACTATTCAACATAGTTTTGGAAGTTTTGGCCATAGCAGTCAGAGCAGCAAAAGAAATAAAAGGAATCCAAATTGGAAAAGAAGAAGTAAAACTCTCACTGTTTGCAGATGACTGTTAGGGTTTTCCCTACATAGAAAACCCTAAAGATTCCACCAGAAAATTACTAGAGCTAATCAATGAATATAGTAAAGTTGCAGGATATAAAATCAACAAACAGAAATCCCTTGCATTCCTGTATATTAATAATGAGAAAATAGAAAGAGAAATTAAGGAAACAATTCCATTCACCATCGCAATGAAAAGAATAAAATACTTAGGAATATATCTACCTAAAGAAACAAAACAAACAAACAAACAAACAAAAAAAAAAACGCTGGTGGAAGAAATCAAAGAGGACACAAATAGATGGAGAAATATACCACATTCATGGATCGGAAAAATCAATATAGTGAAAATGAGTATACTACTCAAAGCAAACTGTAATTCAATGCAATTCCTATCAAGCTACCAACGGTATTTTTCACAGAGCTAGAACAAATAATTTCACAGTTTGTATGGAAATACAAAAAACCTCGAATAGCCAAAGCAATCTTGAGAAAAAAGAATGGAACTGGAAGAATCAGCCTGCCAGACCTCAGGCTCTACCAGAAAGCCACAGTCATCAACACAGTATGGTACTGGCAGAAATACAGATCGATGGAACAAAATAGAAAGCCCAGAGATAAATCCACATGCCTAGGGACACCTTATCTTTGACAAAGGAGGCAAGAATATACAATGGAGAAAAGACAATCTCTTTAACAACTGGTGCTGGGAAAAACTGGTCAACCATTTGTAAAAGAATGAAACCAGAACATTTTCTAACACCATACACAAAACTAAAGTCAAAATGGATTAAACATCTAAATGTAAGACCAGAAATTATAAAACTCTTAGAGGAGAACATAGGCAAAACACTCCCTAACATATATCACAGAAGGATCCTCTATGACCCAGCTCCCAAAATATTGGAAATAAAAGCAAAAATAAACAAATGGGACCTAATTAAAATTAAATCTTCTTCACAACAAAGGAAACCATAAGCAGGGTGAAAAGACAGCCTTCAGAATGGGAGAAAATAATAACAAATGAAGCAACTGACAAAGGATTAATCTCACAAATATACAAGCAACTCCTGCAGCTCAATTCCAGAAAAATAAACAACCCAATCAAAAAATGGGCCAAAAAACTAAACAGACATTTCTCCAAAGAAGACATATAGATGGCTAACACATGAAAAGATGCTCAACATCACTCATTGTCAGAGAAATGCAAATCAAAACCACAATGAGGTACCATTTCACACCAGTCAAAATGGCTGCTATCCAAAAGTCTACAAGCAATTAATGCTGGAGAGGGTGTGGAGAAAAGGGAACCCTCTTACACTGTTGGTGGGAATGCAAACTAGTACAACCACTATGGAGAACAGTGTGGCAATTTCTTAAAAAACTCTAACTAGAACTGCCATACAACCCAGAAATCCCACTGCTGGGTATACACACTAAGGAAACCAGAATTGAAAGAGACATGTGTACCCCAATATTCATTGCAGCACTGTTTATAATAGCCAGGACATGGAAGCAACCTAGATGTCCATCAGCAGATGAATGGATAAGAAAGCTGTGGTACATATACACAATGGAGTATTAGCCATTAAAAAAAAATAAATTTGAATCAGTTCTAGTGAAGTGGATGAAACAGGAGCCAATTATACAGGGTGAAGTAAGCCAGAAAGAAAAACACCAGTACAGTATACTAATGCATATATATGGAATTTAGAAAGATGGTAACGTAACCCTGTATGTGAGACAGCAAAAGAGACACAGATGTATAGAACAGTCTTTTGAACTCTGTGGGAGAGGGCGAGGGTGGGATGATTTGGGAGAATGGCATTGAAACATGTATATTACCATATGCAAAATGAATCGCCAGTCCAGGTTCGATGCATGATACAGGATGCTCGGGCCTGGTGCACTGGGATGACCCAGATGGATGGTATGGCGAAGGAGGTGGGAGGATGGGTTCAGGATGGGGAACGCATGTACACCCATGGCAGATTCATGTCAATGTATGGCAAAATCAATACAATATTGTAAAGTAATTAGCCTCCAATTAAAATAAACAAATTTATACTTTAAAAAAAGAAAGGAACTCCTCTAACTGATAACTTGAAGAAAAAAACAATTCTCCAAGCCAGGCTTCAGCAATACATGAGCCGTAAACTTCCAGATGTTCAAGCTGCATTTAGAAAAATCAGAGGAACCAGAGATCAAATTGCCAACATTTGCTGGAAAATTGAAAAAGCAAGAGAGGTCCAGAAAAACATCTATTTCTCTTTATTGAATATGCCAAAGCCTTTGACTGTGTGGATCACAATAAACTGTGGAAAAATCTGAAAGAGATGGGAATACCAGACCACCTGACCTGCCTCTTGAGAAACCTATATACAGATTAGGAAGCAACAGTTAGAACTGGACGTGGAACAACAGACGGGTTCCAAATAGGAAAAGGAGTATGTCAAAGCTGTAAACTGTCACCCTGCTTATTTAACTTATATGCAGAGTACATCATAAGAAATGCTGGGCTGGAGGAAGCACAAGCTGGAATGAAGATTGCCAGGAGAAATATCAATAACCTCAAATATGCAGAGGACACCACCTTTATGGCAGAAAGTGAAGAAGAACCAAACAGCCTCTTGATGAAAGTCAAAGAGGAGAGTGAAAGTGTTGGCTTAAAGCTCAACATTCAGAAAACGAAGATGATGGCATCCAGTCCCATCACTTCATGGCAAATAGATGGAGAAACAGTGGAAACAGTGGCTGACTTTATTTTTCTGGGCTCCAAAATCACTGCAGATGGTGATTGCAGCCATGAAATTAAAAGATGCTTACTCCTTGGAAGGAAAATTATGACCAACCTAGACAGCATACTGTAAAGAAGAGACATTACTTTGCCAACAAAAGTCCGTCTAGTCAAGGCTATGGCTTTTTCCTGTGGTCATTTATGGATGTGAGAGTTGGACTATAAAGAAAGCTGAGTGCCAAAAATTGATGGTTTTGCACTGTGGTGTTGGAGAAGAATCTTGAGAGTCCTTTGGACAGCAAGGAGATCCAACCAGTCCATCCTAAAGGAAATCAGTCCTGAATATTCATTGGAAGGACTGATGCTGAATCTGAAACTCCAATACTTTGGCCACCTGATGCAAAGAGCTGACTTATTTGAAAAGACCCTGATGCTGGGAAAGGTTGAAGGCAGGAGGTGAAGGGGACGGCAGGGGATGAGATGGTTCAATGGCATCACTGACTCAATGGACATAGGTTTGGGTGAACTCTGGGAGTTGGTGATGGGCAGGGAGGCCTGGCATGCTATGGTTTATGGGGTAGCAAAGAGCCAGACACGACTGACGACTGAGTGACTGAACTGAACTGAACTGAAGGATTTTATATCTCTAATTGTAATAAACTTCCAGAAAATAAACTTCCGTGATCCAAACTGTAAAAGTGAGACTCACCTAACTTTACTAATAAAGCCTAATGAGGATATTGAAGGAAGAGAAGCTACAAGTAAGTTAGCTTCCTCATGAATATTAGATATAAGAATTCCTAAAAAGATAAATTTAATTTAAGGGAATACATCGTCATTGATTTGAGTTTATACAAGAAGCCCAAGGTTATACAGATACTCAAAAACCAATTTATTCAATAACATTAACATGAAAAAGAACAATATTATGTCATTTCAACAGATTCAGATAGTTTTTGATCAAATCCACCTCTTTGTTGATAAAAATTCTTAGCAAGCAACAGATAGTAGGAAAAGTTTTAATTTGATAAAGGGTATCTAAAACAAAAAACAATGACAACATTATAGTTACTTATGAAATATTGAAAGCCTGTACATTGAGGTTAAAAATGAAAAACTGTTTTTACTACTCTTCATATGTCATTGTATTAAGTTTCCCAGTGTGAACAGTATTTCAAGAAGACAATTCTCCAAAGAAGATATGCAAAAGCCCAACAAGCCGTGAAAAAAAGGTTCAGTATCTAGCCTTTGGGAAAATTCAAATTAAAAACCACTGTGAGATATTCCATCTTAGAGTGGCTATCACCAAAAGACAAGTGATAACAAATGCTGGCCTGCATGTGGAGTAAAGCAAACCCTTGCATACTGTTGTAAATTGGCACAATCACTATGGAAAACAGTAGAGAGGATACTCAAAAAATTAAAAATAGAACTACCATATGATCTAGCAATTCTACTTCTGGGAATAAATCCAAATGAAATGAAAACACTAACCTTCCCATTTTCATAGCAGCATTATTTATAATGCAGTCAAGGCATGGAAACAACCTCAGTGTCAATTGATGGATGGATGGATAAAGATGTTAAAGTTTATTTTTACATAATAAACTACTGTTCAGTCATAAAGATGAGGAAATCCTACCATTCGCACCAGCGTGGATAGACCTGAAGACATATGTTACATGAAAGTGTTAGTTGCTCAGTCATGTCTGACTCTTTGTGACCCCATAGTCCACTAGGTTCCTCTATCTGTGGAATTCTCCAGGCAAGAATACTGGAGTGGGTTGCCATTTCTTCCTTCAGGCGATCTTCCTAACCCAGGGACAGAACCCAGGTCTTCTGGGTTGTAGGCAGATTCTTTACCATCTGAGCCACCGTATGTCAGACAGAAAAATACTGTATGAGTTTACTTATTTGTGGAATCCAAAATAACACTCTCAAACAGAGAGATCAGAGCTGTGGTACTAGAGGCAGAGGGCAGCAGCAGAAGAAATTGGAGGAAGATGGTCAAAAGATACAAGCTTCCAGTTATAATATCAACAAATAATGTACTAGGGATATAATGTACAAAATTACAACATCATTGCTGTATGATATATATAAATGCTATTAAGAGAGTTAATCCTAGAGTTCTCATCACAAGAGAGATTTTTATTTTTTACTTTTTCCTTTCTTTTTATAAAAAAAATATTTTTATTTTTGGCAGTTACCAAAAGCAGTTGCCATTATTTGCAGAAAATATATTTATGTATCTGGAAAATCTAAAAGAATGAATCTACAGATAGAAATTTGGAATTAATAAGTTAAATTTATCAAGGTCATCTGATAAAAGGTCAATAAACAATGATTAATTGTGTATCAGTAATCATCAGAAAATTAATTAAAAATTTTTCATTAGTATCATAAATCATCAACATTCTAGGACTAAGTTTAACAGTAGATCTTCAAGCCCTTTACACAAAACACATTAATGAGCAAAATTAATGAACCAAATAAATGGGGGAGGGGTATATCTATATTTTATGTAGAAGATTCAGTATGGTTAATGTTTTGATTCTTTGTATATAATTTATATATTAAATTTATTCCCAATGAGAACCTTAGCAGGCTTCTTTTTGAAATTTGAAAACTTGATTTTAAAATTTACATGGAAATACAAGTCATCAAAAAGAACAGAGCTGAGGAAATTTTGCTATCATATTTCAAGGAAGAATAATTGAGACAGTGTCCCCTTGGTAAATGAATTAAAATAAGTTAGTAGAACAAAATAAAGAGTTCAATAATGATAAAGGAAGTGTAGTACTTTAAGGAAAGGCTGTTCCTTTCATTATGATGGTAGCTCATTTATATGGTGTAAAATGTATTTTGACTCCTGTTTCATACCATTTGCAAAAATTAGTTATGAGTAGGCTATCAAAATGTGAAATATAAAACCACACAGAAAGCAATATTTAATAGACATACAAAGTGAACCACATATGTAACTGATGTTATCATATATTTTAATGCCATCTATCCATATTATCATTTCAATGTACAGTCAATTTAAAAAAAAACAATGAGATATGTTATATAATTCTTGTTTTCAAACAAATTATTCAAATTCTGATGTATATTTTATGTTAACAAGACACTCAATTTTTACTGAGCATATTTCAAGTCATCAATAACCACATGTAGTTAGTTGCTACTGTACTGGACAGAGTAGGTCTAGAAAATAACAAAGAATAATATCTTCATGTTCTTTGGGTAGGCAAAGATCTTTTCACAATCATCAAGCATATTAACTGTAAACAAAAATAAAATGTAAAATATAAGAACGTCTATTCATCACATACTATTAAAAGTAAAATGTAAATTTCAGTGTGAAATATTTATATAATATAATATAGACTATATTTCAATTTTACATACACATATTTCAGAGTTCCTTAACCTTGCTATTATCAACATTTTGGACCAGATATTCTTTTAGTTGGTGGGCAATCTTGTTTATTGTAGGATGTTCAGCAGCATCCCAGGCCCCTGTCCAGTGGATGACCCTAGAACTCCTTCAGTTGTGACAAACAAAAGGTCTCTAGACATTGCCAAATGTCCCCAGGAGGATAAAATCACCACCGATTATATAAAGTACATACAGGTCAATATATACTGACAGAAACAACTGAATATAAAGTATAAGGAAAATTTGAATAAGCACTTCTCAAAATGTTTTCAAATATCCCTAAAGATATAAAGAATATAAAAATATTATTAGCCTCATTATTCCTTTGGGAAATGCAAAGTATATGCATATGTGCACCATAACTGGTTTACCAGGTAGCTCAGTGGTAAAGAATCCACCTGTCAATTCAAGAGATGCAGGAAATGAGGGTTCAATTCCTGGGTCGGGAAGTTCTCCTGGAGTAGGAAATGGCAACCCACTCCAGTAACTTTGCTTGGATAATATCATGGACAGAGGAACCTGGTGGGCTACAGTCCATGGGGTCACAAAAAGCTGGATACAACTGAGCAGACACGTGCACTATAACGTGACTACAAAGATGTTTAGAGCATCATTACTCATCATAGTCACCATGTGAAACCAATTCAAGTGGGTGAAAATAATTATTGAACAGATACTCTGTAGAGCAATGGAAATAAATGAACTTCTACTGCTTTCAATAACACAAGTCAATTTCACAATCATAATGTAAAATAAATAAGACAAAATATGTACTATATACTCTATTAATAGAGATTCAGTTGCAGGTAAAATCAATCAATGGTGATAGAAAAATACTACCTTTAGGGGAGAAGGAAGGAACTGTGTGTTTGGGGATAGATGGGGCCCTTAGGGTTTTAAAGAGGTTGGTTACTCATGTAGGGGAGAGTTATTCTACTATGTTCACTTTGTAAAAATTAATAAAACTGTACACTTATGGCTTATTCATTACTTCTTTTTTAAAAAATATAAATTTATTTATTTTAATTGGAGGTTAATTACTTTACAATATTGTATTGGTTTTGCCATACATCAACATGTATCCACCACAAGTATACACGTGTTCCCCATCCTAAACCCCCTCCCTCCTCCCTCCCGGTACCATCCCTCAAAATTTTAAATTGAGCTTTCTGAATATTATCATGTAAGGAATCCTTTGTCATAAGTCATAACTATGTAGTACTTGATCACTTTAAATATTTATAAAAAGTTTTTAAAAGATGCAGAGTCAACTAAGTACCTAGAAAATGAATAAATATCTTCTTTTTTGAAAGAGTAGACAGACAGAAACCTATAAGAATATTGCAGAGATAATATTTCAGAAATGATAAATGATGTATGCCTGGCCTTTTTATACCTATGATCTTTGGAGACATTGGGTTTACCCAGACCAGCATAGGGCTTTGTGAGTGGGAGTGGGACGAGGCTTAGGTTACTTACTAACTTTCTTCCATATTGGGCTGAAATGCTCTTTTCCTCAGAGCATGTTTGAAATCCATCTGTGCCTATGGGGTATCCATGAAAGAAGTATGGTCTTAATCATGAGCATACAAATCTGTAGCATCTTTTTTTAAAAGAAAATGGAAAAAAGAAAACTGAATAATCTCAGTACTTTAATAAGCTCATATAAACTATTTGAACAAAGTAGATATTCCTACAAAAAACATACTTTTATTAATAAATGACAAATGTAAGACATTTTAATGAAAATCTTTAAAATTGTTAAGATTACTTTTGTCTTCAGAAACCCAGAATTTTGCAGAAAAGAGTTTAATGCAAACTCAACTGGAAAATTAAACACACTGGTGACTTGGAAATGTAACGTAAAAAAATGATGATCATAAATTTCTTTAATGGTGTATACGAAGGACTAATAGTATACATAGTATTCAGTAGTTTCACAATAAATATATATTGAATGGGTAATTGAATGGAATGGTGCATGACTGCCAAAATGTAACTCTGACCTTGGGAAGGCTCCAGGGTAATAGTTCACCATTCTTGCAAGAAATAGTCCAGTTTTCTGAAAAGTAGCTTCTCTTGGTTACAGATGTTTAGATGATATCAATTATTTCTTTTTATTCATAGCTTATTGCATAATGGATTAAAAATGAAAGCAAAGCATAATGAAGCTCTTTGTTATGCTCAGGTGGGAAAAGGAGGGTAGAGAACAAGTATTTGAACACAACTGAAAATTAATCCTTTGTCAGTTGTTTCATTTGCTATTATTTCCTCCCATTCTGAGGGTTGTCTTCTCACCTTGCTTATAGTTTCCTTTGCTGTGTAAAAGCTTTTAAGTTTAATCAGGTCCCACTTGTTTACTTTTGTTTTTATTTACATTATTCTAGGAGGTGGGCCATAGAGGATCTTGCTTTGATTTACATCACTGAGTGTTCTGCCTATGTTTTCCTCTATAGAGTTTTATAGTTTCTGGTCTTACATTTAGGTCTTTAATCCATTTTGAGTTTATCTTTGTGTATGGTGTCAGGAACACAACTGGATTATATTTTAATGTTGTAATCACCAAAATACTCCTGGAAAATAAAGTCCATAACTTTGAAATTAAAATGAGCACTGGAAATCTCCAACTTTATGTAGTTTCCAGAGGCAATGAGGAGGTATGGGAAAAAGATAGATTTTGATTAGGACCAGAAAACATGAAATTAAAAGACGCTTACTCCTTGGAAGAAAAGTTATGACCAACCTAGATAGCATATTCAAAAGCAGAGACATTACTTTGCTGACTAAGGTCTGACTAGTCAAGGCTGTGGTTTTTCCAGTAGTCATGTATGGATGTGAGAGCTGGACTGTGAAGAAGTCTAAGCACCAAAGAATTGATGCTTTTGAACTGTGGTGTTGGAGAAGACTCTTGAGAGTCCCTTGGATTGCAAGGAAATCCAACCAGTCCATTCTGAAGGAGATCAACCCTGGGATTTCTTGGAAGGAATGATGCTAAAGCTGAAACTCCAGTACTTTGGCCACCTCATGTGAAGAGTTGACTCATTGGAAAAGACTTAGATGCTGGGAGGGATTGAAGGCAGGAGGAGAAGGGGATGACAGAGGATGAGATGGCTGGATGGCATCACTGACTCGATGGACATGAGTCTGAGTGAACTCCGGGAGTTGGTGATGGACAGGGAGGCCTGGAGTGCTGCAATTCATGGGGTCGCAAAGAGTCGGACATGACTGAGCTACTAAACTGCACTGAACTAAACTGAGAAACCCTTTAAAGACATCTTAGTAGCTGTAATCATAAGGGCCACTTCACTGGTCTTTGATGATTATCTTGAGTTGATGGGGATTTCATTTATTGACTTAATTTTTTGAGTAAGTTCTATGAGCTAGGGGAGCTAGCTCCCTGCCCAGTGCTGGGGACATAAAGTATAAGCTACAGTGTGATCCTTAATTAGCTCAACTCTCCAGTTAGAAACAAATATGTAAAGTCCAATATTTACAGTTCAAGTGCTCTAATAGAGGCTTATAAAAATGCCATAGGAACCCAGGGGATAAAAAGTAGTAGAGATGTACAAATCTTAACAAGTAGGTAGCATTAGTGTAAAGCCTGTAGAATGAATATATCTCCAAGCATAGGGACAAAAAAGACTATTCTAAAAAGGAAAAATTGGTTTAATATTGGTACAACTTGACGTGTTATTGGAAACAATGGAAAGCCATGCTTAATTTATGCTCTAGAGACATCAATAGTAGACTATGAATTTGGATATATAAGCTATTGTAAAGATTCATATATTTAGAGGTAAAGAGTGAGGACTCTGTAGGTGAAAGAAAACATTAGGAGATTTGCTAGATAAGAATTATGTTTTTGGGAAACAACTAGAGGCAAAATTCAGGATACACTGCAGAGTAAGATAAAACCTTATTGTTGAGGCAGGTCAGATTCAATGGTATGAAGATACAGTATCTTCAATGCTTTTAACATTTAAATCAGAATAAAAATACGGCTCCTTCATTTCAAGATCACCAAATGCTTTAAGGTTTAATGAAAATGACTGCTTATACAACATTATTGAGCTAATGAGGATAGAAAGTGAAAGTGAAGTCACTCAGTCGTGTCTGACTCTTTGCAACCCGTGGACTGTAGCCCACCAGGCTCCTCTGTCCATGGGATTCTCCAGGCAAGAATACTGGAGTGGGTTGCCATTTCCTTCTCCAGGGGGAATCTTCCCAACCCAGGGATCAAACCCAGGTCTCCTGCATTGCAGGCAGACGCTTTAACCTCTGAGCCACCAGGGGAGGCTGGTGAGGATAGAGTGCAGTGAATTGGAGCATTACTCTAGGTCAGCTATATACCTGGATCAACTTCATTTCATGTGACTTCTGCAAGTGAGGCAAACTCCTTCCCTGTGCATAGAAGTTTAGAAAATAGTATTAATAATGACTATGAAATGTGTAAAAGTAATATTTTCCACATGTGTGTTAGTCACTCAGTCATGCCCGACTCTTTGCTACCCCATGGACTGCAGCCCTCCAGGCCCCTCTGTCCATGTGATTTTCCAGGCAAGGATACTGGAGTGGGTTGCCATTTCCCTCTCTAGGGGATCTTCCCAACCCAGGGATCGAACCCGGGTCTCCTGCACTGCAGGCAGATTCTTTACCAAGTGAGCTATGCGGGAGGCCCATTTCCCCCATAGAGCTGCTTTAAAAACTAAATGCATTATTACATGTGGAGTGCTTTAGCTGTGATTATTCCACAGTGGTTTTCAAAGGGAATAGGGGGTTGTGGATGAGGGGTGATGAGATTTTGGCTCCCAGGGGACACTTAACAAATGTCTGGACACTTTCATTTTGAATTATCACAACTGGGAGGAGATAGTTGACTCATTGGAAAAGACTCTGATGCTGGGAGGGATTGGGGGCAGGAGGAGAAGGGGATGACAGAGGATGAGATGGCTGGATGGCATCACTGACTCGATGGACATGAGTCTGAGTGAACTCCAGGAGTTGGTGATGGACAAGGAGGCCTGGCATGCTGTGATTCATGGGGTCGCAAAGAGTTGGACACGACTGAGAGACTGAACTGAACTAATTGAACTGATGACTATAACTAGTGGATAGAAGCTAGAGTAGGCTTCTAACCAACCCACCATATACAAGAGAGCCAGCTACGATAAAGAGTTATTTGTTTTAAAATACCATTAGTGCCAAGATTGAGAAACCCTGCCTGCACTAGAAAAATGCTAATTTTTCTGCCTGAGTTACTCAAGGAAAATTTTAACCAGTCAGCTAGGAAATAAAAGCTTGATATACGGAATTGTTAGATCCAGATAAGAAACTGAATAAAAAGATGTAAAAGTTCCCAATACATTCTATAAATCACAGTAATTCACTGGAAGTGACAGCTTTTTTTTTTTAATCAGAGTGTAGGAAGCTCACAGAATATCCAGGAAAGGCAGCAACCTGGGTTGATTGCCTCAGAGCCAAGAACAAAGCAAGTTATGATAGATACATCCAGAAAAATAAAAAACAAAAAGTTCTCACCCACAACACATAGAACTGCTCTTTCTATCTGCTGCCTAGCAAGTATGACACCAGATACTTCCAGGAAGACACCACCAAAGAACCAGTGCCTTTGTTCAGTGTTTGGAAGATGATCTGATTTCTCCCAGATGCTAACTTCCTAAACATGCCTCCTGAAATGCATCTGATCAACAGAACAGAGGTAACATGAGAACTTAGCTGCAAGGGAATCTTAGAAATTAGATTTTAATCTATTCAGATTGACCATTAATCTAGTCCATTTACCCTCTATTATAGAAGGAAGAAATCTCAAGTTCCTTTAGTATCTGAAAGATCTGTTCTTTGTCTTAAAGATTTTGACCCAAAATTTTGACCCAAATTTTAATCCTTATGTAAATGAGCCCCTAATGTACTGCCTATACCCTTCCTTTAACTTTTATTAATGGGCCAGACAGTTTTAAGACAACCCTCAGACAAGAAACCTCTTTGCTTTAATAACCAGTATTAACCATGTCAGTCATAAGACTAAATATCTGAAAATACTGTTCATCCAGAGGCAGCAAGTGTTCATTTTTGAGTAAAGCAACTTTTACAGGTTGAACTGTACCCACAAAATAGATATGTTAGATATACTAAACTCCAATACCTCACAATGTGACCCTATTCAGAAATAGAGCCTTTATAGGGTTTATTAGGAGAAGGCAATGGCAACCCACTCCAGTACTCTTGCCTGGAAAATCCCATGGATGGAGGAGCCTGGTAGGCTGCAGTCCATGAGGTCAAGAAGAGTCAGACACGACTGAGCGACTTCATTTTCCCTTTTCACTTTCATGCTTTGGAGAAGGAAATGGCAACCCACTCCAGTGTTGTGCATGGAGAAACCCAGGGACAGGAGAGCCTGGTGGGCTGCTGTCTATGGGGTCGCACAGAGTTGGACACAACTGAAGCAACTTAGCAGAGATTATCTAGTTAAAATGAGGTTATTGAGGTGGATCCTAATCCAATACAAGTTGGCATCCTTATAAAAATGGGAGATTTGGATACAGAGACAGACCTAGTTCGAAAATTATGTGAAGTAACAGAAGAAGATGGCCATAAAACTATAAGGGTGTTTCTACAAGCCAAACAATGCCAGAGACTGTTAACAAATACTGGAAAGCCAGACAAGACAAGGAAGAGTTTTCTATTAAACTGTTGGAGAGAACATAGTACTGCTGACACCTTGATTTCAGATTTCTAGCCTCCTGAACTATGACAGTAAATTTCCCTTTAAGCCACCCAATCTTTGGCACTTTGTTATGACTGGCTTAGTATGTCCTTCCCTCAGGTTCCAAGGCTACTGAACCAACAAAGCCTATCATCATGAAAATGCAAAGAATTTGTCTCCGGCTTATAAATAAAAGCAGTGGCCTCCCATAGAATGTTATGGTAGGTCACCAATTGCAGTATTTAAGAAGTGAAAGGAAGGTAAATAGAGACTCCTTTTGAAGAATCTATAACTATATGAGGGCTGGAACCTAGTCTTGTTGCTGTTCAGTCTCTAAGTCATGTCTTACTCTTTGTGACCCCATGGGCTGCAGCATGCCAGGCTCCCCTGTTCTGCATTGTCTCCCAGAGTTTGACCAAATTCATCTTCATGAAGTTGGTGATGCTATCTAACCATCTCATCCTCTGCTGCCCTCTTCTCCTTTTGCCTTCAGTCTTTCCAAGCATCAGAGGTGTTTCCAATGAGTAGGCTTTTCTCATCAGGTGGACACAGTATTGGAGCTTCACCTTCAATGACAACCCTTCCAATGAATATTCAGGGTTGATTTCCTTTAGGGTTGACTGGTTTGATCTCCTTGCAGTTTAAGGGACTCTCAAGTGTAATCTCTAGCACCACAATTTGAAAGCATCAATTCTTGGGTGCTCAGCCTCCTTTACGGTCCAACTCTCACATCCATACATAACAAATGGAAAAACTATTGTTTTGACTATACAGACTTTTGTCGCCAATGCGATGTCTCTGTTTTTAATATGGTGGGATCCTGGTCTACTATCAGTAAATCTTCAGGGGTTATACCATGTCATGTATGGATGTGAGAGTTGGACTGTGAAGAAAACTGAGCACCGAAGAATTGATGCTTTTGAACTGTGGTGTTGGAGAAGACTCTTGAGAGTCCCTTGGACTGCAAGGAGATCCAACCAGTCCATTCTAAAGGAGATCAGCCCTTGGTGTTCTTTGGAAGGAATGATGCTAAAGCTGAAAGTCCAATACTTTGGCCACCTCATGCGAAGAGTTGACTCATTGGAAAAGACTCTGATGCTGGGAGGGATTGGGGGCAGGAGGAGAAGGGGATGACCGAGGATGGGATGGCTGGATGGCATCACGGACTCAATGAACGTGAGTCTGAGTGAACTCCAGGAGATGGTGATGGACAGGGAGGCCTGGCATGCTGCGATTCACGGGGTCGCAAAGAGTCAGACACGACTGAGCGACTGAAATGACTGACTGACTGACCGACCCATGTGAGATGCTCAGTACTTTTTGCTTAATTAAAAATTGGAAAAAAAGAAGGTGTTAAGTTTCAAGTTTTATTTTAATGATAAGAATAGTTGGAAGTTGGACATGCTTATTCATGAAACAAACGACCTAGTTTAGAAGAAGGAATTACAAATGCAAACAACAAAATATAATTGACAAGCAAAAGGATTTGTGAAGACAAATGTAGCTAGAAACAAAAACCAGGTAGAAGAGTTAGTTTTACAAATGTGTCAAGATATTTCTTTGACAAACAAGGGAAAGAAGCATGAGCAGATGAGATATAGATAAACTCTAGAGGTGAAAATGTGGAAATTGGGAGAGTTCATATAGGTTGGCTTCTAATTTCCTCGTAAAGTAGGGAGCTGGCGACCTGCCAAGAATAGGTGGGCAGGGTGGGGGCAGAGGGTTTTAGAAATATAGGCAAGATTTGGAATAGCCACTAAGGGAAATGAGAAAAGTTGTTGATTAGGATTAAGTAAAAGGATTGCTGAACTGATTTGAGGGGCCAGCTGAGGTTGAAAATTAAATTTGTAATGGAGAAAATCAGCTCAATTATGAGATTTTCCCTAACAGCATTTGGCAACCTGAGAGCAAAAGCAAAGAAAATGTATGTTAGGGTTGGAGACTGGTGAGACAGGTGAGACAGATGGTCAAGGGAGTGATGGATGAGAAGGTGCTACCAAGAATGCATTTGAAATGACAGATTGTGGGGTCCAGTGAGAGTGAGGAACAGAGGGCTGCCAGGAGGGGCTAATGGAGTTAGAGAATAAAGAAAAAGTGACCAAGCATGACGTTCCATGAGGTAAAATAGTAGGCTTATTGGGACAAAGAGACTGAAAGAGGTGAAAGACTCACAAGCTGTGGTCAGATGGAGAATTTTGGTGTTCCAGTTTCTGAGGTGTACCATTCATCATTATCAACAAACCTTTACTAAATGGGAAATGAGCACACCGTTCCCTTGATCTAGGTCAGAGATTCTATTCCTATTGCTCATTTTCTTGAAGGAAAACAGAATTAGTGACAAAGATTCGGGTTAGGAAACAGAACCATTTAGTAAATAAAGTTTAAAAATTAGTGGAAAAGTAAGGGGAAAATATTTCAAACTTTCTCCATGTGATTAGAAGCTGAGAACTTTGTTCATATATCCAAATTTTTCTCTTTTGCTCTAATTTCATCCTTTCAAAATACCAGAGTTTTTTTTTTTTCTTTCTTTTTTGGAACTGCTAATTCATAATGCATTTTATTTCTACAGAATGTTGATATACTGTCTGAAAGAGAATTGTTTTTCTTCCCCCTAACACTACACAAAAACTACTTTCTGCCTGTGAATCTTTCTAAACTACACACAAATATATCTTTCAGACTGATTTCATGATTTCAGTTCCTAATGTATATTTCTTCATTCTTATAGTCTGAAATATGTTGTATCTTACTTAATGTTCTTGAGTAAATTGTATCTCTGTAAAAGAACATATTTATAAAATCTAATAGCAATCAGTGTAGTTGAATAAGATAAATATATAATGTGTTAGGAAATCTTACCAAGAAAAAATTAAAAACTGGGTTTACTTATCCTAATAAGTAGCACTGTGCATAGAAAATATTTTAGAAAACCAAAAATATTCATTGTATTTCTAACCAAACTTAAAGTTTTAGTACTTATTGCTTATAAGAGTAAAAGGTAAGAATTAAATCTAGTAGAAACTACATTTCAAAGTTTTCAAATGGTCCTCTAGTGATCAAATGCATTTGCAAAATAAATTCATTTACCAGTGATGGCTAATGCCAGAGACTTAAAGTCAATCTATATAGCTCAGTCAAAGGTGTAACACTGGAGAAAGAAAGGCAATTTTCTGCCCAGCTGAATTAGTCTGAATTTTAAAATTTTCTAAATATGTTTGCTTTGAAAATTTTAGGAAGTGTTTAGGATAATTGGAGAAAGTTCAAAAGAGAACAGAAAAGATCCCCCCAAATGAGTAAAAGACATGTGAAACAACTGAAAAAATAAACTTATGTAGTCTTGAAAAAAGAAAACTGAGGTGAGCCATGTTCACAGTCTATAAATAATGCCTCTTGGGTAACAATATGATGGATGAGAGAATTATTCATAGCCTCAGAAGACATGAGGACAAATTGCAATGATTGGAAGATAAAGAAGGCAAAATATAGGTTAGATATTAGGAACACAATAAGCTAGGTGGTGTATTCTTGTTAGGCCAATGTGAATACAACTCTTTTTGTCCAATGACATAATAAATACCTGAGAGATTAAAGTTTCCCAGAAAATTTGCTTTCTTTTTTAATTGGTAAATTTCTTCATATCAGTGTTAAAGCTTTCAAACCACTTTAACCTGAAAAATTAACCAGTAGAACAATTCCTACTTGCAAATGAAACAATAAAAAAAATCACTCAAATAAGTGAAAAAAATGCAAAAGTAATTTTGTGAGATATGTTTAAATCTTATATTAAGAGATATAAATTTTTAACTTATGTTAAAAATGTCATCAATGTTGCAGATTCACTACCACATGGCAGCTAAAAGCACCTCCTTTGGGAGATGTTCAGAGAAAGCCATTGAACTTTGCCATGTACCACAGGAGCTAGATAAGGTATGAAGAAAGTAGTTTTGTGAATGGGGGGTAATTTGGTACAAATCAGAGAAATGTCTAGTAAATGGAGAGGACGGTACTGAAGCTAAAGGAGTAGATTTGTAACCAGAAAAATCTGGACTTGAATCCTTACTCTAGCACTGACTGTTGTCCTTGGACTTAAGCTCTCCCTATCCCGATACCTTAGCTGTAAAATGTAAACCAGAGGGTTATTGTGACAATTAAATTCTGTAAGATAATGTGTGCAAATGGTCTACCTCGTAGCTATTATTTTCCAAGGAATTGTCATCCTTGAAATGAGTGTTCTGGGAAATGCTAAGGAGGATAAGCAGTGGATTAGTCATGAGCAGTGAACACACATGGTAATATGATTAGCTACCTGAAAAAATTCCCTTTTCTCCTTTGATTCTTTCCATTTTCTCTTCCCTTAGCCATTCATTTGTATTCTGTAGGCAAATCTAATTGTTAAGTTGGAACCATCTGTTTGGCAGAAAATCTCTATGAATGGCAAATCCATCAGAATCTCTATCAAATTTTTTTCTCCTAATTAAAGTAAAATCAAAGTAAGATTTTGCATGAGAATGTACTTTTGTTAATAACATTTAATTTTTATAATATATGACTTGATATTCTTCATAACAAATTTTAGAGTTATTAATGAATTAACTACAGCTTGGAAGTAAAGTTTTGTGATAAGCAGTAAAATAATGCAGGTCTATTTAGAGTATACGGGATATTTTATTCAGAAAGAGATAACTACAGACTTTGTACCATAAAAATAGGATAATATTATGGGAAGCATCACTTATAGGAACTGTTTTTTGAAATGGGTGCCTTAGACCAGGATTTCTCATTCTCTTGATCTATAATAATTCTTTAAATTCACCTTTGTTTGAATTACTTTCTGTTGTCACTATATCATCCTTTTTACTTACCATAAGCAAGCCTCATAGCCAGGTAGACAAGAAACAAATTGCTCCAGCACTCCATTAAAATTCATTATTCCTACCAAAAAAAAATAAAAAAGTAGAAAAGTAGAATTTCAGGTCTAAAAAAATCTGTTTAGTAACCCACTTCAAAAATATGTTTAAATTTAATCTTTTATTAAATATTCATGTAAAATTTTCTCATTTCTTTGGGATTAATCCTAGATAGTATTTTTAGAAATATACCAGAAAGTTTAAAATAGCCAAGAAAAAGTTAAATCAAGAAAGTATTGGAAAAAATTTTGATTGTATCTCTATGATTATATCATTGGAAAAATCTGCTTATACCAGATGCAAGAAGCACAAGAAGTTCTCCATAAAAATGGGTTTAATGTATGATGGATAATTCACAGACTGGAAAACCAAATAGCTAAGAAATCCTTAGAGATGTTCTAAATTAAAAAAGAAATACCTGCATAATACAGGATGCTCAGGGCTGGTGCACTGGGATGACCCAGAGAGATGGTATGGGGAAGGAGGTGGGAGGGGGGGTTCAGGATGGGGAACACATGTACACCCATGGTGGATTCATGTTGATGTATGGCAAAACCAATACAATATTGCAAAGTAATTAGCCTCCAATTAAAATAAATAAATAAAAGAAATTAAAAAAATAAAAAATAAATACCATTTATTGGTCAATAATTGAATAAATGGTAAAAGCTGGTATTATCAGAAATGTGAAAACTCTAGTGTATGAGACTCTAGACTAAAGTAGGTAGTGAAGAGCTATCTGGCAGCTCTATGTTACATTAAGTGTATAAAGTCCCTATGTCTACAAAATTTCACTTCTTGGAAAGTATCGCAGAAATTTCCTCAGATACTATCACAAGAAGACACATGAGGACTTCGCTGCAGCTTTGCTTGTGGTACTGAGCAATTGTATACAATCTAATTGTTCATTTCAGTGGGAATATTGTGTAAGGAAGACAAGTAAATGACTGGTAAAACATCCAGAAAAATGAATAAATCATGAACACAAAGAATAAAAAAAGGAGAGAAAGAAATAGGCAAAATCTATAGTACAACAAAATGTATTCAAATTAAAATGCATATATATATAAAACAATTTTATATACCTTACATCTACATACATTTACAATAATACAATTCAAAGAATTTATGATCAGTACATTAGAGTTGTGCTTGTGGGGAATGGAAGGAAGAGAAGGACAGGAAAGAGGAGTGGGGAAAGGAATAAATAGGTATTCAATAAATAAGAGAGGACTTTGCATGACCAAATGACAGTTGTATTTTAGAAATAAAGGAAATTATTAACTCAACACTCAGCACCAGAGACTAAAATAAAAATAAAATAAAAATAAGAAAAGTGAGGTAAATCATGAACTCGTATACAATATTCATTAAAATTTATATTTCTACGTGATAATTATCCTACATAGAGTTTTGTTACAATAGCCTTTAGATGTAGCAGAATATGCCAAAACTGACAATAAAATAAAACAATGTAAATTTTAGAAAATGAAAATTGCTGAAGCTAGTTTGAGACTTTAAAAACTATATTGGATGCTTTTTGGATATCTGCCCAAATTTCAATGACACCATCTCTCTGTCAACTGTCACTTCCCTCTGCCCCTCCTCTCCACCCCATTTGTCTCATTAACTGGAGTGAGATTCTGGCAGCCAAACCATACCCAGGTGGGTCAAAAGGAATCTATCTCCCATGAATCAGGAATTGGGATCCAGAGGCAAGGACAACATCTACTTATTCAGGAACTCAGGAAATGCAACCTGAGGAACTTTTCAAGGTTTATCTTCCTGTTGTTTGTGCAAAGAGAGGCAATGGACAGACAGTCTCTGCCCAGCAAGGGAAGATGTGCAGAGGTGGAGAGAGAGAAAGTAGGAAAAAGATTCCTTGATTCTTTGCCCCAAGTGGTGCTGTGACTAATTTCTCCCAAATATTGCAGCCTTCTTCCAATACATTTCTGATTAAAAATATTTCTTGAGCTAGCTTGAGTTGATTTCTATAATTCTCAACCTAATAAGACTTGAGCAAGTATGGCATAGACTTCCAGTACTCACTCACATCCTATGTTATATTCTCACATCTTGAACTTTTTCATCTCTCAGCCTCAAGATTAAAATGTATAGCTCTGGAATCTTTCTTAGGTTCTGGGTCTTATATTTTCATCCATTTCTATCCAGTTTTTTTTAAAGCACAAAACCATTTATTCGACAGAAGACAAATCAAAGTTCCTTTTTTGTAGGAGAAAAATTAAAAGCAAGAGGACTTACTGGCTCATACAACAGAAAGTCCAAAGATAGATTTGGGTTTCAGTTCAGTTCAGTTCAGTTCAATTCAGTTCAGTCACTCAATCATGTCTGACTCTTTGCGACCCCATGAATCCCAGCACGCCAGGCCTCCCTGTCCATCACCATCACCCGGAGTTCACTCAAACTCACATCCATCGAGTTAGTGATGCTATCCAGCCATCTCATTCTCTGTCGTCCCCTTTTCCTCCTGCCCCCAATCCCTCCCAGCATCAGAGTCTTTTCCAATGAGTCAACTCTTCGCATGAGGTGGCCAAAGTACTGGAGTGTCAGCTTTAGCATCATTCCTTCCAAAGAACACCCAGGGCTGATCTCCTTCAGAATGGACTGGTTGGATCTCCTTGCAGTCCAAGGGACTCTCAAGAGTCTTCTCCAACACCACAGTTCAAAAGCATCAATTCTTTGGCACTCAGCTTTCTTCACAGTCCAACTCTCACATCCATACATGACCACTGGAAAAACCATAGCCTTGACTAGACGGAACTTTGTTGGCAAAGTAATGTCTCTGCTTTTGAATATGCTATCTAGGTTGGTCATAACTTTTCTTCCAAGGAATAAACGTCTTTTAATTTCATGGCTGCAGTCATCATCTGCAGTGATTTTGGAGCCCAAAAAGATAAAGTCTGACACTGTTTCCACTGTTTCCCCATCTATTTCCCATGAAGTGATGGGACCAGATGTCATGATCTTTGTTCTCTGAACGTTCAGCTTTAAGACAACTTTTTCACTCTCCTCTTTCACTTTCATCATGTGGATCACAATAAACTGTGGAAAATTCTGAAAGAGATGGGAATACCAGACCACCTGACCTGCCTCTTGAGAAACCTGTGTGCAGGTCAGGAAGCAACAGTTAGAACTGGACATGGAACAACAGACTGGTTCCAAATAGAAAAAGGAGTACATCAAGGCTGTATATTGTCACCCTGCTTATTTAATTTATATGCAGAGTACATCATGAGAAACGCTGGGCTGGATGAAGCACAAGCTGGAATCAAGATTGCTGGGAGAAATATCAATAACCTCAGATATGCAGATGACACCACCCTTATGGCAGAAAGTGAAGAGGAACTAAAAAAAAAAAAAAAAGATTTAGGTTTAAGAACAGTTAAATCCAAGTGCTGAATCAGCAAGGTGACAGTTCTCTGTGAAGTCTGCTTTCTTGTGTATTGGTTTCTCTCTTTGCAGACTATAATGGCAAAGATAATCAGAACTGCTTCATTATATTGTACAAATATAATACTGAGCAAGCATCAGTGAAAAGCAATTGCTTCTTCACAATTATTCCAGTGATTCCGAGTAGCCTGATTTGTGTCAAGTGGCTGTTCCTGAATCAGTTATAGTAACTCAGATTGACTGTCTGGACATCAAACCCACTTCTGAATCAAGGGTGTGGTTGAAGAAAGCTCCATGCAAAACAGATCAACTCAAAAAACTGAAGAAGTAGTTTCTTTAAGAAAAATCTATGTGTAATGCCAAACATGGGGGACAAAAGATGCTGGATAGATAAAAAATATGCTAATTAAATTTATCATTTTAATCTCTCACTTAATGTAGGATTACAATTTCACAATAAGGGAAACTTCACAGTTACCAAAGGAAGAAAACTATATTCTTATATTTGAAATGGACTGTATAAACATACCACACAAAATATTCAAAGACTTATCAAATGCATAGCTTATCAAGGAAAAGAAAGTGGAAGAAACATAAAGAGTAATAGTGGCCATTTTTGCTACTTCCAAGAATTATGGGGATAAAAATCTTAAAATCTTTAAAATTATTGTTTTGGACTCCTCAATAGCTACTGTTTTATAATAATACTGAACATTTAAACACTTCCGTGGGGAAAAATGGACTAGCACATTTTCTAAAAACAATACAATATGATTCAGCTATGATGTGGTCCTTAATTCTAAGCATGTACCGGAATCTACAAAATGTACACTTTGGGGCACCATCCTCACCAATCTTATAGGGGTTTTTCGTTACATTTACACTTCACTGTGTCAAAAATTTTACCCAAAACTTGAGAGCAGGCAACAAGAACTGAATTTTTAAAAATTTGGTGCTTAGCTTGATTTTCTATTGTCCTGTCTTTTTAACAATTCTGTAGGGGTAGAAGTTAATTTGTAGACTTTTTTTAAAAACATAAAAATGCAAATTCTGTTCAATAGAAAAGGTAGCCCCTCAATTGCAAAGATTTACGTTACTGTTGGACTTGAATCATGTTTGTTTTTCTATCACTGCCTATAAATATCTAACCTTTCAAATACTCTAGTTTCTACAACTTACTGGTTCTCTCTAGTAAATTAAACTTTTGACATATGCTCATTTTATATTTGTATGAGAGTCATGATAATGTTATCTTTTTGAAAATTATGGTTAAAAATAGTTCACTTTGCAATTTACCTATCACTATTTATTTTAGAGGTGCTCACTGACAAATGATTTTACAAGTTTATCAATAATTTTAAAATTTAATTTATTTTTGATCAATTGATCACCTATATTCTTTCTTCATAATTTTAAAAACAAAAAAGTAATATTTCAACATTGTTTTCTTTGTTCCCCTTTAATATAAGAACATACTGGATACGACTTGGGTCAGTTAGGCCAGGCACTTAGAAATCCTCCTCATACAAGTGAAAACATAAGAATTAAGTATATTGTCTTCAAGGTGTTGCAATAACAAAGCAATTAAACTACTCATTCAAAATTTCTTCTGAAATATTTGAAGAAGTAGATGTAGAAGCCTGTGTAAACACATTTATATACTGTTTATCTACGTTTATTTCCATATGGGTGAAAAAGTTGAATAGAAGAGCAAATATAATATGCCACCTGCACTTCTAGATAAAAGACGTTTTCATTTCAAAAAGAAATACACTTACATTTGAGTGTGTATAAATAAAGGTTATTTTTAGAGTCACATTATATAGAGGTTTGCTATCTTCTCAAAATATCACAATATTATTGACCTACTTGCTCCACCTGAGGGGCTCTGTCCTTCCTACAAGTAGTTTATTTACCATAATGTCCATTGTTAAAAAATGTGGTCATGCAAAAATTTTTTGCTGGAAGATTTTGAGTTTTAATTAAAAAAAAATTTCTCTCTCCTATTAACTCCTTATTCTTACATTTTTTTATCCTATACTCCCTATAGTTTTATTCTCTATTAGATTGTCTTCATTGGAATTCTTTGGATTTTTTGTTTGCATTATGTAGTATTTTTGGTTGAATTATATAACTGTGTATATTATATATAAATATATATAATGCTCTTCATATGGTAGTGACTTAATAACTGAAGCATATAAAGTTGAACCATTTCATATATAAATGTACAAAAACCTCAGATAAAAGTTTTGAGAACATAAATATCAACTGGTGAATTGAAAGTCTTACTTATTATGTCTGGTACAGTTCTCTGAATGGGCCTTATAGCTCAGTTGGTAAAGAATCTGCCTTCAAAGCAGGAGACCCCAATTCAATTCCTGGGTCGGTAAGATCCACTGGAGAAGGAATAGGCTACCCATTCCAGTATTCTTGGGCTTCCCTTGTGGGTCAGCTGGTAAAGAATCTGCCCTCAATGCGAGAGACCTGGGTTCGATCCCTGGGTTGAGAAGATCCCATGGAGAAGGGAAAGACTACCCACTCAAGTATTCTGGCCTGGAAAGAGTCGAACACGACCGAATGACTTTCACTTTCACAGTTCTCTGAAGGATACTTAGACCTTTGTTGAACTGAATCTACTAGAAACACAATATGGTATTAAGAAAAAATATTTTTTCAAATTCTTTTTTCTGAAGAGTAGCATATGTAGACTATATTGCTCTCCTTGCTTTTATCCGTAACTATTACATGAGAAGGCAATGGCACTTGAGTACTGGCCCCACTCCAGTACTCTTGCCTGGAAAATCCCATGGATGGAGGAGCCTGGTAGGCTGTAGTCCATGGGGTCGCTAAGAGTCGGACACGACTGGGCGATTTCACTTTCACTTTTCAGTTTCATGCACTGGAGAAGGAAATGGCAACCCACTCCAGTGTTCTTGCCTGGAGAATCCCAGGGATGGGGGAGTCTGGTGGGCTGCCATCTATGGGGTTGCACAGAGTCGCACACGACTGAAGCGACTTAACAGCAGCAGCGCATTACATGATAAGGATACTTTTTTTTTCCAAACACACAACTTTAAACTTGAATTTTTATTTTTATATATAAAATGTGTATGTACAATAGATATTCCATCTCAATCATCACAAACTATTTTTAAGAGCTATGAGGTTCATTTACTTATTGAAGAACATTTGCTGAGTTTGCATCAAGTGTCAAATAACACTTTCAGGATCTGGGTACTCAGTGATGAATAAAAAAAATGTTTCTCTTTTATTTTGGGATTTGCATTCTACTGTAGGGCATCAATACCTAGAAATAAATTCATGGAGTGTTAACTGGCTGTCATAAAATTGTAGTGGAGTGGTGCATGTATGACTGAATAATTAGTTAGGTGGACAATGGGGCCTCTTTGAGAGGCTACTTCTTTTTTCTTTTTAAATTTTTATTGAAGTATAGTTGATTTACAATGTTGTGTCAGTTTCTGCTGTACACCATAGTGAATCTGTTATGCATAAACATATATCCACTGTTTTTTAGACTATTTTCCCATATAGACCATTACAGAGTATTGAGTAGAGTTCCTTGTGCTATAGAGTAGGTCCTTATTAGTTATCTATTCTACATACAGTTGTGTGTATATGTCAATTCCAGTCTTCTAATTTATCCATCCCCACCTTTATTCCCTGGTAACCATGAATTTGTTTTCGACATCTATGATTCTACTTCTGTTTTGTAGATAAGTTCATTTGTACCCTTTCTTAGATTCCATATATTAGTGATATCATATGATACTAATCTTTCTCTTTCTTATTTACTTCACTTAGTATGACAATCTCTAGGTCCATCCATGTTTCTGCAAATGGCATTATTTCATTCTTTTTTATGACTAAAGAATACTCCATTGCATATGTGTACCACATCTTCTTTATAGGGTAATTCAGATTTAAAAAGGTAATTTTCTGTGTAGAGGATCATGTCATCTGCAAACAGTGAGAGTTTTACTTCTTCTTTTCCAATTTGGATTCCTTTTATTTCTTTTTCTGCTCTGATTGCTGCGGCCAAAACTTCTAGAACTATGTTGAATAGTAGCGGTGAAAGTGGGCACCCTTGTCTTGTTCCTGACTTTAGGAGAAATGCTTTCAATTTTTCACCATTGAGGATAATGTTTGCTGTGGGTTTGTCATATCTAGCTTTTATTATGTTGAGGAATGTTCCTTCTATTCCTGCTTTCTGGAGAATTTTTATCATAAATGGATGTTGAATTTTGTCAAAGGCTTTCTCTGCATCTATTGAGATAATCATATGGCTTTCATTTTTCAGTTTGTTAATGTGGTGAATTACATTGATTGATTTGTGGATATTGAAGAATCCTTGCATCCCTGGGATAAAGCCCACTTGGTCATGGTGTATGATCTTTTTAATGTGTTGATGGATTCTGATTGCTAGAATTTTGTTGAGGATTTTTGCATCTATGTTCATCAGTGATATTGGCCTGTAGTTTTTTTTTTTTTTTTTGTGGCATCTTTGTCAGGTTTTGGTATTAGGGTGATGGTGGCTTCATAGAATGCGTTTGGAAGTTTACCTTCCTCTGCAATTTTCTGGAAGAGTTTGAGTAGGCTAGGTGTTAGCTCTTCTCGAAATTTTTGGTAAAATTCAGCTGTGAAGCCGTCTGGACCTGGGCTTTTGTTTGCTGGAAGATTTCTGATTACAGTTTCAATTTCCATGCTTGTGATGGGTCTATTAAGATTTTCTATTTCTTCCTGGTTCCGTTTTGGAAAATTGTACTTTTCTAAGAATTTGTCCATTTCTTCCATGTTGTCCATTTTATTGGCATATAATTGCTGATAGTAGTCTCTTATGATCCTTTGTATTTCTGTGTTGTCTGTTGTGATCTCTCCATTTTCATTTCTAATTTTATTGATCTGATATTTCTCCCTTTGTTTCTTGATGAGTCTGGCTAATGGTTTGTCAATTTTATTTATCCTTTCAAAGAACCAGCTTTTGGCTTTGTTGATTTTTGCTATGGTCTCTTTTGTTTCTTTTACATTTATTTCTGCCCTAATTTTTAAGATTTCTTTCCTTCTACTAACTCTGGGGTTCTCCATTTCTTCCTTTTCTAGTTGCTTTAGGTATAGAGTTAGGTTATTTATTTGACTTTTTTATTGTTTCTTGAGGTATGCCTGTATTGCTATGAACTTTCCCCTTAGCACTGCTTTTATAGTGTCCCACAGGTTTTGGGTTGTTGTGTTTTCATTTTCATTTGTTTCTATGAATATTTTGATTTCTTTTTTGATTTCTTCTGTGATTTGTTGGTTATTCAGAAGCGTGTTGTTCAGCCTCCATATGTTGGAATTTTTAATAGTTTTTCTCCTGTAATTGAGATCTAATCTTAATGCATTATGGTCAGAAAAGATGCTTGGAATGATTTCAAATATTTGAATTTACCAAGGCTAGATTTATGGCTCAGGATGTGATCTATCCTGGAGAAGGTTCCATGAGCACTTGAGAAAAAGGTGAAATTCAATGTTTTGGGGTGAAATGTCTTATAGATATCAATTAGGTCTAACTGGTCTATTGTATCATTTAAAGTTTGTGTTTCTTTGTTAATTTTCTGTTTAGTTGATCTGTCCATAGGTGTGAGTGGGGTATTAAAGTCTCTCACTATTATTGTGTTATTGTTAATTTCTGCTTTCATACTTGTTAGCATTTGTCATACATATTGTGGTACTCCTATGTTGGGTGCATATATATTTATAATTGTTATATCTTCTTCTTGGATTGATCCTTTGATCATTATGTAGTGGCCTTCTTTGTCTCTTTTCACAGCCTTTCCGGATTTATGTCAATGTATGGCAAAACCAATATAGTATTTTAAAATTAAAAAAAAGCAATAATAAAAAATAAACAACACACACACACACACAAAAGGTAATTGTGACTCTCTTCATAGACTTTTAAGAATAAAAAAAAGGACTAAATATGCTACCATTCAGGCTTATACTCTGGAAATTTAAAAAGTTTGCTTTATTTTAATCAGCTTCTCATAAATCCAAATAAATGTTTATTAAATTGATATTAGATGCTATTTCTTATTAACTAGATGTTTGAACAAAAATTCATAGATGAATTTTATAATTGAATTCTGCCTTTATTTCATTTTTTTCCAATTTCTTCAACTTCTCTTCATTATTCTTTGTCCATCCTCATTTTACTCTTCAGAATGACACTGTCCTAATGCTGCTTAACATTCAGCATATAGGGACTGGTTACTATATATTTGAAAATATCTTCAAATTTTAAAAAGGTAACTCATTATTGAGATTATTATAATCAGGGCATTAGGGCTCTTTTTTTTTTTGCCTTTTTTCTTTTTATCAGTCTTGATTCAGAACAATTCAACCTAGTAAGATGTGGATGGGTTAAATTAATCTGATTACATAGATTAATTACCCCTAGAATAGATTACCCCTAGAATATAGACATAAAGCATATACTTAATTATTGCTGAGTTATAAAGATAGATAAAGCTCTTAGTATATTAGTACTTTGCAATGTCATAACTCAAGAACAAATGTAATCTAAAGATCTCCTTACACAAATACACAAGGAAGGACACGTTTACTGAGCAGAACTTGGTTTAGCTGATATTAAAGTGTGGCTAAGCAGTCACTTGCATGGCAAAACTTGAATTTCTACCTGTAATAACAATTTCATTCACTTCCATCCCACAGTTTTTACTACATTTTCTTGATTTAGGAAGGCATTTTCTATCTTCATAATTTCCCTGTATAACATTTTTACTAGAAGCTAAGCTTCACAAGGGATCACATTTGTACATATATTGTTCTAATGATTACTAACACCTAGCACACTTCACATAAAGGCATTTGCTACTTTTATGAATGTTTCTTTTTAAATAATTGAATACATAAACAATATATAGAGAAGTAAATATATTTTAGTCCAATCATTACAACTATGCTCTCATCTTTGTATAAGTAATACCTCTAAAAGGATTAAAGGCACCCTGATACATTTGTTCTTCTTCACAAATTTGTCAGAAGTTCTGAATATGTGTATAAAGAAAATATTGCTTAGAGAAAAACAAGCAAGAGCTGTAGGATTGAGTAGGCCCGCATATATTTCTATCTGACGTACAAATTTATCATATATTTAGTCCAAAATGAATTATACTTTTTAAGAAAAATTCATGCAGTTAGCAAAGGTTTTTTAAAACCTTATAACCATGATGTCTGCTTTATATACTTACTTACCTTGTCCCCACTACAAGAAATATCAGATATTTGTAAAATAGCTAAATCATTTTGATTTTGATCATAAATGATTCATTCAATGCAATAATAATTTTATAGATTTAAGGAAGCATGTGGTTTTCCAGAGGTTTTAATTTTTTTAATCAACTTTTTGAAGGTTTGGATATCAGTATCGAGTATGTGCTATTGATAAAATGAAATGCCCTTTATTATGGGGAAAGTCTTGTTTCTATAATTTATATTTTGTTGTGCTTCTGAGAATAATTTGGTATCAGATTTTAAAATTATCAATGCATTTTAAAGCTTCAAGGCTAGTCTTGCTTTGTATTTATTATTTCAAATCCCCTTTGTGATATACCCTCAGGCAGGCATATCATTTATTTGTACAACATATGCATGACAAATAAAGGACACTGGTTGTATATTTAGACTTAACCAATTTTCAAAATATAAAAATTATTTTAGTGATCATTTCATAGAAATGAATGTATATTTATATGTATATATAAAACATAGATATGTAACCTATATTGATGTATTTTTATATTATATAATGAAGTATACATTGAAATGTATTATGTTGCAAGTCCAAGTACATTTCTTGTCTATATTACTGATGCCAAAAATGCTCTATATGAACAAAAAGGGAGTGCTACATCTCTAGTTGAACTCTAAAGCTTATTTTTTTATTTTATAACATGTATTTTGCTTAATTAGTTAGATAGTCACATTTATTGTAGATAGATTTAGTGTCAAATAATAATATGACATTGAACATTAGATTTATGGGGCATTTTACATGTGAACTTTAAGAGGAGATCAAATAAGCCATAAAATAAAATACTATATATTTTATTACTTGTAATTACTTAAAAAATTAACCAAGAAGAATGCAAATTGCTCATTGGTATTAACTACTGAGCTAACAAAAATAATAAAGTATTAGTTAGAGGACAATTTAAAGCCATCTAAATATAAAATTTAAGCTGGAAATAGACTGAAGTTTTCAAATACATGATGTATCTACACAACACATTCTGGCAAGTAATGAATTAATGCATAAGTCCACAGGCAGCAGTTACTTGACACCTAGTTTCCCACATTTATCATATGAAAAAACTGCTGATCAGATTTCAGTTTTTCACCCATACACACAAATGCAGGTATTGATTGTCATCCAAAGCAGCATCTTGGAAAAGATAGGTCACTGGTTTTCCCCAAGGAAAGATTTCATTAAAACATTTATTTTAGATTCTTACTTTTGGATTCTATTTTGACATAGCTGTCCTGTACAGTTTGAATCAAAAGCTATATTTTTATATTGTTAGACTGCCAGTTTAGTTTGACATACTGATGTAGTTCAATCCTTTCAATGACTGAATAGATGAAGAAAGCATTCTGAAATTCAACAGTATTGATAAAAGCACTATAGAAGTGCAAATGGTTGACATATGATATACTGCTCTTGAAATTTCATCAATATTATTCCTTCAACATATATCAGTAATAAGAATTTAAAATCAAATATATTAGTGAATAGTGGAACAAATTATATGAACCAATGGTAATTATCTTTTGAAGACTAAATGCCTGGGGAGTCTAAAATGGGGCTTTCCCAAGGAACTTACAATATACATGTGAATTCAAGACACACAAAAAGCTAAATAGCAGTATGGTTGATTCATAAAAATTGAATATGAAGAAATGTGAAACATAGCATGCCTATATATCATTAATCAGCAAAAGAAAGGGCCAGAACCTTAGCATTAAGGGTTCAGATTTGTCTAGAAGATGTGGCCTAAAAGTTTTAAATAGTGGATAGATTGATCCCAATCTGGAGGAAGGGATGGTTTGGTTGGGTAGAAAATAGTAGGGTGTCATCTCAAGAGATTAAAAAAATCTGACAGCAAATGGTTGATGAGCACTTGGGCATGTGTGCTTGTATCCACACTTAGGAAAGCAGGATGAACTGTAGGGATGAGGCAAGACCTCCCTTTTCCCAGTGTGCTGCAAATAATGGACAAAATCCAGGTGTCAATAAGAAGCTGATGAACATATTGCCTCTAATTCTAAGTAAATAGAAGAAGCTTTATGTTTTAACTCCAGGTTGTGAAAGAAACATATGTTTCAAACATTTTGAACATTGAGGGAATATAGTCAGTTACTTAGGCAATTTTTTTGTACAATCTGTATGATTCTTAAACATATATCCAGTAGTAAGAAACAGAAAAACACCTAAGATACAATAGCAAGCTACTATCCAGAGTACAAGACTACCCTCGTGTTCTTTCTTCCTCTTTTCATTTCTGGTCGGTAGCAGTGAAGAGAGTAACTACAAAAGAGACTGTGACCAGAGAATGAGTAAATCTGATTCATCAGATTCCGTCTCCATTCTCAAAAAGTGATGCATTCATTCTCTTGACTGAAGACAAGGATCTTAGTATGTGAACTGCATTTATAAAGATTTGAAAATGCCTACATACACATTTCTGCCATAAATTAAACTTTCCTTTCAATACTCTAGGATGTCACCTGATGGAAATAATTGGTGTATCTATGTTGATATTAGTATATAGGATTTTTCTGGATATTTTTAGGCTTCCTTGGTGTTTCAGACAATAAAGAATCTGCTTGCAATGCCGGAAACCCAAGTGTGATCCCTGTGTTGGAAAGATCTCCCGGAGAAGGGAATTGCTACCTACTCCAGTATTCTTGCCTGAAGAATTTTGAGGCTAAAGGTCATTAAATGGGAAACTTTAATCTCTCAGCCAAAATAGACTATCCACAAAGTATGGAAAAATTGCATTCAAAGCCAAAGGGCATGAAGTTACAGATAGATAGATGGAACAAGAAAGAAAAAGGAGTAATAGTGCGGATTAGAACTTGGACAGGACAGCTACTTATAGGTAAGGAATTTTGTCCATCACTCAGACAAGCCTCCTTGAATGGCTTGTGACTTGTGCTTAATTTCCCCAATAAGATGATAGGTGCTGAGAGAGGGCATCCAAGGGCACACTAAAACCACAATCACAGAAAACTAATCAATCTAATCACATGGACCACAACCTTGTCTAACTCAGTGAAACTAAGCCATGCTGTGTAGGGCCACCCAAGATGGACGAGTCACGGTGGAGGGTTCTGACAAAGTGTGGTCCACTAGATAAGGGAATGGCAAACCACTTCAGTGATCTTGCCTTGAGAACTCCATGAACAGTATGAAAGGCAAAAAGATAGGACACTGAAAGATGAACTCCCCAGTTGGGTAGGTGCCCAATATGCTACTGGGGATCAGTAGATGACAGATCTCCACTGGAGATCAGTGTAAAAATAACTCCAGAAAGAATGAAGAGACAGAGCCAAAGCAAAAACAAAACAAAACAAAACCACTCAGTTGTGGATGTGACTGGTGATAGAAGCAAGGTCTGATTCTTTAAGAGCAATACTGCATAGGAGCCTGGACTGTTAGGTCCACGAATCAAGGCAAATTGGCAGTGGACAAACAGGAGATGGCAAGAGTAAACATCAACATTTTAGGAATCAGTGAACTAAAATGGACTAGAATGGGGGAATTTAACTCAATTAACCATTATATCTATTACTGTGGGCAAGAATCTCTTAGAAGAAATGGAGTAGCCATCATAGTCAACAAAAGAGTCTCAAATGCAGTACTTGGATGCAATCTCAAAAACGACAGAATGATCTCTGTTCATTTCCAAGGCAAACCATTCAATATCACAGTAATCCAAGTCTATGCCCCAACCAGTAATGCTGAAGAAGCTGAAGTTGAAGTTTTATGAAGACCTACAAGACCTTTTAGAACTAACACCCCCAAAATATGTCCTTTTCATTATAGGGGACTGGAATGCAAAAGTAGGAAGTCAAAAAATACCTGGACTAACAGGCAAATTTGGCCTTGGAGTACAGAATGAAGCAGGGTAAAGGCTAATAAAGTTTTGCCAAGAGAACACACTGGTCATAGCAAACACTCTCTTCCAACAACACAAGAGAAGACTCTACACATGGACAGCACCAGATGGTCAACACTGAAATCAGATTGATTATATTCTTTGGGGCCAAATATGGAGAAGCTCTATATAGTCAGCAAACACAAGACCATGAACTGAGCTGACTCAGATCATGAACTCCTTATTGCCAAATTCAGACTTAAATTGAAGAAGTAGGGAAAACTACTAGACCATTCAGGTATGACCTAAATCAAATCCTTTACAATTATACAGTTGAATTGAGAAATAGATTTAAGGGACTAGATCTGATAGACAGAGTGCTTGAATAACTATGGATGGAGGTTCATGACATTATACAGGAGATAAGAATCAAGATCATCCCCAAGAAGAAGAAATGCAAAAAATAAAAATGGCTGTCTGAGGATGCCTTACAAATAGCTGTGAAAAGAAGAGAAGCAAAAAGCAAAGGAAAAAAGGAAAGATATACCCATTTGAATGCAGAGTTCCAAAGAATAGCAAGGAAAGATAAGAAAGCCTTCCTCAGTAATCAATGCAAAGACATAGAGGAAAACAATAGAATGGAAAGACTTGGGATCTCTTCAAGAAAATTAGAGATACCAAGGGAACATTTCATGCAAAGATGGACTCAATAAAGAACAGAAACTATGGACCTCACAGAAGCAGAAGATATTAAGAGATGGTAAGAATATACATAAAAAACTGTGCAAAAAAGATCTTCAGGACACAGAAAATCATGATGGTGTGGTGACTCACCTAGAGCCAGACATCCTGGAATGTGAAGTCAAGTGGGCCTAAGGAAGCAAAGCTAGTGGAAGCAAAGCTAGTGAAAGTGATGGAATTCCAGTTGAGCTATTTCATATCCTAAAAGATGATGCTGTGAAAGTGATGCACTCAATATACCAGCAAATTTGGAAAACTCAGCAGTGGCCACAGGACTGGAAGCAGTCAGTTTTCATTCCAATCCCAAAGGAAGGCAACGCCAAAGAATGCTCAAACTACCACACAATTGCACTCATCTCACACGTTAGCAAAGGAATGCTCAAACTTTTCCAAGCCAGGCTTCAACAATACGTGTACCATGAACTTCCAGATGTTCAAGCTGGTTTTAGAAAAGTCGGAGGAACCAGAGATCAAATTGCCAACATCCGCTGGATCATCAAAAAAGCAAGAGAGTTCCAGAGAAGCATCTATTTCTGCTGTATTGACTATAGCAAAGCCTTTGACTGTGTGGACCACAATAAACTGTGGAAGTTCTGAAAGAGATGGGAATACCAGACCACCTCACATGCCTCTTGAGAAATCTGTATGCTGGGCAGGATGCAACAGTTAGAAATGGACATGGAACTACAGACTGGTTCCAAATAGGAAAAGGAGTATGTCAAAGCTGTATATTGTCAACCTGCTTATTTAACTTCTATGCAGAGTACATCATGAGAAACTGGGCTGGGCTGGAAGAAGCACAAGCTGGAATCAAGATTGCCGGGAGAAATATCAATAACCACAGATATGCAGATGACACCACCCTTATGGCAGAAACTGAAGAAGAACTAAAGGGCTTCTTGATAAAAGTGAAAGAGGAGAGTGAAAAAGTCGGCTTAAAGCTCAACATTCAGAAAATGAAGATCAAGGCATCCGGTCCCATCACTTTATGGGAAATAGATGGGGAAACAGTGGAAACAGTGACAGACTTTATCTTTTGGGGCTCCAAAATCACTGCAGATGGTGACTGCAGCCATGAAATTAAAAGATGCTTACTCCTTGGAAGAAAAGTTATGAACACCCTAGACAGTATATTAAAAAGTAGAGACATTACTTTGCCAACAAAGATCCATCTAGTCAAAGCTATTTTTTTTCCAGTAGTCATGTATGGATGTGAGAATTGAACTATAAAGAAACCTGAGCAAGGAAGAATTGATGCTTTTGAACTGTGGTATTGGAGAAGATGCTTCAGAGTCCCTTGGACTGCAAGGAGATTCAACAAATTCATCCTAGAGAAAATCAGTCCTGAATGTTCATTGGGAGGACTGATGCTGAAGTTGAAACTCCAAAACCTTGGCCACCTGATGTGAAGAACTGACTTATTGGAAAAGAGCCTGATGCTGGGAAAGATTGGAGATGGGGGGAGAAGAGGCCAACGGAGGATGAGATGGTTCAGTGGCATCACTGACTCAATGTACATGAGTTTGAGCAAGCCCTGGGAGTCATTGATGGACAGGGAGGCCTGTCATGCTGCAGTCCCTGGGGTCGCAAAGAGTCAGAAACAACTGAGTGACTGAACTGAACTGAACCGTGGAATGTTCATTCAACAATTACTTGTGGAATTGAACATTGAAATCAAAGGGAAAAATGTAGTCAAAACATATGGAAATTCATCCATAAAAATGAAAAACAGATAAATTAGCCATTTAAATAGGTAAAAGTTTTTTAACTGAGTATTTTGAATATTTTGGTTAGTCAAGTGATATGGCAGGAAATACAGTTAGAGTTTTAGAAACTAGTAGTGAATCCTTCTCAAAACTGATATACTTTCAGAGGAACAGTTATTTTGCCTATCCAGTTGTGAAAAGAAAAACTGATGATGATCTAGAAGTACCTGATTTTTAAAATCTCTGCAGTTGTGGCATAGTAATACTATTAAGTATATTTTTAATTATGGTCCCACCCTAATTATGATAAAGCCATTTCATTTCCAGAATAATTAAATGATTTTAAAGAAAAGGGAGATTATAGCTTAACTATAGACATGATACATTGCCAAATAAAATGTAAGTCCTATGAAAAATAGGAAAAACAAATTTGTAATTCAGATTTATATATATCACATGTATATACATGTTATATATGAGTAATAAGAAGAAATATGTATAAGAAATAATCCTTTAAAGAGACAAAAATAATATAGAATTAGAAATCAGAACTATCATGATACTTTATCTCTTTTTTATGATATTCATTACAACATTGTAAGTTTTATAACTTGATAATTTAATTATATAAGAATGATTGGTTTAAATTTATTGAATGTTTGAGGTTCATTATAGTGTCTGAGATTCACTTTTTTCCCTGCCTTTACACATAGAGTAGTTTCCGAACATTGCAACAAGAGCTGTCCCTTTTATTAGTTACTGAACTAAATAAAGGACAGTGGGTTTCCTGGACTGTGATGGAGAATGTGATGAAATGAGAATTGGAACTCAGTTGAGGGATTTTAAATCCAAAGAAGAGACAATGTTACCATTTAATCAAGCTTTGGATTTTAATCAGTTTGGGGATAGGGACACAAACTCCTCTGTTTGCTGTTCCATGTCTTTAAACAGTCTCATGAGAGGAAAATCATCAAAGTGTATTCTGTAAATGTGGAATTAACAAGGCAAAACTAAAGACACTTAGGTTTGCATCATGAATTGTGGCTTTTGACTAAATTGTCTACAGAAAGCTTTCTGATTACCTAGAAACTTAACCTTTTTCATTTCCCAATTGGAATTGTTGGTTTAGCTTTGTCAACAAATCTAATGCCAATCAAATGAAGGTGCAAATTCAGGTTAAAAAAAATAAAAAAGAATATGATGACAGAAAGTCCCATGTATGTAAACATTTGGAATTCCATATTAATGAAAATTCAATCTAAAAAAAAATCCATTTGAGTATTTATGTCAACTTTGTCTATGCAGAAGTCTAATTTTCTATGTAAAAATAAAGTGATTATGGAAAATTATACCACTTTGGAGACCTAAGAACTTTTGAATTTGAAAAAAAAGAAGAGTGTGAAACAGATTTTTCTCATGTCACTTTTTATAAAGCAGCAAAGCATTAATCTTCCCTTACTTTTATTGAAATAAGTGTTTAATAGCACTTCTCTGAAATTTGTACAAGTTCCACATTTACGTAATTTGACTAGTTTTTCTCATATGCAATTAACTTTTACGCTCCAGAAAGATTCAATTATGATGGCTGTAAATATCAAAAATTAACTGTCAATTGGTACTTAGAATCACATTCTAATTGACAAAAAAAAGGCTTTTTACATTTTGCACTTGAATTAGTATGTAATAAACAGCAGAAAGCATTCACATCCTTACCTGTTCTGTGAGCCTATTAGGATAAACTAATTAGGTAATGTTTATGTAACATATATCAGCTTCCCTAGTGGCTCAGAGGTTAAAGCATCTTCCCACAATGCTGGAGACCTGGCTTTGTTCCCTGGATTGGGAAGATCCCCTGGAGAAGGAAATGGCAACCCACTCCAGTATTCTTGCCTGGAGAATCTCATGGATGGAGGAGCCTGGTGGGCTACAGTCCACGGGGTCGCAAAGAGTCAGACACGACTGAGCGACTTCACTCACTCACTCACTCACTCACTCACTCACTCACATGTAACATATATACACATACTAATTCTTGAACCTTAAAGAGTTTCATAATATTAAAGTTCCAGTGTTAAATGTCACAAATTTTTTTCAAATGAATGATTGAAAGTAATATGTTTATTATCTTATGTCTATTTTAAGACTGAGAGTAAAAGTCCCTTGACTCATTCTGTAAGTGGGATAATGTGATTTATGATGTAAAGTAATGAGGCAATCTCTTTTGCAAAATTGGATAAACACTTTTGAAATAGAATACAATTTAGTATGTTAAGATGTTTCCCTGTTCCTGAGGTGTCTGCATGTGGAGTATTTACTCTGATCGTAAATGTTGTTTGTTTGGAAAATTTAGCAGTTTGCTCCAGGATTATCAGAGTGAGTTGATGAGGTTAACTAGATTCCTAAGAACAATTATTTTAATTCAGGAAAATATTTTATTATATATAATACCTTTTGGTTTTTAAATGTTTCTTGAAAAATAAATCAAATTGCTAGGAATCATAGCAAAAATACTTGAATGTTTTCATTCATCCTTAAGTGGAATATGGGAAATTATTCCTGCTTCATCATCTGTCTATGGTGGCAGGTAAGACACAAATGGCTCTGAGAACAATGTTGGACAAACATGTTTGTTCTTGTTCTATAACTTTTCTACTTCACAACCTATGTATACACTCCTCTATTTGTATAATCAGTTTCATGAAGTTTACATTTAGAATGTTATATCATTTGAAGTAGAATACAATTTAGAGTGGCCACTCTCCATTACATAGAGTGAGACACAACTACCTAAGCTAAATCCAAATATCATATAAGATCAGTCGCTAGAGAACTTTTACTTCATATATCTCCTCTGTGTTGGTATATTAGAAGTTCCATCTATATATAGTAGTAGTTTGAACTTCATCCATGAGTTTTGTGGTGCATCTCAGTTTGAACTTGCAGCTGTCTCCTTTCTAATTAAACCCATAAAAGAAAGTGTTTTCCTAACTTTGATCTAAAAACACTTACTTATAACAAAGATTTCAATAATTTTTAGCAAAATGAGAAAAAGATTATTTTTCCTAAAGCTAAGTATATTTAGGGCTTCCCTGGTGGCTCAGATGGTCAAGAATCCGCCTGCAATGAGGGAGACCTGGGTTTAGTTCCTGGCTTGGAAAGATACCCTGGAGGAAGGCATGACAACCCACTTGAGTGTTCTTGCCTGGAGAATCTCCATGGACAGAGGAGCCTGGCAGGCTACAATCTATGGGGTCTCAAAGAGTCGGACATAACTGAGTGTCAAAGCACAAGTATATTTAACTTATTTTTGGAATTATGTTGCTTCTACTTTATTGAATAGATGTTTATGATAAACATGCTGCTGTTGCTAAGCCATTTCAGTCGTGTCTGACTCTGTGTGACCCCATAGCCGGCAGCCCACCAGGCTTCCTTGTACCTGGGATTCTCCAAGCAAGAACACTGGAGTGGGTTGCCATTGCCTTTTCCAATGCATGAAAGTGAAAAGTGAAAGGGAAGTCGCTCATTTGTGTCTGACTTTTAGCAACCCCATGGACTGCAGCCTACCAGGCTCCTCCATGCATGGGATTTTCCAGGCAAGAGTACTGGAGTGGGTTGCCATTGCCTTCTCCGATGATAAACATAAATGATAGCAAATATTATTTTTATCAGTAACTTTGGAAGAATGAAATGCTTGCAATTCTATATGAGTGACATCACTTCCTTTTTTCCCCTAAGTGCACTGTAGGACTGATGAAAAGTTCTGATTCTCTAAAGGCTGTTAACTGGAAATAGGGCTGTCCTAAGGGTTTGGGGATGTGTGTAAATGACTTACAGGGCAGACTTACACTGTTAGATATAATGGAATCATTCCTTGGAAGCAAGTTTAGGAAATTTATTAGAGTGCCCAAATCCTAGCCTTAGGTAAGCAAGGTTTTTAAAACTTTGTAAGATGTTTTTAAAATTGGGGAGAAAGAAAATATAGCAAGAGCCTCAGTTTGAGCATAAGAGAGAACTATGCAAAAGTGAATTTGCCTAGTGGCCTGCTACTCCAAGAGGCTTCCCAGGTGGTGCAGTGCTAAAGAATCTGCCTGCCATGCAGGAGATGCAAGAGATATGGGTCCAATCCCTGGGTCAGTAAGATCCCCTGGAGTGGGAAATCGCAACCCACTCCCGTATTCTTGCCTGCATGATTCCATGGACTCAGGAGCCTGCTGGGTTACAGTCTGTGGGGTTACAAAGAATTAGACACAATTGTGTGTATTCATACACTGATGCTCCAAGGTTTCCAAATGCATATTTGCTTGGGGCTAAGAAACCTGTTGAAAAAAGAATTCATACTCTATCTACTGCTCATGACAAGATTGGTTGGAACACTTGACACAATTTAAGTGATTTCTTAAAGAACATATTCCAAACGCTTAGTAATTTTCTGTAAGCTTTATTACTACTTTTATATTGTGTCTTTAACACTGTGAAAATAAAGCCAAATTTCCAAGTATTCTGCTTTATTAATTTAATGAAATTGTTTTTGTTACTTGCATGTGTGCATAAGTAAATCGCTTCAGTCGTGTCTGATTCTTTGCGACCCACTAGACTGTGGCCCACGAGACTCATCTGTCCATAGGATTCTCCAGGCAGATTTTAATTTTCTTCCACGTTATACTGGAAAATGGTACACAAGGCTTATGTATGTTTAATCCATCTTTTAATTATATGTATGTGTGCGTGTTTGTGTGTTTAGTCACTAAATCCTACTCAACTCTTTTTATTTTATTTTTTTAATTTTATTTTTACTTTATTTTACTTTACAATACTGTATTGGTTTTGCCACACATTGACATGAATCCACCACGGGTGTATACAAGCTCCCAGTCCTGAATCCCCCTCCCACCTCCCACCCCATATCATCTCTCTGGATCATCCCCATGCACCAGCCCCAAGCATCCTGTATCCTGTATCGAATATAGACTGGCACTTCGTTTCTTACATGATAGTATACATGTTTCAAAGCCATTCTCCCAAATCATCCCACCCTCTCCCTCTCCCTCAGAGTCCAAAAGTCCGTTCTATACATTTGTGTCTCTTGTGATCCCATGGACTGTAGCCCACCAGGCTCCACTGTCCATGGGATTTCCCAGGCAAGACTACTGGAGTGGGTTGCCATTTCCTTCTCCAGGGGATCTTCCTGATCCAAGGATTGAACCCACAGCTCCTGCCACATCCCCTGCATTGTAGGTGGATTCTTTACTGCTGAGCTACTAGAGAAGCCCATGTCAAAACTGTATAGACATATTCCTTATATGGTAATTGACTCTCATGTGGGCTTCAATCCTCTCCCTGCCATGTACAAACTGTATGATCAAGGGCAAGTCATGGAGCCTCCTAAACCTTTATGTCCTTCTTCTTGTGTGAGATCCAGTTTTAATACTATATGCCACTTAGTTTTATAATTGGGATTATACGATAACATCCACATTGGTTCCTACATCAATGTGTGGCACATCAAGGAGAGACAATTCAGGTTAACTATTTTTATTAATAGTTATAGCATTTTGTATTGTGGAAAAATCTGAGCTTATCTTGAGTTTTGTACTTGGGTAAGTAATCACTCTATACAGTCAACAGAAAAAAGACCAGGAGCTGACTATGGCTCAGATCATGAACTCCTTATTGCCAAATTCAGACTGAAATTGAAGAAAGTAGGGAAAACCACTAGACCATTCAGGTACGACCTAAATCAAATCCCTTATGATTATATAGTGGAAGTGAGAAATAGATTTAAGGGCCTAGATCTGATAGATAGAGTGCCTGATGAACTATGGACAGAGGTTTGTGACATTGTACAGGAGACAGGGATCAAGACCATCCCCATGGAAAAGAAATGCAAAAAAGCAAAATGGCTGTCTGGGGAGGCCTTACTAATAGCTGTGAAAAGAAGAGAAGCAAAAAGCAAAGGAGAAAAGGAAAGATATAAGCATCTGAATGCGGAGTTCCAAAGAATAGTAAAAAAGATAAGAAAGCCTTCCTCAGTGATCAATGCAAAGAAATAGAGGAAAAGAACAGAATGGGAAAGACTAGAGATCTCTTCAAGAAAATTAGAGATAACAAGGGAATATTTCATGCAAAGATGACCTCAATAAAGGACAGAAATGGTATGGACATAACAGAAGCAGAAGATATTAAGAAGAGGTGGCAAGAATACACAGAAAAACTGTACAAAAAAGATCTTCATGACCAAGATAATCATGATGGTGTGATCACTCACCTAGAACCAGACATCCTGGAATGTGAAGTCAGGTGGGGCCTTAGAAAACAACACTACGAACAAAGCTAGTGGAGGTGATGGAATTCCAGTTGAGCTATTTCAAATCCTGAAAGATGATGCTGTGAAAGTGCTGCACTCAATATGCCAGCAAATTTGGAAAACTCAGCAGTGGCCACAAGACTGGAAAAGGTCAGTTTTCATTCCAATCCCAAAGAAAGGCAATGCCAAAGAATGCTCAAACTACCGCATAATTGCACTCACCTCACACACTAGCAAAGTAATGCTCAAAATTCTCCAAGCCAGGCTTCAGCAATACATGAACGGTGAACTTCCAGATGTTCAAGCTCGTTTTGGAAAAGGCAGAGGAACCAGAGATCAAATTGCCAACATCCACTGGATCATCAAAAAAGCAAGAGAGTTCCAGAAAATCATCTATTTCTGCTTTATTGACTATGCCAAAGCCTTTGACTGTGTGGATCACAATAAACTGTGGAAAATTCTGAAAAGATGGGAATACCAGACCACCTGACCTGCCTCTTGAGAAACCTATATGCAGGTCAACAAGCAACAATTAGACTGGACATGGAACAACAGACTGGTTCCAAATAGGAAGAGGAGTACTTCAAGGCTGTATATTGTCAGCCTGCTTATTTAACTTATATGCAGAGTACATCATGAGAAATGCTGGGCAGGAAGAAGCACAAGCTGGAATCAAGATTGCTGGGAGAAATATCAATAGCTTCAGATATGCAGATGACACCACCCTTATGGCAGAAAGTGAAGAGGAACTCAAAAGCCTCTTGATGAAAGTGAAAGAGGAGAGTGAAAAAGTTGGTTTAAAGCTCAACATTCAGAAAACGAAGATCATGGCATCTGGTCCCATCACTTCATGGGAAATAGATGGGGAAATGGTGGAAACAGTGTTAGACTATATTTTTTTTTTGGCTCCAAAATCACTGCAGATGGTGATTGCAGCCATGAAATTAAAAGACGCTTACTCCTTGGAAGAAAAGTTATGTCCAACCTAGACATCATATTGAAAAGCAGAGACATTACTTTGCCAACAAAGGTCTGTCTAATAAAGGCTATGGTTTTTCCAGTAGTCATGTATGGATGTGAAAGTTGGACTGTGAAGAAGGCTGAGCACCGAAGAATTGAAGCTTTTGAACTGTGGTGTTGGAGAAGACTCCTGAGAGTCCCATGGACTGCAAGGAGATCCAACCGGTCCATTCTGAAGGACATCAGCCCTGGGATTTCTTTGAAGGGAATGATGCTAAAGCTGAAACTCCAGTACTTTGGCCATCTCATGCAAAGAGTTGACTCATTGGAAAAGACTCTGATGCTGGGAGGGATTGGGGGCAGGAGGAGAAGGGGACGACAGAGGATGAGATGGCTGGATGGCATCACTGACTCGATGGATGTGAGTGTGAGTGAACTTCGGGAGTTGGTGATGGACAGGGAGGCCTGGCGTGCTGTGATTCATGGGGTCGCAAAGAGTCGGACACGACTGAGCGCCTGAACTGAACTGAACTGAAGTAACCACTTATTTTTCTGCTAGCATGCATGTTAAACTTTCATTTTAGTCAACATTATCCCTAAGATGTTTTTTTTTTTTTAAACTAACTTTTTGTATAATGTTATACTTCTTTTCTTGTTGTAAGGTCAAGTTGTTTTTAATTTATAAAAGTTTAATTATTTCTTTGCACATTACTTCTGTTCTAAGGGTCTAGTTTCTTTTTCAAAATCTCTATATTATTTTACGTCTGTATATCTCCATAGTATCTATCATCCTTAATACTTTTTATTTCTCCTTTTTTATTCTATTCTTCATATTCTCCAATATATATGAAGTATATTTCTTCTACCCCAACCCTATTTTCCTCTCAACCATTTTAGTAATCTGTTTTCTTTCCATAGAGCATTTCAGTTATTATTACTTCAAGGTATCAATAGCTCTTAATAATATTTTTTATAGGAGAAGTACATGACATAGGGAGAATTCCTATCAGACAGGGATGTAAAGGCCTTCTTTAAAAAAAAAAAAACTATTGAGGTTGTGATAGAGTACCTTGGCACTGTGGTCTTTGTACTTTCCTATTTTCTTTAGGAAAATTAATGAAATTACTTTCCATATATAATGGGATAAAACATTGATCTCCTACACTAACCCCATCTCTTCTTCATGCATGTGTTTTCCTTTCTATGAAGGTAATTTTTGTTCATTCTATTCTGGTCTTTTCCTGCATTACATTTCAGAAGAGCAAACATCAATCAGAAAAGGAGAAGTATGTAATTTAGAATAAGATCCTATCAGAAGGTAAGGGGAGGCTTTATAGACACTGGAAAGAGGAGTCAGGGAATGATAGAGGTATATTACACTTGAGAAGGACACCTTTTGATCTGAATCTCAAAAGGTGTTGAGAAAGGGGAAGTAGGCAGTTTCCAAAGGAAAGGAAAAGGCAAAGAAATCTTGTGCTTTGGCACAAACAGTAGGAAAGATGGGTTAGTACATTTAAACAGGGAGTAGATCCCTGAAGTGGCAAATTGAAAATAGGAGTATATAGAATGTCTCAAGTGCCCACCTGCCCAGAGGTAATGGAGGATATCAGACAATTGGCTGGTGCGTTTAGCTGGCTGTTTCTTGTAATGAAGGTAAGACTGAGCATACACCGAATGCTGTATGGCTGACTGTTCATTTAGGGGCTTATAGCTAGAATGTACATTGATCTAACATTTAATGGGCATAGAATGGGTATCAAGGACTCGGTGGTAAGATGACTATAGAAGCAGGACTTGCAGTACAGGAAGAGGTAGTTGCACAAACTTCCAGAATGCCTGCAATAGAGCCAGAGTTGCATCAGCTATGGAAGTGGTACCTCACAGCTTAAGACAAAGAACAGCATGCAGACCAAAGCCCCGGAATATTTATCCAAAGAAGTGCATGTATTGTGAACTTGAACTTTTCAAGTAATCTCTAAGAACAGTGAGAATTATGCAAATAAAATACACTACTTTTAGCAAGGAAAAAAATGATAGCATCCAAATTTTGTCCCACAGAGATTCTAATTCTCTTGTTATATTCTGTTTCCTTTTATGGTTTTGTGTTCACTGTCTCTACTACCACCTGACCTGCCTCTTGAGAAACCTCTATGCTGGTCAGGAAGCAACAGTTAGAAATGGACATGGAACAACAGACTAGTTCCAAATAGGAAAAGGAGTATGTCAAGGCTGTATATTGTCACCTTTCTTATTTAACTTATATGCAGAGTACATCATGAGAAATGCTGGGCTGGAGGAAGCACAAGGTGGAGTCAAGACTGCTGGGAGAAATATCAATAACCTCAGATATGCAGATGATACCACCCTTATGGCATAAACTGAAGAAGAACTAAAGAGCCTCTTGATGAAAGTGAAAAAGTTGGCTTAAAACTCAACATTCATAAAACTAAGATCACTTCATGGCAAATAGATGGGGAAATATTGGAAATAGTAACAGACTTTATTTTCTTGGGCTCCAAACAGTGCAGATGTTGACTGCAGCCATGAAATTAAGACCCTTACTCCTTGGAAGAAAAGTTATGACCAGCCTAGACAGCATATTAAAAAGCAGAGACATTACTTTGCCAACAAAGGTCCATCTAGTCAAGGCTATGGTTTTTCCATTGGTCATGTATGGATGTGAGAGTTGGACTATAAAGAAAGCTGAGTGCTGAAGAATTGATGCTTTTGAACTGTGGTATTGGAGAAGACTTTTGAGAGTCCCTTGGATTGCAAGAAGATCCAACCAGTCCATCCTAAAGGAAATCAGTACTGAATGTCCGTTGGAAGGACTGATGTTGAAGCTGAAACTTGAATGCTTTGGCCACCTGATGTGAGGAGCTGTTTTATTGGAAAAGACCCTGATGCTGGGAAAGAATGAAGAAGGAGAAGGGGCCAACAGAGGATGAGGTGTTTGGATTTCATCACTGACTCAATGGACATGAGTCTGAGTAAACTTCAGGAGTTGGTGATGGACAGGGAGGCCTGGTGTGCTGCAGTACATGAGGTTGCAAAGAGTTGGACATAACTGAGTGACTGAACTGAACTGAACTGTCTCTACTTTTACTTCTAATTCAGTATTGTTTCTCTGAAGTTTTTTTTTTTTTTTTTTGGTCTTTTCAAAGAGCCTACTTACTTTTCTGTATCCTGGAGAGGATATACCAAAGATAAAACATATGGGCTGGTTAAGTCACATTCAGAGGCATTGCTTCTCAGAGTCTTGAAGTTGTTGTTTCCTTCACCTTCTACAGAAATAAACAATGTCGGGTTCAATGAATTTTTTGGAATAAATATTTAAGGGACTACACAACATTTGTTTACTGTTTTTAAGGAGTCTGGCTATTGCTAAAAATGAGTCAGAGGAAAAGATGGAACAAGAATTGAGGCAATCAGTTCAAAGGCATATGGCATAGTTCTTTTGGCGCTATTAACATAAATCCTATCAAAAGGCAATGGGAAGCCAGTGGAGACACTAGTCATATAGTCAAGCAGTTGACTGACAGCCCCTGCCAGGTGGGCTGGACTGATAGACAAGGCCATGTTTTCATTGAGTAACCACACATCCTCCTGGCTGTTATCTGTGGTTCTGTTGTAGAGACACTCCCCAGGATAAAGAGGTTGTGGGGCTAATATCAGTCCCCAAGGAAGGGTCCTGTTGGAGAGTTCTGACAAAATGTGGTTCACTGGAAAAGGGAATGGCAAACCACTTCAGTATTCTTGCCTTGAGAACCCCATGAACAACATGAAAAGGCAAAAAATATGACACTGAAAGATGAAATCCCCAGGTTGGTATGTGCCCAATATGCTGCTGGAGAAGAGTGGAGAAATAACTCCAGAAAGAATGAAGAGATGGAGCCAAAGTGAAAGCAACATCCACTGTGGATGTGACTGAAGATAGAAGTAAATCCTGACACTGTAAAGAACAATATTGCATAAGAACCTGGAATGTTAGGTCCATGAATCAAGGCAAATTGGAAGTGGTCAAACAGGAGATGGCAAGAGTGAACATTGACATTTTAGGAATTAGTGAACTAAAATGGACTAAAATGGGTGAATTTAACTCATGACCATTCTATCTACTACTGTAGTCAAGAATTCCTTTCAGGTGTAATAGCCCTCATAGTCAACAAAATAGTTCGAAATGCAGTTCTTGGGTGTAATCTCAAAAAGTGACAGAATGATCTCTGTTCATTTCCAAGGTGAACGATTGAATATCACAGTAATTCAAGTCCATGCCCCAACCACTAATGCTGAAGAATTTGAAGTTGAATGATTCTATGGTGACCTACAAGACCTTCTAGAATTAACACCAAAAAACGATGTCTTCATCATAGTGGATGTGAATGCAAAAGTAGGCAGTCAGGAGATACCTAGAGTAACAGAAAAGGTTGGCCTTGGAGTACAAAATGAAGCAAGGCAAAGGCTAACAGAGTTTTGCCAAGAGAACATACTGGTAATAGCAAACACCCTCTTCCAACAGCACAAGAGAAGACTCTACACATGGACATCCCCAGATGTTCAATGCCAAAAACAGATTGATTATGTTCTGTGCAGCCAAAGATGGAGAAGCTCTCTACAGTCAGCAAACATACAACTGGGAGCTGACTGTGGCTCAGATCATGAACTTCTTATTGCAAAATTCAGACTTAAGTTTAAGAAAGTAGGGAAAACCATTAGACCATTCAGGTATGACCTAAATCAAATCCCTTATGACATACAGTGGAATTGAGAAATAGATTCAAGGGATTAGATCTGAAAAACAGAGTGCCTAAAGAACTATGGACAGATTCATGGCATCATACAGTAGGCAGTGATTAAGCCTATCGCTAAGAAAAAGAAAGGCAAAAGGGCAAAATGGTTGTCTGAGGTGGCCTTACAAATATCTGAGAAAAGACGAGAAGATAAAGGCAAAGGTGAAAATGAAAGATATATCCATCTGAATGCAGAGTTCCAAAGAATAGCAAGAAGAGGTAAGAAAGCCTTCCTCAGTGATCAATGCAAAGAAATAGAGGGAAAAAAATGGAATGGGAAAGACTAGAGATCTCTTCAAGAAAATCAGAGATACCAAGGGAACATTTCATGCAAAGATGAGCACAATAAACGATGGAAACAGTATGGACCTAACAGAAGTGGAAAGTATTAAGATAAGGTGGCAAGAATACACAGAGTTCTGTGTATTGTTATGTTCATGTCATCTTCATGACCCAGATAACCTCGATGGTGTGATCACTAACCTAGAGTCAGTCATCTTGGAATGTGAAGTCAAGTTGGCCTTAGGAATCATCACTATGAACAAAACTAGTGGAGGTGATGAAATTCCAGCTGAGCTATTTCAAATTCTAAAAGATGATGCTGTGAAAATGCTGCACTCAATATCGCAGCAAATTTGGAAAACTCAGCAGTGGACACAGGACTGGAAAAGATCAGTTTTAATTCCAATCCCAAAGAAAGGCAATGCCAAAGAATGTTCAAACTATTGCACTATGGCACTCATCTCACATGTTAGCAAAGTAATGCCTAAAATTCTGCAAGCAAAACTTCAACAGTAGGTGAACTGAGAAATTACAGATGTTCAAGCTGGATTTAGAAAAGGCAGAGGGACCAGAGATCAAATTTCCAACATCCACTGGATCATCAAAAAAGCAAGACAGTTCCAGAAAACCATCTATTTCTGCTTTATTGACTATGGCAAAGCCTTTGACTGTGTGGATCACAATAAACTGTGGAAAATTCTGAAGGAGATGGGAATCCCAGACCACCTGACCTTCGTCTTGAGAAACCTGTATGCAGGTCAGGAACCAACAGTTAGAACTGGTCATGGAACAACAGACTGGTTCCAAATAGGAAAAGGAGTACATCAAGGCTGTATATTGTCACCTGGCTTATTTAAATTATATGCAGAGTACATTATGCACAATGCCAGGCTGGATGAAGCACAAGCTGGAATCAAGACTGCTGGGAGAAATATCAATAACCTCAGATATGCAGATGACACCATCCTTATGCTGAAAGCAAAGAGTAACTGAAGAGCCTCTTGATGAAAATGAAAGAGAGTCAAAAACTGGCTTAAAACTCGAGATTCAGAAAACTAAGATAATGGCATCTGGTCCTATCACTTCATAGCAAATAGATGGGGAAACAATGGAAACAGTGACAGATTTTACTTTCTTGGGTTTCAAAATCACTGTGGATGGTGACCGCAGCCAAGAAATTCAAAGACATTTGCTCCTTGGAAGATAAACTATGACCAACCTACACAGCATATTAAAAATAGAGACATTAATTTGCTGACAAATGTCTGTGTAGTCAAAGGTATGGTTTTTCCAGTTGTTATGTATGGATGTGAGAGTTGGACCATGAAGAATGTTGTGCACTCAAGAATTGGTACTTTTGAACTGTGGTGTTGCAGAAGACTCTTGAGAGTCCGTTGGACTGCATGGAGATCAAACCAGTCAATGCTAAAGAATATCAGTCCTGAATATTCATTGGAATATTCATTGGAAACTTCACTGATGCTGAAGCCGTAACTCTAATACTTTGGCCACCCGATGTGAAGAACTGACCCATTTGAAAAGACCCTGATGCTGGGAAAGATTGAAGGCAGGAGAAGAAAGGGATGACAGAGAATGAGATGGTTGGATGGCATCATTGACTCAATGGACATGAGTTTGAGCAAGCGCCAGGAGTTGGAGATGGACAGAGAAGCCTGGCGTGCTGCAGTCCATGGTTTCAGGTACAACTGAACAGCTGTACTGATTGGTTGCCAAAGAGTTGTACAAGACTTAGTGACTAAACAACAAAAATCACTAAGATGAGACTTTTCTTTTTAATTATTTTTTTCTAATTTTAGAGGTCAGAGATCAGGGATAACCTTAGAGATCATTTGCCCTTAGCACAGAGTTAGTAGTCTAAGAAAAATGATGAATCTAGCTAGAGAAAAAATTTAGTTAATAGTGACAGTGAGGAAAATCTTTGTTGTCCATGCTAACTAGGAATTAGGAAAAAATAAGGTTTGCTCACTGAGGAGTGGGGATGGTCGGTATAAACAACTTGTTTTTCACTTTAATATGAAATACTTTAACTAGAAGAGATTACTACTGCCTATAACTCCATATAAAATTTAAGTTAAAATAATGTTGGTTAATTTATGAAGGCCTGAGTTAAGCATAATTTAATCACAGTGCTTCCTCCTTGTTATTTCAGCAAAATAAATTGTACTGTAAGTATTTGGTTGTAGTCCCCAAACTTGAAACTGAACTCTTATTAAAAACACACTCCCCCCCCCACACACACAGTTATTGGCAGCAAAAGATGATCACAGAAAAATTTATTGCTTTACTTGTATCATGTCTTAATTTATCCAAATACTCACCATTACAATGTGCTATCACAGTCATGTGAGCTTAAGCGCTCTCAGTTAACAAATCATGAATCCATCTATTATCATTTTTTCACCAAGTTGTATGAAAAGTCTTTTCTAAGCCATCTTGAATTGCATTCTATCTTAATTTACTAAGTATTATTGTACTTTTGAATAGAGATAGAAAGTCCCTGGTGGCTCAGAGGTTAAAGCGTCTGCCTGCAATGTGGGAGACCTGGGTTCGACCCCTGGGTCGGGAAGATCCCCTGGAGAAGGAAATGGCAACCCACTCCAGTACTCTTGCCTGGAGAATCCCATGGACAGAGGAGCTTGGTGGGCTACAGTCCACGGGGTCGCAAAGAGTCAGACACGACTGAGCGACTTCACTCACTTCACTCAAAGATTCTTCAGATAATTTGAGATACAGACAAGAATTTTATATAATTTAAAAATTAATTTTCATTTAAAACTTTTTAAGTCCTTCTAAACTTGTGTGTTCAAAAGAAAAAAAACCTCTTACTCCTTCAGGTGTTCCTGTGAGACCAGTTGCAATTTTCACTTTAATTTTGACTGGAGATATCAATAGTGTGTTTTTTTTCCAAGTATAACCTTTAATTTCAACTAGAAATTGGAGCAATGGCACCCCACTCCAGTATTCTTGCCTGGAAAATCCCATGGATGGAGGAGCCTGGTGGGCTACAGTCCATGGGGTCACTAAGAGTTGGACATGACTGAGCGACTTCACTTTCACTTTTCACTTTCATGCATTGGAGAAGGAAATGGCAACCCACTCCAGTGTTCTTGCCTGGAGAATCCCAGGGACAGAGGAGCCTGGTGGGCTGTCATCTATGGAGTCGCACAGAGTTGGACACGACTGAAGCGACTTAGCAGCAGCAGCATCAGAAATTGGGGCAGAGGGTAGTGTTATCAAAAGGAATGAAAGTAAACCTAAAACTATCACTTTAAAAGATATTTAGCTTAGACTCAAGTTTGGGTGACGATTTTTTTGAAATAAGATTATTCTTTTTTTTTTTTTTTCCTGAAGTGCACAATCCTTTAGCTGCAGCAGGGGGACACCAAGGAGGCATCTATCTTCTCTTCTCTTCTCTCTCCTTTGCTCTCATTTTTGGAAGCACGGCAGATACTATCACAATTATAGAATGAAGGAAAGTGAGTCCTCTGACACCAGCATCCTTCCCACTGTTTGGCCATGTTCAGCTGTTTCCAAAGCAGAGTAGGCCCTCTTAAAAAAGATTAAGTGCTGGATATTGGAGCAACTTTCAACTTCCATGTAACCAGGTGTAGTAAATCACACACAAAACAGCTCTCTTATTTTTTTCTCTCTTTTCATTCTTATCAAAATTCTTATATTTTTCCTTCTGTCTCATCTTACCACTGGAGCATAGTTTCTTAGTCATTCTTTCTTCTGCACCATCATCCATAGTCAATAATGATTAAACATCAGTATGTAGTTGACAGTGTGCTTGGTGGTAGATTACATAGTGAAGGAGCAAGGGAGAGTCACTTGATTCAAAGAGCACATATTTTAAGTTTAAAGTAGAAAGTCAAGGGCAATTAATTACAAAGTAATTTGTGGCTCTGTCTTTATATAGTCTCTATTATTGATTAAGAGACCAGTGCAGATTATTGTTAATGTCATGTGAAAGTTTTCTTTCACTGTACTGAATCTCTTTTCATACATTAATCTTGTTTACCTGCATATGTGCAAGGGGAATATATGTTCATCTCACTGCAGCTGCCCCCCATGGTAGATACGATATAGGGCAAAGGCATATATTCATGTTTGCCATTAAAGTTGTGTTTCGATTGTTTTATATTACAAAATCAAGCTTCATATTTATGCCTTTCAGTGGCTTAGGAAAAGAAGTAATTTTTAATTTAGTCCTTTGAAATTACAGTTTTTCTTAGATTAATTCATGGTTAGAAAATCTGACTAATCCTTCTTTGATAGTGCATTTGCTGGTTCCATCGATCTTGGTTGGAGTAGAACGCACATTGTAAGGCTCAAGATCTTTAGAAAACTATTCTCACATCCTAAACCATATGTCTCAAGCACAAACACATATACTATCTATTAATTCTTCACTTGCAGTGTAATAGCTTCCTGTTACCAAGTAGTTGCTGTGTAGCTACTGGGTAGTAAGAAAAGATTAAGTGTTCTTGTTCTATAGAGAAAGTGTGCAAATAACTATAACTCTATAGTTTAGCTGAGGTACCAGTGATTCAAGGAACTATCCCTTTCATTTTGTTTCTCTCTATCCCTGTGGAGAAAAGTAAACTAAAATTATGTGATTGCTTTGGTTATCTTTGATTTGTATTTTATGAAAAGGACATTTTATATATGAAATTCTATGTGATTTTTGTTTAGGCACAAAATCTTGTCCTCCAATGTTGTAAATTTTTCAATATACTTTTAGCAAGGAGTCTGTCATAGATGAGTCTCTGAGGTATGGAATTCATGAAAACTAAGCTTGACTTTAAAGGGGTTTTAATTTCCTTCAGTTACAGTAAAATGGATCATCTTATCATTGTGAACCTTTTTCTGTGTTTCCATACAAATATATATGCTTAATAATTTATTAAACTAATCATTTATCTAGAGCAGAAACCTGCTAAAGTGAGGGAAAAAAAAAGATAAAATCTCAATTAGATCTGAAAAGCAAAGTCTATTATTTAATTAATTGCCTTTTAAAGTATTTAATAAAACCTAATTTTTTAACCTCACCAATATATGAATATACTTTCAGTGATTTAATTATACAGTTAAAACATTTTAAATGTTTTTATTTAAAGTTAAAAATATTGGCTCAGGTATGATAAACCTGAAATCAGCATAATCCTTCAAAATACTTTCAAAGCAGAATGTAATTGATGTGTTCCAACTTATTTTTATATCTTTAATACTTTTAGGCAAATTAACTTTTATCAGTCTTTAGAGAAAGTTAAAATTTGAACACTGGTGAAATGTTTTATTTAAGTAAAATAGTGCATGCCCATTGGCTGAGTGGGGATACTATGGTGATGGAGTTGCATGGTAATGGACTACCAGTTCAGTTCAGTTCAGTTCAGTCACTTAGTTGTGTCTGAATCTTTGCGACTCCTTGGACTGCAGCACATCAGACTGCCCTGTCCACCACCAACTCCTGGAGCCTATTCAAACTCATTCCACTCAGACTGGAATTAAAACTGACATTTTCCAGTCCTGTGGCCACTGCTGAGTTTTCCACATTTGCTGCCATATTGAGTGCAGCACTTTCACAGCATCATATTTTCAGATTTGAAATAGCTCAACTGGAATTCCATCACCTCATTAGCTTTGTTCATAGTGATGCTTCCTAAGGCCCACTTGACTTCGCATTCCAGGAAGGAATGGACTATACAGAAACATATACATAATAAAGTTAAAGTCTTTCCATTTTCAATCACTCATTCTCCTTGATTAAACATTGTTAGCAGTTTGCTTATATATCATTTTAGATATACATCTTTCAAAATTAAACATCCATATATACATTAAACCAATGATAACATGCTATAATTTTTTATTCTGTTGTGGGTATATTTTCTTTATTTGCTATTCTGGTCATGTCCCTCATCATATGTCCCAAGACTGAATACCAACCAATATGCTTAATAGATGTTTGATTTAGATAAGTTTCTTTGTCTCTCTAAATGTTGATTTCCTGGTTTGTACATAGGGTAACAATTCAGAGAAAGAAGAAATCATTCTGGGGAGGAGAACTTTCACTTTATATGCTGGGTGAGTATTCATCCTCATTTTTGCCTCTTGTCCCAGAGTAATTATCAATAGTGCCCTTTTCCACTCTCAGAAATGTTCTGGCTTAAACATTAAATTATATGGCCATACTTACAGGACTGTTGAGAAGATTAAATAAAATAGTGTCCTGTGTGTTGTAGGAGTTCTATATATTCAACTTATGAGTATATTAGATAGTGAGTCATATATATATTTAAGTCAACATATGAAAAAATTACTGTTTTCACCTTCATTTACATTTTTACAATTAAACAATATGTTTTATGTTAAATAAATATGTACACATGCACAAATTCAGAATTATTACAGATCCACTTAGATTTTAAATCTGGATCACATATCTCAGGATCAAAACCAACACTATGGTATAATTAAAATACACTTCATGATATTGATTGGACAAGTTTTATCATCTAGTTGAAATATGGCAAAATTTGAACAGAAGCCACTCTTGAAGCTGACATGAAGTGATTGCACTTTTCATATTGTACATATACCTGGTGTAAAAACAGGAGGATTTTCATTGGCTTATATAGTCAAAGTATGTGCACTGTAAGTTTTAGAGAATGGAGAGATTGTTCTGAACTGACTTTTTCACTGATAACTTTCTAATAAAGTGGGAAAAGATTGCAGCAAGGAAAAAAAAGAAAGTCAAAATAATAAAAATAAATTGATTTAGTTTAGGTTGGTAGATTGAACTCATGAAAATGAGGGGAAAAAAAACCCAATTTTGGTCTATTGGGCATAGCAGAAATAAGCAATATTTTATGGCAATTAAGCACTTAAACATTAACCAGTAATTTAACTAAAAATTTGATTAAATTTTTAGTGTAAGGTGAGGAGTAGGAGAAGTCAGAGGTAGAGATGTAAGAGATTGTTAAAACACAGTCAATAGATAGTATTTAAGGTAAATAAGCAAAAACAGCTTCAGTCGTGTCCAACTCTGTGCGACACCATAGACGGCAGCCCACCAGGTTCACCCGTCCCTGGAATTCTCCAGGCAAGAACACTGGAGTGGGTTGCCATTTCCTTTTCCAATGCATGGAAATGAAAAGTGAAAGTGAAGTCGCTCAGTCATGTCCGACTCTTTGAGACCCCAGGGACTGCAGCCTACCAGGCTACTCCGCCCATGGGATTTTCCAGGCAAGAGTACTGGAGTGGGTTGCCATTGCTTTCTCCGAAGTAAAAACACAGCAGTGTAATACTATGTTTGTTAAATATCAGAAGAAAATGTTTCAAAAATTGAAAGTAATAATCTATTTTCAAGGTAGAAAAATTATGTATTTTAAGCATATTGCTGCTCTTAGATTATTAATGTTCATATACTATTTTAAAGTAAAATTGAAGTATGATATAAAAAGGAAAGCCAAACTAAAATTTTGAGAAATACTTAGTTCTTAGTTTTTCTGTTGTAGACTTTTGAAGAAAGTGAGGTTTAAACTGAACCTGGGGGAAACATTGGGCCCAGATTCTTCATACAATCTTGAATAAAAGGTTTGAGACTTTACTGACAGATAAAAATTAATGGTAAAAAGAATATTTGTTATTTGAAACATCTTCTTAAAAAATAAATTCTTCAAAATCACAAAATAATTTAAGACCATGGATTTCAATTCATAGTATAGTCCATTACTTCAAATGGAAACAAATTCATGTGTCTATAACAATAACTCTACACGTTAAATCGATACATACAGGTTTGACTATCTAGAGCTTTGGGATGTATTCTATAAAACAGTTCCTTGTTTTGTACACGTTATAATCTTCTGAGTTAAAGTTTTGTAAGAACAAAGTATTTTTAGGTCCCAGTAGTAAGCAAAATGAAACACATCTAGTACATGACAATTTTTCTTGATATAACAGGTCTGAATCAGGCAAGCTGCAACCATATCAGCCCAAAGAGAGATTTATCTTTAGATGGAGGAGCTGATGGGTTGACTTGCATCAAATCAGTCTTTATATCAGATCCTTTCTATCAAAATAATGGAACATTAAAGTAATATACTGTACATTATTGTATTCAACTTTTAACCTTTGCATTATTATCTGGGACTAAATTGTAATTATCATTATCCTCCTACTTATCCTTACTTATCCTTAACTCTCTCTTCTAATGACTCCTTAAGCTCTCTTATCCTGCCAAACAGTTTTCAAGTTTGTTGTTTAGTCAGCTTCTTTGTAACTTTGAATGTCCACTTCTTATAAATATCATTAACATGCAATTTCTGCCCTGATAGAAATGAGGTCTGTCAAATAATAAGTATGAAGGATGTTAAAGGAAAGGAAAGTCTAGTGGTTTACTATTGATATTCCACTCAGAAAATTTGAGGGAATATATAATCGCCCAAAGATTTTTGTTACTGTAATTTTATTTACAATTTATATTCCATATTCAGAATGCTACACCCATAATACTAATATTTGAATCACTATCCAATTTTTCAAATGTAAATGTATTTCAAGAGTCAGAAATAATTTTATTGTTAAAAAGAATAGAGATTTAACTTTAAAGATGGGTATTTAATGTAGTTTTTTGGATAGACTCTGTTCTTTATTCCCAGTTTTGCTGTTCTAGTTTAGATGGTCAGGAAATCTTTTATACTAGATAAAACTGTTGAGGTAATTCAGTTAATAAGAAGAAAGAAAAACAAATATTTTTATATAAAATTTTTGATTACCTTTTGAAGATATCAAAGCACTTTTAGTTGTTAAATCATCACCATATTGTTGGAACTAGATGAAAAACTTCTTTTTTTTCCTGCTCAAAAATCAATGCAGATGGTGACTGCAGCCATGAAATTAAAAGATGCTTACTCCTTGGAAGAAAAGCTATGACCAACATAGACAGTATATTAAAAAGCAGAGACATTACTTTGCCAACAAAGGTCCGTCTAGTCAAAGCTATGATTTTTCCAGTAGTCATGTATGGATGTGAGAATTGGACTATAAAGAAAGCTGAGCGCCAAAGTATTGATGCTTTTGAAGTATGGTGGTTGCGAAGACTCTTGAGAGCCCCTTGGACTGCAAGGAGATCTAACTTAGGGAAGTTTCTTAGGGAAGTGTTGATTCTAGAAATATCATACACACACACACACACACAGTGTTAAGACTGGAGCATTTTGTAATCCCAGAAAGTAGTTTCAGTGAGGGTAAGGGGGTTTATTGGAAAGGCACAGAAGTCAACCTGAAAATAGCCCCAATATCCAAAACTGAAACAATTTGAGCAGCAAAAATACAATGGTAATATTGAATGGTAACATAAAGAAAACTGGATATTCATATGTCCAAACCAATGTAAGCAAATGATCAAATGGTGGAGAAGGGACAGTTTTTCTTTGTGAAAGATTTCCAATTAATGAATTTAGAAGGAACAAGGGAAATAGGAAAACATTAGAACATCAGAGTGATAATTACTATGAACAAAAAGCACTGACCATTCTGGAAACTAAGGAGAAACAGGACGTTTCAGAAACAATATATTTTTGTACTCTCAAAATATATTTCCCAATGAATGTTATTTACAAAAAATTAAATTGTAACTTTACTATGATGATGTCTGACAGAAACGATCTTAACCAAGTAATTCAGGTTAGTATTACTTCCCTCGTGGCTCAGCTGGTAAACAATCCACCTACAATGCAAAAGACCTGGGTTTGAGGCCTGGAGTGGGAAGATCCCCTGGAGAAGGGAAAGGATATCCACTCCATTATTCTGGCCTGGAGAATTCTATGGACTGTATAGTCCTTGGGGTCGCAAAGAGTCAGACATGACTAAGCAACTTTCACTTTCACTTCATTTTCATTACTACTAATAAAATATCTCATGTACGTATTAACTTCAATTCACTGAGGGTGTGATGTTCTTTTCCCAAATCTATAACTTCAATCTAATCATGAGAAAACATCAGAAAAACCTAAATTGAGGAGCATTCTATATAAATATACCTGATCTGAGTTTGAAAGTTCTAAGGTCATAAAAATCAAGGAAAGACTTAGGACTTGTCACATATTTGAGAAAAAGCAAGAAGACACTTCAAGGGAATGTAATGTAGGATCTTGGATTGACTTCTTAAACAGAAAAATATATATATATATATATATATGTCAATGAAGAAACTAGTGGAATCTGATCTGTGTGTACATTCAGTTCAGTTCAGTTCAGTCGCTCAGTTGTGTCGACTCTTTGCGACCCCATGAATCACAGCACGCCAGGCCTCCCTGTCCATCACCAACTCCCGGAGTTGACTAGTCCCTCCTTATCCTTGTTTTCACTGTTTGTGGTTTCAGCCAGCTACCGTTAACAGTGGTCTGAAAATATTATATGAGAAATTTAATATTTTTATTCTTAAGTTTTAAATTTGTTCACCATTCTGAGTAGCTTGATGAAACCTCATGCAATCCTGTTTGGGGTGTGAATCATCTCTTTGCTTCACACATCTGCTCACAGTCACTTAGCAACCATCTTGATTTTCTGAATCACTGTCTTGGTGATGGTAACACAATGGTTGTGTTCAGATAACCCTTAGTTTACTTAATAACAGTTCCCAAAGTTCAAAAGTAGCAAGCTGGCTGTTTGGATATGCCAAAGAGAAGCCATTAGGTGCTTCCTTTAAGTGAAAAGGTAAACATTAATGACTTACTAAGGGAAGAAAAAAATTGTATGCTGAGGTTACTAAGATCTATGATAAGAATGAATCATCTATTGGTGAAATTGTGAAGAAGGAAAAATAAATTTGTGCTAGTTTTACTGCTGCACCTCAAACTGCAAAAGTTATAGTCATAGAGAGTGATTAGTGCTTAGTCAACATGGAAAAGGCATTAAATTTGTGTAATAAGATATTTTGAGAGAGATATCATTTTCATGTAACTTTTATTGCAATATAATTCTTCCATTTTTTATTACTTATTGTTGTTCATCTCTTACTGTGCCTAATTTATAAATTAAATTTCACCATAGGCACATATGCCTTGGAAAAAACATAATATGTATAGAATTCAGCAATATTCATAGATCCAGGTATCCACTGGAGGTCTTGGAATTTAGTTAATAGTATTGTTTCAGTGCTAATTTCTAATTTTAATAATTTTACTAGGGTATGTGAAGTATGAATGTTGGTGAGAAAGGAGTATGAGGAATCTCTTTACAACTGTTGCAACTAAAAGTATTCTAAACTTTGAAGTTAAAATATTGTTTCTCAGTCATAGAATTCACTTTTCAATAATCTTCCAGAAACTGCTGTGTGCTCTTGCACTGTACAAGGTACTCTAGATTAAACATGTTAAGACAATAATAGCCTGCTGGTAGAGTACAGTACATTTAAGGGATATCTTTATATTTATGTAATAGTTTTGGAGACTTTAAAATCCTAATAACAATTTTTCATATAACTCAGGCCATGTTTATGTTGACTATTAAAATCCTGAGTTTATATCCATATATAGGGATACGTTATGATTATTGCATGACACTGAAGATCAAGTCATGCTGTAGTTGATGAATATTGGATTTGAAGTCAATGACTTAGTTTGATTCCTGTTTGCTGCAGATACTAGTTATGTAAACTGGGGTATGATTTTGTTTTAATGAGTTTTAAATTCATACTGTTTTAAATTTTTCTTTAACAATTAGAGGTAATTATAATTATCTTTCTTGGTCAACATTTAAAGATTTATGAAAAATAGAAAATTTTACTGCAATTATTATATAATATTTCTTAAAATATGGAAAATTTAGAAATATAGAAAAAAGATTATTTTATCTTTATGGCTATGCATGTATTTACATAATAATAATCATTCTACATAAATGATGTCATTACTTTTTCCAGTTAACATTATGACAGGAAATTTTTCTGTGTTATTATAAATTATTTGCAAGAAAAATTTATGATATATAATGATACAATAGTTACTGGTACAATGACATATTCACATGTGTGTATGTACAATATGTATGTGTTTTTTATACATAATATATGATATACAGCTTAGTAAAATATTTAGATGTTTTCAAATTTTTTGTTATGAAATCCCTGAAGAAACCCTTGTATTTTATATATGTACCTGGTTTATTTATTTTCTATTTGGAATTCATAAATCAAAGCATGTTGCAAGTTAGTTTTTCAAAAAGCTGATTTTGAGGCACATTGCTGTCCAGTAAATTTCTCTGTAGGGGCAGGGCATGGAGTTAGATTAAAAGGAAAAATTGGGTTGTGGCACGTTTTCAAAATGATCTCAGGCAACTTCTTGTCAATTGTGAAATTGAGGTGGCCCTTTAGAGTTGTCCAGAATTGAGATGAGTTATGCCTTTGTGACAAAGCACTGACTAAATTATTGGATATGAGGTGCCCAAGATGAGGGTGAGACCTTAGGGAAGAAAGCTTCTTCAATACACTTTATCCCAAAGAGGGCTGTCTGCTGGCAACACTTTAGGAAGAGCTGAAGTGTAGGTTCTTTCCTGAGGGCATGGCACCCCAGCATTCATTCAATAGAAAGATTTTTCAAAATTCTTTGTACGTTCTAATAAGTAGTTCTCCAAAACTGTTGTTCAAATGCAGTTAGCACTGCTGTGTTAGTTAACAGATAAAAGTTGCTTTAAAATAGTTCACTTAACAAATTTTTAGTGTATTTAGTTTGTTTATCGAGTCTTACATAACATAAACATTAAAAAATATTGATTAATCCTCTTTATATATTTACTTTCCCTTGGGTTTTATGAAATGTTTAGATATGCTTATATGTTTAAATATAAGAATATCTTAAAATTAAAAAAATTCTACTGTATCTTTAGTACTTTATTTCTATGTATAACCTCACAAATGTGTGTAATATAATACAGAAAACATACCGTTCCTTTGTCTTCAAATAGGTAGTAATTTCATGAATAAGCAAAGCTTTCCTCATTGATTTGAAATGCTACCTTTATTGCACAGTAAATTCACATATTCACATATTCTCTGTGCTTTCCATTGATCTATTTGCCTATGCCTCCGTCAGTACCATACTTTTTATTAATAAGGATTTATAGTGCAAGTCCCACTCCATTATTATTATTTTTCTTCTCATTATTTTCTTGGCTATTTCACACATTTTTATGAAATGATATTTAGGATCAGAATGTCAAGTTGTGAAATAACCACACTGAAAAAAAGCAAACAAATCAAAAAGAGATTTTGGCTGGATTTTTATTGAATTCATATATTAATTTGGAAAGAATTGGCATCTTTACAGTACTGAGTCTTTTCCTCCAAAGACATGATGTCCATTTCATTTAGTCAGGTCTTTTTGTATGTTGTTATGGAATTTTCCAGCTGATTTGGTATTCACCTCACACAAAATGAGAGATACAATGAAATATCTGTATAAACTGATTCTGTGAAGGATTTGTGTCAGGATGACCTAGAACGCTTACAGTCTGTTTCTAACTATTCAAATTATAATATCTATACCTTGAATGTTTGTATAAACTCCTAAAATATAATGCTTATTTTGTTGCATCTTTTTGTTTTTGCTTGTATTTTGTATAATAGTTCTTGAATGCAGCAATATTTTGAAATCTTAAGTAGTGAGCATTCACTATTTCAAATAAACTCAGAACAAATAATAGTCTGAGTCCAAGGTTTATTTTATGTTACAATGTTCTTAGATTTTTCTTATTTATAGAGGTAATTTTTAAAAATTTTACCTCCCTACTACATCCCTTGCTTTTTCATATTAGTATAGATATCTTTTTCAATGTAAAGTTTAATGATCATTTATATTTTCTTCTAATGATTTATATTTTGATTCTTTTGTCAAATTATTTAATATATTTTATTATTGCAGAGTCAACATGTTGTACAAATTTTAGAAAGTATAAAAAAGCCCTTGTTTCAAACTAAATTTTGCTAATAATAGCAAAATTGAGAAATTACCCTTTATATAATTGAATAATTTATCTCTATTATTTTATGTACATATTAGTAAGCTGGTATTTTTATACTTTTAATAGGTTTTTCCTCCTAAAAGTATATTTCAAAAATTTTTATGACATTATTCTTTAGCTTGGTATTTTTAGTTGATGTGTAGTATTTTACCATATATTGTCATAATTTACTGACATTGTCCACTAGATGTGGCTGTTAGGTTGTTTTCAATTTTTTTCTTATAAAAATGCTGAATATAATCAAATGCTTATTCCTGTATTATCAATTCCCAACAGTGAAATTAGCAAAAAAAGAATATGTTTGTTTTGTGCTTTGGATGTATGTTGCCAAACTGTCCTCTGGAAATACAGTGGCAGTTTACAGTTGCATATGTTTGAACTCATTAAGTTCTATTTAGCAATGGGATATAGCAGTGAATGAAACAGACATACATCCAGGTCATTGTGAAGCTTACATTTTAGCAAAGAGAAGACAAAATACTCGTGATAAATAAGATTTATTTATATATAAATTATATAATTGCTATACACTGAAATGTGGGTGATGGTGGTTTAGTAGCTAAGTGGTATCAGACTCTTTTGTGACCATGGACCGTAGCCTGCCAGGCTCCTCTGACTATAGGATTTCCCAAGCAAGAATACTGGAGTGGATGGCCATTTCCTCCTCCAGGGGATCTTCCCAACCCAGGGATTAAGCCCATATCTACTGCATTGGCAAGTGGATTTTTTTTTTTTTTTAAACCACTGAGTCACCAAGGAAGTCATTCTCTCCCTATGAAGGCACTAATTCCGTCATGTGAATCCTCATGACTTCATCTGAACTTAAGTTACCTTAACTTAAGGACCCATCTCCAAATATTACCACACTGGGGCTTGGGGGGAGAATAAAAAGCAGAATTTTGGACTTGTTATATTTGATAGCGGACGGCAGAGGATGAGATGTTCAGTTCAATTTATTCGCTCAGTCATGTCCGACTCTTTGCAACTCCATGGACTGCAGCATGCCAAGCTTTCCTGTCCATCACTAACTCCCAGAGATTACTCAAACTCATGTTCGTTGAGTCAGTGATGCCAATCCAACCATCTCATCCTCTGTCATCCCCTTCTCCCATCTTCAGTCTTTCCCAGCATCAGGGTCTTTTCCAGTGAGTCAGTTCTTCACATCAGGTAGCCAAAGTATTGGAGTTTCAGCTTTAGCATCAGTCCTTCCAATGAATATTCAGAACTGATTTCCATTAGGATAGACTGATTGGATCTCCTTGCAGTCCAAAGGACTCTCAAGAGTCTTTGCAAACACCACACTTCAAAAGCATCAATTCCTCAGCGCTCAACTTTCCTCATGGTCCAACTCTCACATCCATACATGACTACTGGAAAAAGTATAGCCTTGACTAGATGGACCTTTGCTGGCAAAGTAATGTCTCTGCTTTTTAATATGTGACTTCACTTTGACTTTTCACTTTCATGCATTGGAGAAGGAAATGGCAATCCACTCCAGTATTCTTGCCTGGAGAATCCCAGGGATGGGGCAGCCTGGTGGGCTGCCATCTATGGGGTAGCACAGAGTCGGACACGACTGAAGTGACTTAGCAGCAGCAGCAGCAAGATGGTCATAGGTTTTCTTCCAAGGAGCAAGAGTCTTTTAATTTCATGGCTGCAGTCACCATCTGCAGTGATTTTGGAGGCCCCCAAAATAAAGTCTGTCACTGTTTCCATTTTTTCCCCATCTATTTGCCACGAAGTGATGGGACTGGATGCCAGGATCTTCTGAATGTCGAGTTTTAAGCCAACTTTTTCACTATGCTCTTTCACATTCATCAAGAGACTCTTTAGTTCTTGTTTGCTTTCTGCCATAAGGGTGGTGTCATCTGCATATCTGAGGTTATTGATATTTCTCTCAGCAATCTTGATTCCTGCTTGTGCCTCATCCAACCCAGCATTTTGCACGATGTACTCTGCATATAAGCTAAATATGCAGGGTGACAATATACAGGCCTGATGTATTCCTTTCCTGATTTGGAACCAATCTGTTGTTATATGTCCAGTTTTAACTGTTGCTTCTTGACCTGCATACAGATTTCTCAGAAGGCAGGTCAGGTGGTCTGTTATTCCCATCTCCTTAAGAGGAGCCTGGTAGGCTACAGTCCATGGAGTCACAAAGAGTCAGACATGACTGAGTGACTTTACTTACTTACTTACTTAAGAATTTTCCACAGTTTGTTGTGATCCACACAGTCAAAGGGTTTGGCATGATCAATAAAGCAAAAATATATGTTTGTTGGAACTCTCTTGCTTTTTTGATGATCTAGCATATGTTGGCAATTTGATCTCTCATTCTTCTGTTTTTTTTTAAATCTTGAACATCTGGAAGTTCACAGTTCATGTAGTGTTGAAGCTTGGCTTGAAGAATTTTGAGAATTACTTTGCTAGTATTTGAGATGAATGCAATTGTGTGGTAGTTGGAACATTCTTTGGCATTGCACTTTTTTGAGATTGAAATGAAAACTGACCTTTTCCAGTTAGATAGCATCATTGACTCAATGGACATAAATTTGAACCAATTCTGAGAGAGAGTGGAGGACAGATGAGCGTGGCATGCTGTAGTCCATGAGGTTGCAAAGAGCTGGACACGACTTGTGACTGGACAACAACAACATTTGAAATGCTTATTGAACACATAAGGAGAAAGGTTGGTTGGCAGTCGATATGTGAGTCTGGGAAATAATGAAATGCATAAGCTGGAAATCTCAGAATATAAATTTGGAAGCTAGGATACTTAGAAACATATATGGAGAGAATGAAGATAAAAAAGGAAAAGTATTCCAGTGATTGAGCTCTGGTCTACCCTGGTATTTCTAGGTTAGAAAGTTGGGGAAGAGACAGCAAAACAAAAAAAGACTAAAAAGAGAAAGTCTAGGATAATAGTTGCTGCTAAGTCACTTCAGTCGTGTCTGACTCTGTGCGACCCCATAGACGGCAGCCCACCAGGCTCCCCCGTCCCTGGGATTCTCCAGGCAAGAACACTGGAGTGGGTTGCCATTTCCTTCTCCAATGCATGAAAGTGAAAATGAAATTGAAGTCGCTCAGTCATGTCTGACTCTTCTCGACCCCATGGACTGCAGCCTACCAGGCTCCTCTGCCCATAGGATTTCCCAGGCAAGAGTACTGGAATGGGGTGCCATCGCCTTCTCCGAGGATAATGGTAGGAGTAAAACAAGTGAATAAAATGTCCCAGAAGCAAGTGAAAAGTATTCCAAAGAAGGATGACCAAATGCTGCCAACTGAGCAAGTTAAATGATCACTACATTTATTAGTCACTGGAGATATTCACTGGTGACATTGACAAGAGCAGTTTTAGGGGGTTTGACAGCAAATCCTAAATGAGGTGGATTCTAGAAAAAAATGAAATAATACATGTATAGACAATGCATTCAAGAAGTATTGCTGCAAAAGCATGTGATAAAGGCAATATTTAGATAAAAATGTTTTAAAAATTAAAAATTTCCCTATTTATTTGCATATTTATTTATTCTTTGAGATGGAAGAAACCATAACAGAGTTTATATTTCAATGGTAATGATCCAGTGGAGCCAGAAAGCTGATCTTGTAGGGGAGAAAAAAGGAAATTTCTAAATACTGTCCTCAAATAATTGAGAGGAGATGGAGAGAGGGAAATTAGCTAGGAGCACATACAATTTATCCAGAGAAATAAGGAGATAAGAATATAAGGATTCTGATGGAATCAGTGTGTGAGTGAGATTGTTTCCCATATTTGACAATGTTGAGAATGATCTCTTTTTAAAGATAGTTAAAAACATAAAATCATCCAGTAGATAGAATGGGCCTTAGAACTATAAAGCTGATGGACTTGGAATTTGCCTCCAACTTTTGGCCAACAATTTAAGTTAGTTGGCTCTCATTAAAAAAAAAAAAAAAAGAAGAATGAAGCAAATTCACAGGAAAGAGTGAAAATATTTGAAAAGTAGACCATTCCATCTCAAAAACAGCTGATTTTGATTTGACATTCTCAGCTTTACATTTAGCCATTAGGTTCCCTAAGATTCCCATCTGTCCATCTAAACTTGAGCTAATTTGCCTAGAAGTTTATTCTTGAAATCATATAATAATTAAGTCACATAGAGGGGTATGTGTATATGTGTGTGCATGTGTGTGTGAGCAGGCATTTGTGTGTGTGCATGCCCAAATGTCGGTTCACCTTTAAATGTTATGGTAACTTCTGTTTCTAACTATGACAGAAAAGAATATATCAAACTCACTGTTCTAATGGTAGCAATTGTAAAAACTATATTAAAATAATATTTTAAAAATCAGTGTGCAGACATCAGAAAGCAACCAAGGCAGCCAGATTTTGATGGGCACAATTTCTGCAAGAGAAGGAAACACTCTGAAGTAAGATCTTTATTTCCTTTTGAGGTATTTTGCTTATTCTCTAAACATAAATGCCAAACAGAAAACAGCATCCTAGAGCCTATGGCAGTCTCTGAGGGCAATGTAGGTAAAATGAGAGTTCAAGGCTAATAAAGCAACCATGACCTAAAGAGTCAGAATCTTGGAGGAAAAAAAAAAAAAGCCTGCAGGGAGGTAAAGTGTTATTTTTTCTGGCAATTTGTTTTTTCAATTTAATTTTAATTGGGTGAAAATTGCTTTACAGTGTTGTGTTGGTTTCTGCCATCAGTTCAGTTCAGTTCAGTCGTTCAGTTATGTCCAACTGTTTGTGAGCTCATGAACCCCAGCACGCCAGGCCTCCCTGTCCATCACCAACTCTCGGAGTCCACTCAGACCCATGTCCATCAAGTCGATCCAACCATCTCATCCTCTGTCATCCCCTTCTCCTCCTGCCCGCAGTCTTTCCCAGCATCAGAGTTTTTTCCAACGAGTTAGCTCTTCGCATCAGGTGGCCAAAGTTTTGGAGTTTCAGCTTCAGCATCAGTCCTTCCAATGAAGATTCAAAACTGATTTCTTTCAGGATGGACTGGTTGGATCTCCTCGCAGTCCAAGGGACTCTCAAGAGTCTTCTCCAACACCACACTTCAAAAGCATCATTCTTCGGCGCTCAGCTTTCTTCACAGTCCAACTCTCACATCCATACATGACCACTGGAAAAACCATAGCCTTGACTAGACCAATCTTTGTTGGCAAAGTAATGTCTCTGCTTTTGAATATGCTATCTAGGTTGGTCATAACTTTCCTTCCAATACAACCATGCAAATCAGTCATAGTTATGTATGTGTGTGTGTGTATATATATATATAGATACACATTTATATATCTTCCTCTTGAGCCTCCCTCCCTCAATCCTACCCCTCTAGGTCATCACAGAGCCCCATTCTGGGCTCCCTATGTTATATAGCAACTTCTTACCAGCTATTTGTTTTATGCATAATATGTGTATATATGTCAATGCTACTTTTTCATGGTGGGGAAAGGAGAGAGTGGTATGAATGGAGAATGCAACTTCTCTTTAAAACATTTGTGAATTCTTAACTGCATAATCCCAAGGCAAGTTACTGAGAATCTGAGCAGAACATAGTTAATTAAAGGATAAGAAGTTAAGCAAAGAATATAAGAGATTTGGAGAGACAAAAGTTGGACCTTAGTACTTACCAATTACTAGAATCCCTGGTAAGCGACCTTGACTTTCAGTTGAGATACCTTCACTGGTAATGCCCTAACAAGAATAGAAATCTAGAAATATGCCAGTCCTCACAAAACAAGAGATCTAGCCAGAAGTCATGGTGATATGCCAAATACGCTATGCACTATCCAGAAGTAAACTGATTAAAAAAAAAGCCAAAGGACAAATTATAAAATAAATCATAGAAAAAAAACATATTAACTTCAAAGAAAAAATAGTAAAATTAATGGTCAATTTTTAATCAGAGACCCTGGAAGTTAGACAGCACAATGAGATCTTAAGGTGCTAAAATAATAGGCAAATTGAAATTCTTTTTTCTTGGGGAGGGGGACCATGCTGCTTGGCTTGTAGGGTACTACTTCCCTGACCAGGGACTGAACTCAGGCCCCACAGCAGTGAAAGTGCCAAGTCCTCAGAGAATGAATTTATGGTTGCTGGGGGGAAGGAGGTGAGGGAGGGATTCATGGAAGGGATAGTTAGGGAGTTTAGGACGGACATGTTCAGTTCAGTTCAGCTCAGTCACTCAGTCGTGTCCGACTCTTTGGGACCCCATGGACTGCAGCATGCCATGCCTCCCTGTCCATCACCAACTCCTGGAGTTTACTCAAACTCATGTTCATTGAGTCAATGATGCCATCCAACCATCTCATCCTCTGTTGACCCTTCTTCCCCCTTCAGTCTTTCCCAGCAACAGGGTCTTTTCCAGTGAGTCAGTTCTTCTCATCAAATGGCCAAAGTATTGGAGTTTCAGCTTCAGCATCAGTCCTTCCAACGGGAAGATTCAGAACTGATTTCCTTTAGGATGGACTGGTTGGATCTCCTTACAGTCCAAGGGACTCTCAACAGTCTTCTCCAACATCACAGTTCAAAAGCATCAATTCTTCAGTGCTCAGCTTTCTTTATAGTCCAACTGTCACATCCATACCTGACTGGAAAAACCATAGCCTTGACTAGACGGACCTTTGTTGGCAAAGTAATATCTCTGCTTTTTAATATGCTGTCTATGTTGGTCATACCTTTTCTTCCAAGGAGCAAGAATCTTTTAATTTTATGGCTGTAGTCACCATTTGCAGTGATTTTGGAGCCCCCTAAAATAGTCTGACACTGTTTCCACTGTTTCCCCATCTATTTCCCATGAAGTGATGGGACCAGATGCCATGATCTTAGTTTTCTGAATTTTGACATGTACATATTGCTATATTTAAAGTTAATACCTAATAATCAACAAGGATTTACTGTATAGCACATGGAACTCTGCTCAAGGTTATGGGGCAGGCTGAATGGGATGAGAGTTTGGAGGAGAATGGATACATGTATATGCATGCCTGAGTCTCTTCACTCTTCACTTGAAACTGTCATCAGCATTAATAGGCTACTGCTACTGCTGCTAAGTCGCTTCAGTCGTGTCCGACTCTATGCGACCCCATAGATGGCAGCCCACTAGGCTCCTACCCCAATAAAAAATTAAAAAGTTAAAAAAAAAAAGAAAGAAATTGTCAAGTCCTAACCACTGGACTGCCAGGGAATTCCCTGGCAAATTGGAATTCTATACTCACTGAAAATCAGTTTCAAGGATGAAATGAAATAAAGGCATTCCTACAAAAACAAAAAATGAGGGGAAAATAGCAATAATAGTCTTTCACTAAAATAAATACTGAAAGTGTTTTCCAGGAAGATGATATGATGATTTGAGGTTGTTGTAGATTGTAAAAGTGGCCAAAATTGGTATCCCTTCCTACATCCATCTCCTGCAATTTGTTGTTGCAGATCCTGCCATTAAGACTTGAATCAATTTACTACCAGTTGAATTTGTTTGCCAGGTTTTATGGATTGAATTATGTAATCCCTCCAAACTCATATACTGAAGTCTTAACCACCAGTATCTCAGAATGTGACCTTATTTTGAGATGAGATTTTCATGTCAGTAGTCGTTACCTTAAATAATTTGACTAGTTTCCTTAAATAAAGGGGAATTTGTACCCAAAGACATGTATAGAGGGAAGAAAATGTGAAGAGACACAGGAAGAAGATCCATGCTTCACTCAAAGCCAACAGAAAAAAGCAAAACCTATCAACATGTCGGTTTTGGACTTCTAGCCTTAGAGCTGTGAGAGAACATACTTCTGTTGTTTAAGCTAGCCAGTCTGTGGTAGTTTGTTATAGCAGCACTAGCAAACTAATACACAGACATACTGCCTTGGCCATTGGAAATTGGCAAACATGATACAGAGGCTTAAAAAAAGCTATAAATTGCTCTAGCCCCTCTGGAACTCTGAAACCAGCATTTGAAAAATGATGAGCCAATCTAGTGGAGGATGGACTACCACATGGAATAAAGTTCCTGCTGAAATAAATCATAGACCATTGAGCCTACCAGCTACCTGACATGTGAAGCAGGCCATTCTAGATCCTGCAACCAGTTGGCCTGCAACTGGCCACAGAAACATGAGAGAACCTAGCTGTCAGCTGAGCCAGGCCACAATCAGGCTGATACATGGAAACTTAGGCCCAATAGAGTAATTGTTTTAAGCCAACCACTATAATTTGAGGTTGTCTGTTTTAAAGCAAAATCTAAAAGGTACACAGAGAGAAGTAAGAAAATTCAGGAAAGGAATAAGATTCCTGGGAAAGGTAAATATATGAGTAAATACAACTTAATTTTGACTCTCTAAAGATAATAATACTTTGTGTGGTTGTCAAACAGAGTGAAATATGAAAATAGCCTCAAAGTGTCATGATTATAAATAAAAAGTTAAGTGTTATAAGGTACTTGCCTTTATCAATTTTGTATTTATTATGTATTCAGGAAGATTTTCTTTACAATAACATAAATATTTTGCTACTTATTTATGTATTTATTTATTTAGTTTTGCTACTTATTTATGTAATTATGGAGAAAATATGTACATTTCCTGCTAGTATTTCTATTTGAATACTTGTTTTTTCAAATTCAATGTTTTTTTCAATTAACTAAAACTTATTTTGGGGAATGATATAAAATACAAATTGATGCTGATATTTGTTTCCTAAATAGCTAACCAATTGCCCTGATAGATTTAAAAATATCCTTCTTTTTAAATGTACTTAAGATTTCCATTTCTCATATACTAAATTTTATATGTATCAGTGGGAGTTCATTTAAAAATATTCCTTTTCTTTCATTTCCCACAATAAGTTATTATGTCCTAATAGTAATACTGCACAATTTTCATCAAAATTCCCCATGAACTTTAAAATTCTCACTGATATCATTTAGGGACAGACCCTCATTATTTCAGGCTTCCCTGGTGGCTCAGCTGGTAGAGAATCTGTCTGCAATATGGGAGACCTGGGTTTGATTCCTGGGTTGGGAAGGTCCCCTGGAGAAGGGAGTGGCTACCCACTCCAGTATTTTGTCATGGAGAATTCCATGGGCTGTTTATAGTCCATGGGGTCACAAAGAGTCGGACAGGACTGAGCAACTTTCATTTTCTCATATTTTCTAACTGATCCTCCTATTAACGTAATACTCAAATAAAATATTCTTTTCCTTTTTATGCTGACTTTCAGCTTGTTCTAGATCATTAATTAGGCATACCCTTCAAACTCTTGTAGTGCTTTCATAAATTTTTTCTTAGTTTGCCTTTTAAAGACAATTTGTCTGGATCACCCATATTTCTATATGTCTTCTGAACAGAGGTGTTGACAGCTTTTGTTCTAGGCTGTCTTTTCAAGAATATTTGTATAACAAACAGCCTTGAAAGATACAGCCTTGTATCTCCTTGTAGGGCAAAGGTAGATTTGTTTGTAGTCCAGGATAATAAAGATGATGTCTCCCTCTGGGGCAAAGATAGGGCAGAATTTCTTAAGGTTGGGATTTCCTAAGTTCAGGTTTCTGCAGGGTTCCCCATTGACATAAACTACCAGCATCCATGGAGCTGTTTCATTCAATATTCATGGGACTTGAGGACAAGCAGAGCCAAAGCAAACATTACATTTAAAATAACTGCTATGTCATAAGTAAAAGGGTTCTTTGTTTCTGACTCAGCAGCCATAAAACTGTAGCAGGCTAACTTGTTAGCTTGAAAGTAGGATATTAATTCCAGGCTATTCTAATTCTTACTTCAGTGCTTCAGCCAAGCTGGTTTCCTTAGGTGACCTACCCAAGTAAGACTAATCTTAATTGTGGAATTGGTTTCACAGTTTTCTATTGGACTTCTACAATGTGTTAAAAATCGTAAGGATCCCTGGGTATATAACACTGTAAACATTAATTTTTTTTTCTTTTTCAAAAATTGAGATATAATTGACATATATCATTGTATAAATTTGAGGTTGATCTGATATATTACAATATGCTTACCACTTTAGTTAACACCTCCATTTTGTCACTTATTTATTGTTTCTTTTTCTGTGGTGAGAATATTTCACATCTAGTCTCTTAGAAACTTTGAAATGTATGTGTATGTGCTCAGTCATGTCCTATTCTTTGTGACCCTGTGGACTGTAGCCCTCCAGGCTCCTTTGTCCGTGGGATTTTCCAGGGAAAAATACTGGAGTGGGTTGCCATTTGCTCCTCTGGGGGATCTTTCTGACCCAGAGATCAAATCTGCATCTCCTGAGTCTCTTGCATTTGGGGAAATCTTGAAGTGTATAAACAGTAACAAATAAACTCAAATGGCCTTAATAAGTGCCCACATTCACTCCAATATTTTAATCCAGAATAAACCGAGCATGTAACAGGTGATCTATTAAAATAACTTGCTTTAAAAATAATTGTCAAGGGACTGTCTAGCTTTATAGACATTCATGGCTTATTTCAGCATTATCAACCTCTGATCCTTCTGTTATACTAGTCAATGATGCCAAGTAAGATGAGTGAAGAATACCAAACATTGTACCCAATTTCTGTTGTAAAAAATGAATTGGTATATCTTTCAATAGCAGCAATACAGAGATACAAAAAGAGAAGTTGCCCACTGGAAATGAAGGAGTTGGGAGAAAGGGAGCAAGTACTTTTTTTTTCCTAAAAAGGGTGCAGTATGAGATGATGGATTAAGTGGTGAAGACCCAGGAATGATAATGAAAACAATTTTCCCATTCTCTTATTGAGGTGAAGGCTATGTTCTTGGCAAGCTGAAGAAAATATAGTAATGGAGCCCAGCAGGGCCCGAGAACAAAAGCATTGAGGACCTGGCTGGTAAGACTTTGTACACTTTCAGTATAACTATGCATGGCTGAGGTTTTGGCAGTTTGGGAGAGAAGGGTTTCCATTACTCAACCTCATGAGTAACACATAAACATATAACATTTAACAAAAATACAAGTTTTTGTTTTCTAGGCATAATACCTAGATGTCATCTTTTAAATTATTGCAGTCTGTTAAAACATCTCCATAATTTTTGGTCTTGTTTTGTTTTGAATTCATGCTGGGGAGTATCTCAGTAGTCAGTAATAAGTACAAAGGATATTCATTTTTTTCCCTTGGAACTAGGCAGATGTTAGCTACTCAAGTAATTAAGAGTTTTCCCTTTATTACCCATTTGAATTTGGGACTAGGCTTTGAGTTAGTGGCATTTAAATTTGTTGGTGATCATAGATCCTGTTAAGAATTTTACTTTGGCCCAGGATATTATGCACATGCAGGCATGCACACACACACACACACAACACACACACACACACGATAATTTTGGCATATAATTTTGGAAGGACTCAGTTCAGTTCAGTTCAGTCGTGTCCGACTCTTTGCGACCCCATGAATCGCAGCACACCAGGCCTCCCTGTCCATCACCATCTCCCAGAGTTCACTCAAACTCACGTCCATAGACTCCGTGATGCCATCCTGCCATCTCACCCTCTGTCGTCCCCTTCTCCTCCTGCCCCCAATCCCTCCCAGCATCAGTCTTTTCCGATGAGTCAACTCTTCGCATGAGGTGGCCAAAGTACTGGAGCTACTGCTTTAGCATCATTCCTTCCAAAGAAATCCCAGGGTGGATCTCCTTCAGAATGGACTGGTTGGATCTCCTTGCAGTCCAAGGGACTCTCAAGAGTCTTCTCCAACACCACAGTTCAAATGCATCAATTCTTTGGTGCTCAGCCTTCTTCACAGTCCAACTCTCACATCCATACATGACCACAGGAAAAACCATAGCCTTGACTAGGCGGACCTTAGTCGGCAAAGTAATGTCTCTGCTTTTGAATATACTATCTAGGTTGGTCATAACTTTTCTTCCAAGGAGTAAGCATCTTTTAATTTCATGGCTGCAGTCACCATCTGCAGTGATTTTGGAGCCCCAAAAAATAAAGTCTGACATTGTTTCCACTGTTTCCCCATCTATTTCCCATGAAGTGATGGGACCAGATGCCATGATCTTCATTTTCTGAATGTTGAGCTTAAAGCCACCTTTTTCACTCTCCTCTTTCACTTTCATCAAGAGGCTTTTGAGTTCCTCTTTACTTTCTGCCATAAGGGTGGTGTCATCTGCATATCTGAGGTTATTGATATTTCTCCCAGCAATCTTGATTCCAGCTTGTGCTTCTTCCAGACCTGCATTTCTCATGATATATGTATATAAGTTAAATAAGCAGGGTGACAATATACAGCCTTGATGTACTCCTTTTCCTATTTGGAACCAGTCTGTTGTTCCATGTCCAGTTCTAACTGCTGCTTCTTGACCTGCATATAGGTTTCTGAAGAGGCAGGTCAGATGGTCTGGTATTCCCATCTCTTTCAGAATTTTCCACAGTTTATTGTGATCCACACAGTCAAAGGCTTTGGCATAGTCAATAAAGCAGAAATAGATGATTTTCTGGAACTCTCTTGCTTTTTTGATGATCCAGCAGATGTTGGCAATTTGATCTCTGGTTCCTTTGCCTTTTCTAAATCCAGCTTTAACATCTGGAATTCCATGATTCACGTCTTGCTGAAGCCTGGCTTGGAAAATTTTGAGCATTACTTTACTAGCATGTGAGATGAGTGCAATTGTGTGGTAGTTTGAGCATTCTTTGGCATTGCCTTTCTTTGGGATTGGAATGAAAACTGACCTTTTCCAGTCCTGTGGCCACTGCTGAGTTTTCCAAATTTGCTGGCATATTGAGTGCAGCACTTTCACAGCATCATCTTTCAGGATTTGAAATAGCTCAACTGGAATTCCATCACCTCCACTAGCTTTGTTCATAGTAATGCTTTCTAAGGCCCACTTGACTTCACATTCCAGGATGTCTGGCTCTAGGTGACTAGAGACCACCTAACACCTATCTATGAACCTAGGAAAGACTTCACAATTTTAGCCTCTTTTCCATGAAAACCAAAGTCCATATTGCTTTAGCTGTCATTGGGCAGTGGCCTCCATAAATGTCTTTTTGTCAAGAGTTGATATCTGTTGTCTCATTACCCAGGTCTCTTGAGTTTTGGGTATCTTTCCCTAAGTGTCTTGAATTTCTCCAGAACAGTAGCATTTGTACATCCATGAATTGATTTGGATTGCTTCTCTTTCTTTATATGTCAGCCCTGAGTTTCAAACAGCTCAGACTCAACAGATTCCTTGTTACCAGCATCTCTGGTTTATACTTCTATGGTCCCTCCCTGCCCTATTACTTTAGATATGACCATGCCTGGGTCAGAAAAAAATGCTTGTTACATCAATTTTTGTTTGATGGTCAGTTGTTTGCTCTATCCTGATGCATAATATCTGTTATACTGTTATGCGTTTAAGAACTAATGCTAGTAAATAGAGTGAGCACTAAATTTTTCTTTAGTGCTTGGTGGTACCTCATATCACGGAAGCATGACAGCCTAACATCTTTTAAGGTGCTGTTTTAGTAGATTATTGTGCAACTTAGCATTTGTATATGCATATGTTACCAAGATGTCTGTATGACTGTGCAGGATGTTTGATGGATAGAGTGAATCCATATATATGACTATGTATTACAGATTACTCTGAAGTGTTATCTGTTACATTATGCAAATTTATTTCATCTGCTCAGCCAGATTTATACTTATGAAGGCCAATATTTTCAAGTCATACACATCATAATGAGAGAATGAATATTATATTTAATAAATATTTTATCATTGATTGAAATGCAATACTGTTCATTTAACATAATATTTCTCATTAACATTTAGTCAGTAGTAACTGCAATATAAGAAGGAGACTTCAGGTAGTTAAAAACAGAAACAAAAACAATCAGCAAAATCCTGATTATTATATTTGGTTTTAATTTTATCCTTAGAAGCTAAGGTTATTCTTTAGCATATCATATATGTCATATTATCTTATTATTTTCTCATTATTAATTCATTCGGTTTGAATTTTATGTCCTTTTAAGTGGCACAAAGAGGGAGTCCCAGGTAGTGTTAATGGTAAAGAACATGCCTGCCAATGCAGGTGAAATATGAGACATGGGGAAGATCTCCTGGAAGAGGGCATGGCAACCCACTCCAGTACTCTTGCCTAAAGAACCCCATAAGCAGAGAAGCCTGGTGGGTTATGGTCCAGAGGATAACACAGAGTCAGACACAAGTGAAGCAACTTAACACAGCACACAGCACAGGAGGCATAAAACATGAATTATGATTTATATTGTGAATATATATTTATATTGTGAAATGTCTCCCTGACCTTCATCTGTGATATTTCTGAATGAAAACATTTTAACATTTTTTACTGGAAATGCTTACCTGCTTTTAATTCAATTTGCAATTATTAAAATACTTAGCCTGCATAAAAGCTACTTGTCATGGACAATTCTAACAAGTATACAGGGAGATAGTACAAAAATATGGATTTGAATCCTAACTTTACTTCTCAACTTATGAGGACTTTTTGGGTTATCATTTACAGAAGATTCACCCCAAACAGACTCAAGCAAAAATATAAAAAATAAAAGTGGAGGAGAGATTTATTAGTGGTCAAACTTTACTTACTGCCCAATCTAGGAATTCAAATGTTATAGTTAAATATTGGTTCTCTCCTTGTAGTAACTTAAATCTCATCCATTGGGCTCAATTTTCTGGTAAGCTCTGTTTTCATTAGACAATAACTAACAGCCTCTGGTTCATTTTTGAGTTCACTGGGATTAGAAAGAATATTTTGATACCTCAAATAACAGTTAGACTAATTTTTGGACCTAGGTCATGAACTCATATCTAAACCAAAAGCTTAAGCACAAGTGAAGCACTCTGACTGGCCAAGCTTAATTCATATGTCCACCCTACCCTCTTTTCCCCCACAAAAAAAAAGAAAAAAAAATTGACAAGGGTGCGAGTCAGTTCTATCTAAAGCCCACAGATGTGGTGAACTGAACCTGTGTAGTCATAGTTTCCAGAAGAAAGTTGCTTTAAAGTTATCAAAAGAAGTAGGCAAAAACAACATACACAATACAGCCGAACTGTTGTCTTTGTTACCTTAGGGAAGTTATTTAATTCTTTGGGTTTCATTTTTTAAAACTATCATATAACATCTACCTTCCAGAATTCTTATGATAGTTAAATAAGTTTTATATATGTACACATATATATGAATATATACATAAAACTATGTAATACATGTAAATATATATAACTTAAAATTGTTATATATAATAAGTATAATATATATTTAAGTTGTACATATGTATGTATATTTATATATTTTTTGTGAAATGATAAATATATAATGAATTCTCAATAAGCATTAGGTTTCTTTATTCATCCATATCTCCCTGCACTGCCTGCTCTTCTATCTTAATGTCAATTGTAAGGTGTAGCTTTATTTTGTCCAAAACATGATTATCTCTTGAAATTTGGATGAGCTTGTTAGACTATTCTTTCTTTCCTCATTAGCTTGCCTCCTTCCTTCTTTCTTTTCTCTGTATTCTCTTTCTGATATGTGCAATCATTACATTAGTTGATAAGAGCAAGCAGGATTCATTTTCTAACAAAGATCACATACAATCTGATTATAAAGATTAGTGGCAGTAATGTGAACAAGCACATTTAGCATTGCTCCTGTAATTTGAACAACTATAATATCAATTCTTTCTAAAGGAATGATTTCTTATTTTAATATAATATTATTTGTACTCATCCTAGGTCAATTCATGATAGTTTAAACTTAGCTTAAGACATTCACTGAGAAATGACCTAAATTAAATCAGTAATTCTTTCTGTGCCAGTGTTATTAGGTTCAATTACTTGAAGCCAGAGAATTAATATTAAGACTAACAATATAGCATTATATCTTAATGAGTTTGAAGTGTTAATATTGGCTAGAGTTATGTCATGAAACTAGTACACATTAATTGAAAAACTATGTTATAATCACACCCTGAATCAAATAGTCCAGACTCCTTGACAAGGACATGATTCAAAAGTAAAATTCCATGGCATCAACTGAGAGCACCTAAATGAACCTTGAAAAATTTCAGAGATCCATTAATTTTCTAACACAATTATGTGCAAATTCAAGCAGATTTTAAAGAACCATTGTCCATGCCTATGAGGTTTACTACAAAGAGAAAGATAGAAAGACAGAAAGCATAAAATAATTAAAATTTTAAAAAGATTTTTTTACTACACAAGTTGACTTATTGCATAAAATAATGTAACTTGAATTTTCACAGGGTATTTACCTATTGAATTTATTATTTTCCTGGACATTTGAATGTATATATTAGCAACTTGTTTCTTTGTATTACCTGTATACTTAAGGAGAACAACTTAATACTTTAGAAAATACACTGTTTTTAAGTGGAATGAAATCGCATTTGTTAAAAACTATAAAACTTGAAAACCCTGACATTAAATTGCTGAAATGCTTATGTTTAACTAAAAATGTACCTTAATCAAATCAAAATGAGCTATCCCTTTTATTTTTAAAGATGTTTGCAATCTCAGGCATTTAGAACATCAATTTTAAGCAATGGTTAGGCTGGTGTTTATTGATAGTACTCAAGGAAGGAGAGGGGTTTGTGATGAAAGAGGTGCTCCTTAGGAATTCCATTAAAAATGTCATTAGTTGTTCTAAAAAATTTGTATAATTGCCAAATTTCTCTCCCTCTGTCTCTATTTTTTTTACAAAAAAATTCTATTTTGGTAATTTGTACCACCTGTTTTGTTATCCTATATCTCTTATTTTTTTTTTACTTTTTGGTTTTTTATTTTTAAATCCTACATGCTAGTATATTTCCTTGCTTTTGTCTTCCAAACTGTCTATTAATTTTAAAAAGTGTTCTGGAATTTTTTTTTTAAGTTGTAAAAATCAGAATTGCCAAGTCAATCTTGAAGAACATATCTGGTGTGTTGATAAACCTAGTATAAAACCACAATAATGAATATAGTGTGATAGCAACATAAGAATAGAGAGAAATGAGAGTCCAAAAAGAGGCCCACACAAAAATGGACATTTGATTGATGACAGTAGTAGCACTGGAGTGTGATTGAAAATGGATTATGTTTTCATTATCAATAACTTGCTGAAAATACTGAATATTCACGTGAAAAATTCTTGACTCTGATATCGTATTGCAGATCAAAATGTGACAAGTTGTAATGCGTCTGCTGCTGCTGCTGCTAAGTCGTTTCAGTCGTGTCCAACTCTGTGCAACCCCACAGATGGCAGCCCACCAGGCTCCCCCGTCCCGGGGATTCTCCAGGCAAGACCACTGGAGTGGGTTGCCACATGAAAGTAAAAAGTGAAAGTGAAGTTGTTCAGTCGTGTCTGACTCTTAGCGACCCCATGAACTGCACCTTACCAGGCTCCTCTGTCGATGGGTTTTTCAGGCAAGAGTACTGGGGTGGGGTGCCATTGCCTTCTCCGTGTAATGTGTCTACAAGAAAACAAAAAGAAATCTTAATGACATAAGGATGTGTGAAGCTTTTTTTAAGAGGACATGAAAAGTACAAATAGGAGAAAATTGGTAAACTGATCTAAGTTAAACATCAAGATTTTTTGTTCCTCCAAAGATATCACTGAAAGAGTAAGACTTCAAGCACAAATTGGGAGAAGATATTTGCAACATTAATGTTTGACAGAGAAATCATGCCCTGTATATTTATAGATAAAATTCCTATAAATCACTAAAGGACTTACCTGGTGGTCCATCGGTTAAGACTCCATGTTTTCACTGCAGGGATGCAGGTTTGATCCTTGGTCTGGAATCTAAGATTCCACATGCCCTGTGGTATGGCCAATAAATAAATAAATAAATGAGAGTAAACTCTTATAAATCACTAAGAAAAAGATGAAGCAGCAAATATCTTGACTAGATACTTTACAAACGACACCACTGAAATTACTAAGTATACTGACTAATACTACATTCATTAGTCATTAAGGAGATGCAAATTAAAACCTAATGTATTACTACTATATACCTATTGCATGCATGCTGCATGCTAAGTCACTTCAGTCATATCCGACTCTTCACGACCCCAAGGACTATAGCCTGCCAGGCTCCTCTCTCCATGGGATTCTCCAGGCAAGAATACTGGAGTGGGTTGTCATTTCCTTCTCCAGGGGATCTTCCTAACCCAGGAACTGATCCTGTGTCTGTTAAGTCTTCTGCACTGATGGACAGGTTCTTTACCACTAGCCCCACCTGGGAAGCCCATTAGGACTGCAGAAATGAAAAGGCTGGCACCAAGTGTTGACAACAATGAAAAGCAACTGCTAGAGAATGTAAATGATTAGAACCTTTTTGGAAAGCAATTTGGAAGTATCTACTGAAATTGAATGTTTGCATGGGCTCTAAAGCAGCAGGTCTTCTTCCAGGTATAAGTGCAACAGAAATGTGTATATTTGTAAACTGAAAGACAAATTCAATGATGTCCATAGCAGCAATGATGTCCATAGCAGCACAAGTTCAATGATGTCCAAATAAACCTAAAAATGAAAGCAAGTTAAACATGAGTAGAATTAATAAGTTATGGTATATTCATATATAATGGATCACTATTTAGCAATGAAAGTGAACCAATCACTGAGCAATGTAACATGAAATACTACTACAAAGTGTTGAGCAAAAGAAGCCAGTCACAAGAGTTTTACTCTATAAACACATATTTATATAGTATAAACACATATTTATACAGTATAAGTGTTTATACAAAATAAGTGTTTACTGTATAAACACATGTAAAAAAAATAGGCAGAACTATTTAGCAAAAGTAATTATATTTGCTGCAAAGGGAGAGCCAGACTGGAAGTGAGGATGACTGGAACTTCTGTGGTACTTATAATATTCTGTGCGTATGTGCCTAGTCGCTCTGTCTCCCTGAGCTCAGTCTCTCCCTCCTCACTCCAGTTTGCGAAACCACTTTGGTTCTTTAGCCACTGCACTTCCATCTGTACTGATTTTCCAGAAAATATTTGAAATCTCTCAGATTTTATCATCTTTCACTGATGTAAATTTATATCTTTAAAAAATCAATTTACTAGCATTTTTATAGTGTCTTTGGAAAGAGAGCATAAATGTATGGACTTAATTTTTAACTTTGAATCACAAGGCATATAAGCATATCCTTAAACATATATGTGTTGCATGCATATGTGTGTATTATAGTTAAAAGAGCGCTGTGATTAGAGTAAAAAGATAAACCTGAATTAACTTTCACTACTACTGTATATCAAGTAGTTGACCTCTGCCAAGTACATAATAGCTCTGAGCTTAATTTGTTAACCTGAAACATAGGGATCTGAAACATGTTAATCTAAAACAAAGAATACATTACATAAATTTTGAAATATTGCATTGTTGTGAATGATTTGTTATTTTTATTTTTATTGAAAACAATGAGTATCATTATCTTCTTAAACAAAAATATAGAAAGTATTCTATCCTACAATTAAAAAAAATCTTGGTTCACGTTCAAGGCAGCAGTAATTAATGATTCATCCAGATTTTATTCTTGCTAATAATACTAATTATAATAATAAAGTTATTCTATCTATATATAATAGTTTCAAAGAAGTTAATAAAATATAATAAATTATAGCCTCCCTATTTCTATTCAGGCTATTCAGTTACCTTTGCATGTTGCATAGTTCTTAAGACTAAAATAAATGTATTATATTTTTTAACTTAGAAGATTGTTAGCATGAGAATTAAAAAATATGCACACACTTAATCATGAATAATGTGGTGATTTTGTACTGTTAATTTAGCTAAAAAATGGAACTATGCTTCCAACAATTCTGTTCTCTGTGTGATTCTCACAAGAAATACCTACGTAATTTGGGAGGCAGAAAAGAAGCAGCATCCCTGTGTAGGCTTGGCAGATTACTGTTGGTTGTGGTGCTGCAAACCTAAGTGATCACTCCTTTGCTTAAAATATTTCAGTGACTTTCCAGGCTTTTTAGATATTGTGTAAAATCTTGTGTAAGGATTATAATACTATATAAATAAATTACATATCTCTAACATTTTGCTTTGAATTTCTCCTCCAATTAATTATTATACTCCAAATGGTAACCCACTCCAGTATTCTTGCCTGGAGAATCCCAGGGACAGGGAAGCCTGGTGGTCTATGGGGTCGCACAGAGTCGGACACGACTGAAGCGACTTAGCAGCAGCAGCAGAGTAGGAAACGATGGCGCTCCACTCCAGTACTCTTGCCTGGAAAATCCCATGGACGGAGGAGCCTGGTGGGCTGCAATCCATGGGGTCGCTAGGAGTAGGACACGACTGAGCGACTTCACTTTTCACTTTTCACTTTCATGCATTGGAGAAGGAAATGTGTTTTTGCCTGGAGAATCCCAGGGACGGCGGAGTCTGGTGGGCTGCCGTCTATGGGGTCGCACAGAGTCGGACATGACTGAAGCGACTTAGCAGCAGCAGACAACCTATATTTAATTTAGCATTTTGTCACCTCATGTTCTAACCTACACATACCTGCTGGTCCTTCTACCTGGAAAGATCCTTTCCTCAGTTTTGGTCAGTCTCACGCCTGTAGAATTCTTTAGCACTGAGCTCAGGAAAGACTTTCTGGCTCCCCACCCCATAAACCAGATTCTGTTCCCTTATTATACAATTTATAGCTTCCCTTTATGGTACTTAGCACAATCATAATGGGGAAAAAATGGTATAATATTTGTATTAAATCTCCTTCCTCACTGGAAGCTAAATTGAACAGGAACTGTGTTCTATAGCAACATATTTGTTAAATAAACAAATGAATGAAGAATTCAAGTCTACTCAGGATACTCATAATTGTTAAAAGTAGAACAATACATAGTATTTCTCATAATGTTGCATTATATAAAAATACTAGAAAAATAACTTAAAAGAAACAAAAATTAACTACTAAAAATATGAATGTCTGCTATTTGTCTCTCTGTATACACAAACACACATATAAACATATTCTAAAGTTCTGATACAATTAAATTTAAGAAATAATCTACATTTCTGTAAGGAGACAAAATAAAGTCACAATGAGAAAAATAAGATTTTAAAACAAATATGCCAATAATTTCCAAAAGAAAATGAACAAAACAATAGCAAAAACTCATACCAATTGTTTTCTAGTTCAAATTTTATACTATTTTTATAGTATTATACCTGTATGAACTCCATAGCATTAAACATGTTAATTAGCTTATTAAAATTAAATAAATGAGCCTGTTACAGTGAAGTATCAATCACGAAAAAGTTTATGAAATAATACCTTTTGAGCACACAAACTTTGTTTTTAAGTACTATGTTTGAATATTTATTTCTGTTTTCAAGTTCAATAATGCAACAATCTTCAATAAGCTGTGTTTGTGGATCTCACATCAGTTTCCAATTAAAAACATATTATAAACATTTCCATTATAATAAATTCTACTACATGACTCAAACTTCACCAAAGATGTGAATGTAAAGAATCATAATATGGTTTTTTTATTTCCAAGACTCTGTATTAAAATAAGAAATACTATGACTTCTGTACTGGAGAAACTAATAAATTGTCACTGGCAATGGGATAATTTATAATTAGGCCAACAGTTCATGAAGTAAGAAAAATGCAACTATTTTAATGAAAGTTTTCAAAATGCAATTTTATAATAAATAGTGACAAAACTGTATTTCTCAATGAAAAGGTACCCCCCAAATCCCTCAGAATCAAATGAGAGAAATTCTTATAAATACATATTATCTCTGTGTTGCTTATATAAACAGTTTAGAGCCTTTATATGACTCATTTAATACAATCCACTGGATTATCCTTTCTCTGATACCTCTTCTTTATTAACCAGGATCCTTGTCAAGGCACTGATTCAATGCAATGAATTTCAGTGACTGAACAATAAAGTTTGCCACCATTAATTATGATCCACAGATAGGAGATTCTTCATGAAGATCCTTATTTGTCTGACAGTGAAGTTTGAGATCTAATTGATGGGAATGTATACATTGAATGATTTGATAAATATTTTTATTGATCAAGAATAGTGTGATAGTAACTATCTTAACAACAGTGACTCCACTATAATTTACTAATAACTGTTGTTAGTCTAGAAGTGCCAATTTATTGAATCAGCGACTGAATTGCAGGTATTCAATAAATAATTTTTGAGCATCCAACATTTGTTAGACAATATTCTAAGTCCCAGAAATATAATACTGAGCTAGACTGAAAAGTTACCTTTCAGAATATACTTCCAATATAATAGCATGCAGACAGAAAGTTTGCAGAATATTGTAAGATAAGTGAAAGAATTAAGTGTAGACAAAAGAAAATAATTGTTAAGTGTAGTTTTAAATTTTGTTTGTAGAATTATTCAGAGTGGTTTTCCCAGAATATTTTTTTTTCAGTTTTTACATATAGTTTTACATGAGATTTTTATTATGCTTACTATATGTATATAGACACACACACACATATATATATACACTCATTCTAATTAAAATATAGTTTTGGATGGATCACATCATATGCATTGTCTATCCTTGATACACCCTTGAATGTGGAAATATAGAGTATACTTAATAAGTTCATTTGTTAACTTGAATTTAAATGCTTACAGTTCTTGGGTAAATATTGAAAACCAGAGAGGTGTTTGCAAAATTACTTATGTAGCTAAATACTATATTAATACATTAGCTATATGGATCTATAGCCTTGGACAATGTAATACTAGAATTGTCTTTTTCTTTAAAAGAAGGTTAAGAGCAGGAATAGAGGTGGCTAAAGGACAAAATTTAGCTAAATTGTGGAGAACTGGAATATAAAAGATTCACCCAAGACAAGGGAAGATACTGAACTTGGAGAATAGGGCTGATTCAGAAATGATAATGGGAAGGTCAGGTCAGAAAACTGTAGTATCTAGTAGGGGCTTGAGGAGTGTTGAAGCAAGATTTCAAAACCAGGAGGAAAAAAATCTATGACAAATAATTCATGATTAATATTGGAAGCCTAATAGATCTACATTTTGGGTATTAGCTACCTTTGAAATGTACTTTTAAAAATTAATTTAATTTGAGGATGATTGATTGTGTTGGTTTCTGCTGTACAACAATGTGAATCACTAATAAGGATACACACATCCTCTCCCTCTATGCCTCACTCCCATACCGCCACCCGTCTAGGTTGTCAGGGAGCACTGAGCTGAGCTCCCTCTGTTATACAGCAGCTTCCCACTAGCTATCTATTTGACACATCAGTTCAGTTCAGTTCAGTCTCTCAGTCGTGTCCGACTCTTTGCGACCCCATGAATCGCAGCACGCCAGGCCTCCCTGTCCATCACCAGCTCCCGGAGTTCACTCAGACTCACGTCCATCGAGTCCGTGATGCCATCCAGCCATCTCATCCTGGGTCGTCCCCTTCTCCTCCTGTCCCCAATCCCTCTCAGCATCAGAGTCTTTTCCAATGAGTCAACTCTTCGCATGAGGTGGCCAAAGTACTGGAGTTTCAGCTTTAGCATCATTCCTTCCAAAGAAATCCCAGGGCTGATCTTCTTCAGAATGGACTGGTTGGATCTCCTTGCAGTCCAAGGGACTCTCAAGAGTCTTCTCCAACACCACAGTTCAAATGCATCAATTCTTTGGCGCTCAGCCTTCTTCACAGTCCAACTCTCACATCCATACATGACCACAGGAAAAACCATAGCCTTGACTAGGCGGACCTTAGTCGGCAAAGTAATGTCTCTGCTTTTGAATATACGATCTAGGTTGGTCATAACTTTTCTTCCAAGGAGTAAGCATCTTTTAATTTCATGGCTGCAGTCACCATCTGCAGTGATTTTGGAGCCCCAAAAAATAAAGTCTGACACTGTTTCTACTGTTTCCTTCCCCATCTATTTCCCATGAAGTGATGGGACCAGATGCCATGATCTTCGTTTTCTGAATGTTGAGCTTTAAGCCAACTTTTCACTCTCCTCTTTCACTTTCATCAAGAGGCTTTTTAGCTCCTCTTCACTTTCTGCCATAAGGGTGGTATCATCTGCATATCTGAGGTTATTGATATTTCTCCCAGCAATCTTGATTCCAGCTTGTTATTTCTTCCAGTCCAGCATTTCTCATGATGTACTCTGCATATAAGTTAAATAAGCAGGGTGACAATATACAGCCTTGACGTACTTCTTGTCCTATTTGGAACCAGTCTGTTGTTCCATGTCCAGTTCTAACTGTTGCTTCCCGACTTGCATACAGATTTCTCAAGAGGCAGGTCAGGTGGTCTGGTATTCCCATCTCTTTCAGAATTTTCCACAGTTTATTGTGATCCACATGGTAGTGTATATATGTCAAAGCTACTTCCTCATGAGTCAATAGAGAAGATAAGTTAAAGGGTCAATTGGAAGAAGGTAGTATTCAATATCTAGTGTACTTAAACTGACCTATGTGTAACATTCATGGTTTTACAATATTCAGAGTAGTGATTTCTGACTCATCTAGGAAAGGAATTATTCTGGATGTTACTTTTTCTAGATATTTAGGGCTTGACCTTTTATGTGATGGAGTTTTAAATATTTTTCTTTAAAATACCTTGTGTATTTTAAACATGTTTGGGAACTCATGTACACTCGTGGTGGATTCATGTCAATGTATGGCAAAACCAATACAGTATTGTAAAGTAAAATAAAGTAAAAATAAAAATTAAAAAAAATACCTTGTGTATTAAAGAGTACAATAGTGGATGGTCTTTAGAGTCTACAGATTAGGGTTTGAGTCTCTGTTTAGCTCCAAGATCTTTGATAACTCTTAACTTCAGTCTTATTACTCACTTAAACTTACTTTTTGGAATGTTACTGGATATACGTATTCCCATAATCACTTACATAAAGGTACTATACAAGGTGTTATGTTTAAATCAGTTGAAGAGATATTTATTGAACACTTTCTGTTTTAAGACTTAATTTAGGCACTGCTGCTAAGTTGCTTCAGTCGTGTCCGACTCTGTGCGACCCCATAGACGGCAGCCCACCAGGCTCCCCCATCCCTGGGATTCTCCAGGCAAGAGCACTGGGGTGGGTTGCCATTTCCTTCTCCAATGCATGAAAGTGAAAAGTGAAAGTGAAGTCACTCAGTCGTGTCTGACCCTCAGCGACCCCATGGACTGCAGCCTTCCTGGCTCCTCTTTTCATGGGATTTTCCAGGCAAGAGTACTGGAGTGGGGTGCCACTGCCTTCACTAAGAGGGCTAAATAAATAATATAGAGCTAGAAGAAGGCAATGGCACCCCATGGACTGTAGCCCATGGACTTTGTGACCCCATGGACTGTAGCCCACCAGGCTCCTCCATCCATGGAATTTTCTAGGCAAGTGTACTGGAGTGGGTTGCCATTTCCTTCTTCAGGGGATCTTCCTGACCCAGGGATCGAACCCGGGTCTCCCGCATTGCAGGCAGATGCTTTACCATCTGAACCACCAGGGAATCTCTAATATGTTTTATAAGATTCTAATTTTTCAGTTTGAAGCTCCAGAGTCTTCATTTTTAACAAACTACATGATACTGAAATAGATGTTCTATGAACCACCTTTTGAATAATATTGAATTAGGTGGGAAGCTATTTCCAAGTTCTAATTTTAGGGAATTAGCACTTTTCTGTGATTAGTATATGCAATGGTGTTTTTAACACCACGAGGAAACCATAAAGTGATTTTCTCACTTCCAGGAGGAAAATCGTGCTAGTTGATTTTCTGATTAATCTTTAAAATTGTCTACCTATTAAATAGTAAAAAGAGAATTTAGTTATATGCACAATTCAGTAAACAACAAGACTTGAAATATAATCTTCAAAGAACAGAGCTGTATCCTTTATATTTCAGTAATCCTAACATCCAGTAGCCTTTTAGCAGAAATCATATTTTTAGAATGAAAGATAACTGAGTAATAACAATTATCCAGATATATGAGGTAAAATTATAGTTGGTATACTCTGAAAAACTCTCCCTTTTGCTTTTGTGAATGAATAAAAATCAAAATAATTAATATATGTTAAACATTCTCACTCTAAATAGGAATATTTCTGGTTAAAATTTCCTGTGTGTCAAAATTTTGAGTTAGAGAAGAACTTAGAAATCATTCTTTCACCTTTAAAAAAATAAAAACCTTTATTTTTGGCTGTGCTTGCTCCTTTTTGCTGTGTGGGCCTTTCTCTAGTTGTGATGAGCAGAGACTACTATCTAGTTGCATTGCACTGGCTTCTTAGTGCAGTGGCTTCTCATTATGGAGCATGGGCTCTAGGGTGCATGGGCTTCAGTAGTCGCAGCCGACGGGCTCAGTAGTTGTGGCTCCCAGGCTCTAGAGCACAGGCTCAACAGTTGTGGCGCACAGGCGTCATGTGGGATCTTCCCGGATCAGGGATCAAACCTGTGTCTCCTGCATTGACAGGCAAATTCTTTATCACTGAACCACCAGGAAAGCCCATTCTTTCATTTTTAAAAACCCATGAGAAGGAACCTTCAATTCACTTGTATTATGATAAATCAGCATATGAAACCTAAAAATATATAAGCTTCCCCTTAAAAAGTTTGAAACCTAGAATTAATCCCACAGGCAATACTAGATCACCCAAAGCAGGTGGTGAGAAAATAATCTGAAATTTAAGTAATACCACCAAACTTTCTATGTATCTTACTATAGTTATATAGCACATGTAAAGGGAGGATTTTTATACTCTTCACTAGTCTAGAACTATATATCTACAACAAAAGTCTAAGTAAGTACTAGATTTTGTTCATAATGGGGTTGAAAGCACACAAATTAACTTCTTGTCTGTTAAACTATAGATGCTAAGGGAATGTTGGTATTTCAGAGATACAAAACTGGCATATTCATTTTGGATTTTATGGTTACATCAACCTTAAAGTTAATGATTTCTTGTCTTTATGGTTGCCAACAACTGTTGTTAGATACATATTTGATGAGTACATGAATTAACAACTGTGTACACTTCATACACAAACATGCATACATAATCAGCTCATTGGGATAGTGCCTGAAGCAAAGTTCCCTTTAATAATATTTCTTCCTTATTATTTGTAACTAAAATATAGTCATGTTATGTCAGGAAAATTGGTATCCTTAATTACTAGTAAATGAAATTATAGGGAAATTTGCCATTCAGTTACCTAATTGCTATAATTAAATACATATTCTCTATAGTTGTCTACTAGTGAAAATTGAGGGTAGGCTGTAGAACTATTTGAAACCCAAGAAATAAAAATGATAATTTTATTTCTATTGAATTAAAATAACCTTTGGCATTAAAGATATTTTCGGGTAAAAACATGATCTTAAATAATAACAATCAAAAGGGAGGAACACAATGCTTCATTTTGTTTGAAGGAGTCTGTGGATTGCTCTAGGCTACTCATTTAAGTTATAGACTACAAAATTACATAAATCTCTGTTCTATTTTCTTGTGAATCTTATTTTTTTTCCTCCTACGTATGTGTAAATAAGTAGCTTTTAAGCACTGTGAAAAATCTTTTCCGAAGAACAAATAAGAAAAGATCAGTATTGGGTATATTAACACCATCCAGTAACTTGATAGTTAGATGTAGTATCTCACAGACATCACATGAACCTGTAAATTTAGACTCTGAAATAAGAAGTTGACATTCAGTTTGCTCAAGAATGACTTCACATTTTAAATAGAACTTCAGTTCAATTCAGTTCAGTCGCTCAGTCATGTCCGACTCTTGGCGACCGCATGGACTGCAGTACTTCAGGCCTCCCTATCCATCACCAACTCCGGAGTTTACTCAAACTCAAGTCCATTGAGTCGGTGATGCAATCCAGCCATCTCATCCTTTGTCATCCCCTTCTGCTCCTGCCTTCAATCTATCCCAGCATCAGGATCTTTTCCAATGAGTCAGTTCTTTGCATCAGGTGGCCAAAGTATTGGAGTTTCAGCTTCAGCATCAGTCCTTCCAATGAATATTCAGAACTGATTTCCTTTAGGATGAACTGGTTGGATCTCCTTGCAGTCCAAGGGACTCTCAAGAGTCTTCTCAAACACCACACTTCAAAAGCATCAGTTCTTCAGTGCTCAGCTTTCTTTATAGTCCAACTCTAGCATCCATACATGACTACTGGAAAAACCATAACCTTGACTAGACCAACCTTTGTAGGCAAAGTAATGTCTCTGCTTTTTAATATGCTGTCTAGGTTGATCACAGCTTTTCCTCCAAGGAGCAAGCATCTTTTAATTTCATGGCAGCAGTCACCATCTTCAGCGATTTTGGAGCCCCAAAAGCAAGATCTCTCACTGTTTCTGTTGTTTCTCCATCTACTAGCCATGAAGTGATGGGACTGGATGCCAGGATCTTAGTTTTATGAATGTTGAGCTTTAAGCCAACTTTTTCACTCTCTTCTTTCACTTTCATCAAGAGGCTTTTTAGTCCCTCTTCACTTTCTGCCATAAGGGTGGTGTCATCTGCATATCTGGGGTTATTGATATTTCTCCCGGCAAACTTGATTCCTGCTTGTGGTTCATCCAGCCCAGCATTTTGCATGATGTACTCTGCATGTAAGTTAAATAAGCAGGGTGACAATATACAGCCTTGATGTACTCCTTTTCCTATTTGGAACCAATCTGTTGTTCTGTGTCCAGTTTTAACTGTTGCTTCTTAACCTGCATACAGATTTCTCAGGAGTCAATTTAGGTGGTTTGTTATTCCCATCTCTTTCAGAATTTTCCACAGTTTGTCATTGTCCACACAGTCAAAGTCTTTGGGATAGTCAATAAAACAAAAATATATGTTTTTCTGGAACTCTCTTGCTTTTTGATGATCCAGTGGATGTTGGCAATTTGATCTCTGGTTCCTCTCCCTTTTCTAAATCCAGCTTGAACATCTGGAAATTCTTGGTTTGTGTCGAAGCCTGGCTTCTTAAAAAGCGTAAAAGCCTGGCTTCTTAAAAACTCATGACTTTGTTTTTCAGTTTTATATCTATAATCTAGTTGATCCAGTTGGCACTGGTATTCGTATATGGTGCAGAAGTGGCCAAGACCCATTATGGTTTATATGGCTATCCCATTGAACCAACACCGTTCTTTGCAAAGAACGTACTTTTCCACCGCTTTGTCTTGAATTATTTATCATAAATCAAGTTCTCACATACATGTTCTGGATACCTTAATCTGATTCATTGATCTGTTTAAATTTCCTGGTATCAAAACCCCAAATGTTTTTCATATGAGAACATTGTAATAAAACATTATTTTTATTACTACACATTTTTCAACTTTGTTTTCTTCAAGATTGTCTTAATAAATCTTAGCCCTTTAGACTTAAAATAATTTTTAGAATAATATTGTTAATGTTAAAAACTTGTTTGGGCATTTTTTTGATTGCATTGAATGCACAGATAATTTGAGGTGAATGACTTATTCCCATGAATCTGAACATATTCTGGGAGATAGAGAAGGACAGGGAAGCCTGGTGTGCTGCAGTCCCTGGGGTTGCAAAGAGTTGGACATAGTGACTGAAGAACAACAAGACTTATTTCCAGTATTTAATTCTATCCCCTCACAGATATTTAATTTCAGTATTTAAAAGTACTGTATTTTTTGTTAAAATTTATTTCCAAGTATTTAAAGGGTTTTTTTAAAATTCTTCTTTTAGATAACATCTTTTAAGAATTTTACTCTAAAGTTTATTCTAATATGATGTGAAGAATTGGAAAGTGTTATTTTTTTCCCCTGAGAAACAGTTGGTATATAATCAGTGTATTGCTTTCTTGACTATTTGCAAGGATTCCTCAGAGAAGCCATTCAGGCTTGTAGTTGTATTTCTGGGAAGATTTTCTTCTCTTTTTGAAAAAAGGGTTCAAATTCCTTAATGCCATGATAATCAAAATTAGTGATTTTTCAAATTTTTTTCTACTTTAATTCAAATTAAAATTTTTGATACACAGTTATTTGAAGTGTATTAATGTGTTTTTAATATCTGTGGGACTTACAATGCTGACCACCTCTCATTTTTGTTGCCTTTTTTCCTCTCTATTTCTCCCTTCCTCCTTCCCTTCTCTCTCTGTCTTTTCTCCTTCACTACCTTCTTCTACTGTGCTTCTTCCTCCTTCTCCTCCTCCTTCTCTCCTATCTCCACTACTTTCTCCTTACATTTTAGAGATTTGTTACTTTTTCTAAGAATCAATTTTGTCATTGTCAATTTTTCCATATTGTGCATTTCTTTTCTATTTCAGTTTTTATTGTTCTTAACTTTATTTGACACCTTCTTTTAATTTCTTTTGGATTTTATTGATTTTAATGCATTTTTATTGATGCCAACCATTGTGTGTTTAAAAAAAAACTCTTTGGGGTTCTGCATGATGTTATGTTTCAAACGAGAATTTACTTTAGGCTAGGGAAAGATAATTTAAGTTCAAGCTAAGACTGAATTGACTAGATACAGGTTTTCAGCTTATTTTGTAAATTTCTTATCCTCTCTTAATATTATATTATATTATTAGTCAAGAGTTTCTACTGAAAATCCAAGGTGTTTACCATGGGGGCTTCATCTGGGTGGGACTTGAACTCCAGTTTCTATGTTTTCAGCTCTCTGTGACTGCTGGAAATCTGCTGTGCTCCTCAACTTGTAGGTGGCTGCTTGCAAGTTAGCAAATGCCTTACTCATAGAGGAAGAAAACAATTACATTTGGCTTCTCCTCAGAAACCATGCAAGTAAGAAATGGGTGGAATGAAATATTAAAGTGTTGATAGAAAAAACCTCCAACTTAGAATTCTGTACTCTGCCAGATTTTCCTTTGAAAGTGAAAAGGAAAGAACATATTCTCAAACAAAAATTGAGGGCATTTGCTGCCAGTAGTTCTGCTGGACAAGAAATATCAAAAATTCTTTAGAGGGAAGGAAATAAAATAGTCCAGTATCTATATAAAAATAGTGGACCTATGTACATAAAGAAAAGAAAATTAAAGAAAGATTAAACAAAGATAAAATAAAAATATTTTATTCATAGTTTTTAAATGTTTCCAATATTATCTGATAGAGTATTAACTATACTGAAAGAGAGAATAAATTTGGGGAACTGACATCATCTTACATCAAGAATTACTACAAAGCTATGGTAAACAGGGTTGTATATTACTCTTGCCTGGAAAACCCCATGGACAGAGAAGTCTGGTGGGCTACCGTCTGAACAACAACAACAACAACAGTCTTGGTTAAAAAAAAAAAAAAAAAAGAGAGAGAGAGAGAGAGAGATACATATCATGGACTAAAATGCAGTGCCCAGAAACAGACCCATATGAATACAGTCAACTGATTTTTGAAAAATAATGAGAGGCAATGAAATGGAGACGAGATAATCTTTTAAACAAATGCTGCTGGAACAACTAGATGACTGTATATAAAAAGCAAATCCGGACACAGACTTTACACCCTTCACAAAAATTGACCCCAAATAACTAATTGTAAAATGCAAAACTGCAATACTTCTAGAAGTTGAATATTAGAAAATCTAGATGACCTTGTGTTTTGTGATAACTATTAAGATACAACACCAAAGGCATGATCCACATAAGAAATATTTGATAATTTGGATTTCGTTAAAATTAAAACTTCTGGTCTGTGAAAGACAGTGTCAAGAGAATTAGAAGACAAATCACAGACTGGAATAATATTTTCAAAAGACCCATTTGATAAAAAACTATTATTCAATTTATATAAAGAACTTCTAGAACTCAACAATAAAGGCACAAATAACCTGATTAAAAACAGTCAAAAGACCTTAACAGACATCTCACCAAAAAGAGGTACAGATGGAAAATAAGCATATGAAAAATGTTCCACACTGTATATCATTGGGAAAATGCATATTAAGACATCAACAAGATTCTACTAAGTAGGTATTAGAACGACCAAATTCCAGAACATCAAAAGCTGGACAAAGATGTGGACAACAGTTGAAAACAAAATGGTCCAGCCATTTTGGAATAGTTTGGTGACTTCTTACAAAACTAAACATACTCTTACCATATGATCTTTGGAATTTACTTAACGGAGTTGAAAAGATATGTCTACACAAAAACTTGAATATGGATATTGATAGCAACTTTGTTCATAATTGCCAAAACTTGAAAATAATGAAGATGTCTTTCAGTAGGTGACTAGATAAATTAACTTTGGTGTATCTAGGCAATGAAATGTAATTCAAGGCTAAAAAGAAATGAACTATTAAGTCATGAAAAGACATGGAGGAACCTTAAATGTATAATAGGAAATAAAAGAAGTCAATCTGAGAATGTTAAATACTATATGATCCCAATTATATGACATTCTGAAAAAGCAAAACTATGGAGACTGTAAAAAGATCAGTGATTTCTAGGGGGTAGGAACAAAGAGGGGAATGTATAGGCAGAACACAGAGGATTTTTAGGGCAGTGAATATAATCTGTGATACTATTATGGTGGATACATTCAATACTAAAATCGTCCAAATGTATAGATTGCACAGCACCAGGAGTGACTCTAATGTGAACTATGGACTTTTAGTCACTATGATCTGTCAATGTAGTTTCATCCATAGCAAAAATGCAGCAGTCTAGTGGGAAATGTTGATAATTGGACAATTGAGAGACTATCTGTATGTGGGGCAGAAGTATATGGGAAATCTTTAATCTTCCTCTCAATTTTGTTGCAAATAAAACTGCTCTAAATAAAAATCTTTAAAAAAAAGGCATATCCACTAGTGTAATGACTTGCAATGTATTAGTCCACTATGTCTAGAAGCTCAAGTTTAAGCAAGTCAATTTAAGATGCTTTATTTGCCAATTTTAAAATGTAGCAATTCCAGGAGTTTGGAATATGAGGATAGCTTGGGTAAGCCATTAATATTTTCATACATTTCTTATAAATAGTCTTGTTTTGTGCACACTCAATAGTTAAAATAATTGGATTTACCTCTTGCTGACTTATTTTATTGTTTGCTTATTTATTTTATTGTTTGCTTATTTATCCTTATTTCTTTTAAAAAGTGTAGGTGTTCAGAAAGTTGATGTTAACTTTTTTCACCCTTTCCTTAACTTACACTCACAAACTTTCTTAGACAATAATCCATTAAAAGATGATCTAGTGAACACAGAGTTAAACACTACTCCTACAAAGGCTTCTTCTCAATTCACCAAATTCTATGCTGAAAGGGGGAAAATGCCACATCTGAAGTCTCAGCCATTTTTACCTAGAATAAGAATTCTGAGAAGTAATCCTTTCTCTTCCATTCTGGTATAGGAGAACTGAAAAAGGACTCCAGGGGGTGAATCTATATGGTTTTATGTGGAATATTTTTCAGGGGACAAAGTGCAGATCTCAATACAGATATTGAAATACCAAGAAAGAGATTTTCCATTTGCATAGTTGTTTGAATTCCTGAGAGCTTTGAATCTATAATTTAGTTCACTAAAATGGAAAAGTCTAATTTTGTGTCATTTTACTGATGAGGAACCTAAGGAGTAATTGTTGTTTTGTCCAATATAAGTAAAGATTAGAACTGAACACTACTGACACAATCTGATCTTTTTTCTGAAATAATTATACACTGAATATGGTGTACCTACTCACACACACCATTTTAACAGTATGTAGAATATTACACACAGAGATCCCCTAGGAGCTTTAAACTGGCAGAAAGCAATTCTTTAGCTTATTCTCTGTACTCACACTCAGTTTTGTTTTCCAAAGAAAATTCAGTGTTTTTGGAGTTTGTGGGTGTTTATAGAATTCTTTCATCCTATAAGATATTTCTAGTGGTTTTATTGTGGTCTTATCATTTCGAGGTTACACTATGATTCAAACAGCTCAGATCTTAGATAAAAACAAAGGATGAAAGGATGATTGCCCACACCACAGTTTAAACAAAAACTCTTAATAGAATCTGCACTATGCTTTGCCATAACACTTTTCAAATGTCTCGAAAACCACTAAACTAAGTCTCACTTTATGTATAAGCCACTGAGGAAGTCCATGAACAGGAAATTATCCTAAGGCTTGAGTTAAATGTTTTGTTTTAGAATACATATTTTGCAAATATATTATAAATAAATCTGTAAGAATTACTAGATTAAACTATTTTATGTTATTGATAAGTAGGGAAATAGTGATCATACCAGTCCCACAAATTAGGGATCAGTGCCCTATAAGAGGGGTCGGCAGGTTTCTATAGGACCATGGACTATGAGAGCTAAAAATGATTTCCCAAGTGGGCATAGTAAATAGTGGTGATTTTGTCATTGCAGAATCATCACCAGCCTTTGAAGCTATTTGGGAGGTGGTAACTCAGGCCTGTAGCCATGTGTATCCAAGCATGCTCCTGTTATTTTACACTCTATATTGATTGCCCATATGGCCTGAATTGAAATGGAATGGGAGAACAAACATAGGCATATTTTCCCAGCTGCTTGAATGATTCAGATTAGGTTCTTCAGCAAAAATGCTCTAGGCAGAAGTTGTAGGTCAATAGCCTTATATTCAAGTGCAAGAACTTTATCTGAGTGGGAGAAGACTTAAGGAGAAAAGGAAGGGATAAAAGCTCTTTTTTTTTTTTCTTTTTCATCTATCTCAGGGCCAAGCTACATTCTTGAAAATCTCTGCTTGTTCCTTCCAGGCCCTGGTACAGTCACTTCTCAAAATCACTACCTTATAGCCAGAGCTAGACATACCCAAGAGTGTATGCTGTGTTTTCATTGTCAGTATAATTTCAGCGACCATATCAGTTAGTGAAGGCAGACCCTCTCCGGCTGGAAGTGTAGAGATCCCTTCAAATATAATATCCCCTGCTGTGTGTTTCTGTGGCAATTTGCTTTTTCTGAAGAAAAACTCAATGTCTGCTTTCTGATCAACTGGCCTTTATTTCTACCTATAACATGGTACTGCTCTAGAGTAACAACTGGCTTAAGAGTTATTACAAAAACCTCCAGGATACTTACTTTGGGGGAAAAAAAAAGCTTCAATGACATTTTCATAAATCTGCTGCTTTACTACATAGAATTCTATAAATAGAGATGAAACACCGTGAGGATGGACAGGGAACTCTTTAGTATACTTGCAGAAGGAGTGATGGTTGGGAAGTAGGCTGGCACCTACATTATTTTTTAGCTAATTCATTTTATTTTTGGTTGCCCTGGGTCTTCGTTGCTGTGCCTGTGCTTTCTCTCGTTGCTTAGAGTGGGGGCTACTCTTTAGTTGCAGTGTGTGGGTTCTCACTGCAGTGGCTTTTCTTGTCGCTGAGCACAGGCTCTAGGTGAATGGGCTTCAGTAGCTGTGGCCTCAGAAGTTGTGGCCTGCTGGCTCTAGTGGGGGGCAGGCTTGAGGGCCCTGTAACGTGTTGGCTTCAGTAGTTGCAGCGCACAGGCTCAATAGTGGTTGGCACCTACTTTGTATTCACACTTTGATGAAGCTAATCCAAGCCTATGTTTCTATACGCATGATGTACTCAAAGATTTAGCGGGTCTGGTCCACTTCATTACAGAGGTTCCATATCATGGTACCAGTATTTATGGGTCATTGCTTGTTCCACAGCTATGACCTCCGTGGAGAATTTTCAGCCACATTGAATACTCCTATACTCACACCATCCTGACTTCAAATTCAAATTCATAAACATGAGGTTAGTATAGAAACTTTTTTTTGATGTTGTTGCTACTATTGTAGTTTTTAGGTAAACAGAAATTTCTCTGTTACTATGGACTAAGAATGTATTAATTTTATTAATTGTGTGTGAATTCAACCAAAGTTTCAAATATTTTACGTTGTTTGTCCTATTTAACCTTCAAAACATCACTACAAGATAGTGATGTGCATGGGTATATATGGGTATAATATATAATGTTTAAGTAAACTAAAGTCTAGGAGATTAAGAAAAGTCACAAGTTGGCAGAAACAGGATTGCAACTTTGGTCTATCTGTCTCTGTAGCCCAGTTTCCTGCCACCGTATCAAACTATTACATCCTATGAATAAACACACAAACATTCCTCAGCCTCCTAGAAAACTGAAGTATATTCAGCTAAGTTAGGATTTTTTATTTAGAAGTGGTAGCTGACTTGAGATCTCAAATTCTTAAGGTGCAAGGTGGAGTATAAGTAGATTATCAGCAGTTGCATGCTAGTAAATAATCAGCTCTCTGGGAGTAGAAAAAAATCAAGGTATCAAGCCCTGGCTTGTAGTGTTTGCTGGTTTCCCTGGTATAAATAGTCTCAGTGTGGCTGATTTCAAACTACCAAATGTACATGACTGATTAGATACCAGGAAGGGATTTCTGTAGCTAACTGTGTAGTGTTTCTATCAAATAGGTAAGGATAGACATAATTAACCTCAAAATACTAGTAGAATAGTAAATAGTGAATAATAATAAAGACCGGTAAAACATAGTAAAGGCCTCCCTGGTTGCTCAGATGGTAAAGAACCCACCAGCACTGCAGGAGACCTGGGTTCAACGATCCCTTGGAGAAGGCAGTGGCCACCCACTCAAGCAGTCTTGCTTGGAAAATCCCAAGGACAGAGGAGCCTTGCAGGCTGCAGTCCATGGAGTTACAAAGAGTCAGACACGACTGAGCAACTAACACACAGAAACACAACACATATACTCACACACACTCATAAAAACAGTAAAATAAATAGGAAACAATGAGTTGTAAGTATTCTAGTTCTATGATTTTAACATAATTTATTTCACTGTAATTTTATATAATTTAATTTTTAGTAATGCCTGTATTTAACCACTATATCATACAATTCCTGAAAATCTAACTATTGCCCTATATGGGTATGAGGCAGCTCCAGCACTCCATTGAATAAATAAAGTTTTATATTAATGTGAAAAAGATAGGTGTACTCTCAGCACAAGATCCAAGCATATAACATGAAACAATTAATTGAAGATGGCCTGGAGAAAATGGAACTAATTTTTTGCCTGCTGTGATTACTTCTTAGTCTCTCATATGTAAATATTCAGGTAGACATCATGAATAGAGCACTATGCAAAAATGAATCATACATTAAAATATCACAGAAAGTAGCATTTCCCCACTGCCCCAATTCTTCCTCAGAGATCATCCTTCCATTCTCTAACCCTTGTCTCAAAAATTGCTAACTGAAAAGACAGTGGTTTAGAGGGAGGGAACACTAAGTTTTAGCTTGGCTTTTTCCAATGACTCGAAGTGAAACACTGAGTAAACTGCATTCTCTATGAGACTGGGTTTACTAAATTATTAAGTGAGGGCATTCACCAGATGACCCTAAGGTCCCCTCCATCCCTAACACTGTGTGATTAATATCTCTCAGGATATTATTTGGCTGATCAGTTTGACTTTTGCTCACCATCGCAGAAGTTGAGCACAGGTCATCAATCAGATGGACACTCACAGTTTGCTTCTTTTTCTCCCATTGTTGTCTTCACAAATAGATCAGATCAAACATTTAGGAATCCAGTTTGATTTGTACTGCCCTGAATATAGTTCAGCAAAAAGAACGTCATGATACTACCTCTGTCTATTCCTAAGCATACTGTTTGCAATAATTCCCATCCTGATTAGTGGTAAGCACACCCCTGCTGGCCTGTGGAGGATTTAGATGAAATAAAGGTTTGAAAAATATGTCTGAATGACATTCAAGTTAAAAACCATTTCCTTAAGCTCAGGTGGTCACTAACATTAATGAAATATAATGTGCCACACCTGCTCATCTAATCTTAGCAAATATTATAGTAAATCCTTAGTAAATTCCACCAGCATTTAAGCAAGCAAGTAGGAAATTTGTTCCTTAAATCATATGACTGGATTTTCCCCTGAAATATCTCATTAGTCTTGAAAATATTCTTTCAAAAGGTTTAATTTCTTAGTTTTCTGTGATTCAAATAAGCTGATTTAATACAAATTATTTTTTCAACAATAAATTGAAACTAGTCCCAATAAGTACATTTAAAAACAAACAACTCATGTAAGATTTTAAAATAATGTGCAGTACTTTTATTGTTGTTTATTTAAAGTGCTTTGGCATGGAAATGAATTGGTTTATCCATTCCAGTTCACTATGGGGAACTGCTCATTTGAAAAGCAGGATAATCTCAAAACTTTTGAATGTAGCTATTTTAGCATAGTCAAAAAAGGCCAATCTAAATATAAAAACAGTTCCAGTATTTCTCTGTAAATCTATATTATACCATATTTACAAAGTAAAGATTGAAATTACCTGTTTTTTTATTTTCTTTAACATTTCATTTAATTCACTTAATCTATTTTCTTACCTGCTCTATTCATGACACTGAGGTAAGTGTTTCAAGAGATTAAAAACAACAACAACAACAAAAAACACACAACTCTCTCTGAAGAAAGTGGTGATGAGACAAATACAGAATAAAAAAGTACTTCCCTGTTAGCACATGACCTCTGGAAAATTTATTAAATATTTGAAACTTTATTTCCTATCCACAAAATGAGCATAATCTTGATATTTAAATCACATGTTTGATATGAGAATTATATGATGAATGTATCAAGAATATATTCTAACATTTCTTGGAACATAGTGTTGTCAAATATATAAGAAGTTGTTGGTTTATATTTGGAGAAGATAATGAGCATACATTTATATAGATCTAGTATCCTAGTGTGGAGAAGGCAATGGCACCCCATTCCAGTTCTCTTGCCTGGAAAATCCCATGGACGGAGGAGCCTGGTAGGCTGCAGTCCATGGGGTCTGGCACTACTGAGCAAATTCACTTTTGCTTTTCACCTTCATGCATTAGAGAAGAAAATGACAACCCACTCCAGTATTCTTGCCTGGAGAATCCCAGGGCCAGGGGAGCCTAGTGGGCTTCCGTCTATGGGGTTGCACAGAGTCAGACACAACTGAAGCGACTTAGCAGCAGCAGCAGTATCCTAGTGAATCCTAGAGTTCCCTTCCCACTCTCTTGCTTCTTAGTGAGTTTTCTGTTTGAGCTCTCAGAATTTCAGGTGAGAAAACAGGGGCTTATTTAATCCTGCTATTTGGCCCACAGTTGAGGTAGACACCTGGCCCAAGCTTGATTAACCCAATGCCTTCTCACAGAAATTTGAAATGATAATAAAGAATTTCCAGTGACTTTTGGCAGTGGAGCTGGAATGCATGGAGAACTGGAGCTACAGAGTTCCAGAAAGAAGCAGACTGCATGCAGAGAGATGGGTAAGCATTACAGAACCAAAACAGCAATCCTGGTTTCTGAACCCAGTTCTTAACCCCAGACCTTAGTGAGGGCCTCCTTTTTTCCCTACCTTCTGTGTTCTTCCGTAAATTTTATTTTTTCTTTAGATTTGTGAAGAGAATTTTGCTTATTTACCTAGACAATTCCCTACAATCTCTATGGTAAACAATAGTACCATGATTTGGAGTTTGTGTGTGCTAAGTCACTTCAGTCATGTCTGACTCTTTGAGACCTCATGGACTGTAGCCCGTCAGGCTTCTCTGTCCATGGGATTCTCCAGGTAAGTTGCCATGCATCTCACCAGGGGATCTTCCTGACCCAGGGATCGAATCTGTGGCTCTTAATGTCTCCTATATTGGAAGGCAGGTTCTTTACCACTAGTGCCACCTGGTTTGGTGTTTAAAGGACTTTAAATTGTGGTACGCTTACTCCTTGGAAGAAAAGTTATGACCAACTTAGATAGCATATTCAAAAGCAGAAACATTACTTTGCCGACTAAGGTCCGTCTGGTCAAGGCTATGGTTTTTCCTGTGGTCATGTATGCATGCGAGAGTTGGACTGTGAAGAAAGCTGAGTGCCGAAGAATTGATGCTTTTGAAGTGTGGTGTTGGAGAAGACTCTTGAGAGTCCCTTGGTCTGCAAGGAGATCCAACCGGTCCATTCTGAAGGAGATCAGCCCTGGGATTTCTTTGGAAGGAATGATGCTAAAGCTGAAACTCCAATACTTTGGCCACCTCATGTGAGGAGTTGACTCATTGGAAAAGACTCTGATGCTGGGAGGGATTGGGGGCAGGAGGAGAAGGGGACAACAGAGGATGAGATGGCTGGATGGCATCACTGACTTGATGGATGTGAGTCTGAGTGAATCCGGGAGTTGGTGATGGACAGGGAGGCCTGGCGTCCTGCGATTCATGGGGTCTGAAAGAGTCGGACACGACTGAGTGACTGAACTGAACTGAGCTGAAACTGTGGTACAGTAATTTGAGGGAGGCTGTTTCAGGTTACACAGATGGCAATGCCTCTTCCAACGAGGTGATATTCCTAAGATCAAAGCCTGTGGGAATATGCTCTGAAGCAGCCACTGTAGATGTTCTTGCTCCCTACAACTGAAAATCTTTGTCCAGTGGAACTTATACAACTTTATTTTGTTTCTGGGAGTAGGGGATTCAGAATGCAAAAAGGATCAGATCTATATCAGCCAGTATTTATTAATGACCTAATGTATCCAGGGCATAAGTGTTTCCCTGGTGGCTTAGATGGTAAAGAGTCTGCCTGCAATGTGGGAGACCTGGGTTCAATCCCTGGGTTGGGAAGATCCCCTGGAGGAGGATGTGACAACCCACTCCAGTATTCTTGCCTGGAGAATTTTGTGGACAGAGTAGGCTGGCAGGCTGCAGTCTACAGTGTTGCAAAGAGTTGGACACAACTAAGCAACTAACTTTCACTTTCATATGCAGGGCATGATGTTAGGCCCTGGGTGAATAGTAGTGAATAATGAATGTCCCTGGTGGCTCAGAGGTTAAAGTGTCTGCCTCCAATGCGGGAGACCTGGGTTCGATCCCTGGGTCGCGAAGATCCCCTGGAGAAGGAAATGGCAACCCACTCCAGTATTCTTGCCTGGAGAATCCCATGGACGGAGGAGCCTGGTAGGCTGCAGTCCATGGGGTCACTAAGAGTCAGGCATGGCTAAGCCACTTCACTTTGACTTTTCACTTTCATGCATTGGAGAAGGAAATGGTAACCCACTCCAATATTCTTGCCTAGAGAATCCCAGGGATGGGGGAGCCTGGTGGGCTGCCGTCTATGGGGTCGCACAGAGTCGGACACGACTGAAGCGACTTAGCAGCAGCAGCCCAGTGACACAGGGAGAATAAACAAAGGGGGTAGTGAATTTAGAATTCACTTATTTATAATTATATCTACAGCTTGTTCTTATTAGCAATATCTCTCTTCTCCCTCCTATAGGAATGCTTATTTCAAAACATTCTTTGCTAAAACATTTGACTTAATTTTTGCTTTTTAGCCCAATCTTCAGGACAGATTGTGAATGATCAGAAACTTAGAAAAGTAACAATGATACACAAACACTTGCATTCCGCATAGAACTGTAGCTAGGGAAATAGGAAGACGTGTGCAAGTTTAATCTCTTTTTATTGAATTCCATGAGAAACCGAGATTCCCACAGTGGTTTTAATCCATCAGAATAAAAACCTACTGCTATATTATAAATAAGACCTTTATTTAAAATAAAAAAACCCACAAACTTTTAAACAAGATAAAATATTTTCAAGCAATAACTTGGGAAGGGATGAAGAACCTAAGAAAGGAAGGAAAATATTTCTTGGGAAAGAAATAATATTAAATATTCAGAATCATGCCTTCATTTGAGTAGCTGTGGCTGCAAGGAGAAAGATATAAAAACTATGGGAAGCAGACACTCTGTGGTTCTCTTCTTCTGATTTAACATGACCCCAGGTCCTGACATGACTTTGTGTGACTGCAAAGAGGGCTCTGTGTGAGGTTTTGTGTAGAGAAGAACATGACCAGGAGAAATCAGAATCTATTTTTTGTGGAAGAGAATTCTAAAACTTGTAAAAAACAAACAGAAAAAAAAAAAAAAAGAACTCCAGAATTCACTGGTGGTCCAGTGGGTAGGACTTGGTGCTTTCACTGCCAGGATCCCAGTTCAATCACTGGTGTCAGAAAATTAAGATCCTGCAAGCCACACTGAATGGCCAAAAAATAAAGGTAAAGCAGATTGCCAGTTTTTCTTCCTTATAAAGTCTATTTCCTTCTACAGCCATTATTGTTCGGCTCAGTGTCCACTTTAAGAGGACTGAGTAGGTGAGGGTGATGTTCTCATTCCTTGGATCAGTCTCCTACTGCAGCAATTGAATTCCCAGGTGGTGCCATGGGAAAGAAACTCCCTGCCAAGCAGGAGACATGGGTTCAATCTCTGGGTCAGAAAGATCCCCTGGAGGTAGAAATGGCAACCTGATCCAGTATTTTTCTCTGGAAAATTCCTTGGACAGAGGAGCCTGGCAGACTATAGTCTAGGCAAACTACAGTCCATAAGGATGCAAAGAGGGGGACACAACTGAGGGCATACACATGCCTGCTGCGGCAGGTAGACAGTGGGCAGGCAGGGAGAAGCGGGAGGAGGCTTAAGTGTACTTGTATGTCATAGGTATAATTTTTTGAAAAGCAATGTTTATAATTTAAAAATCACTCATGATGATTCCTAAAATCTGTGAAGAGTATTTTTAAAATATAGAAAATTATTTGTGCATATATTTTTAAAATATGTAAAGTATATATTGAGGGACAAAACTGTTTTCAGAAGAGAAAAGATAAATGAATGCAATTTGCTTCATAGTCTTTAAAACCTGAAGTTGGGAGATCCTGATCCCTGGGAACTGATACACACTCAAAAAATTCATTAATAACATAGCCCTCATCACCCACTCCACCCATTGTATCCTCAGCAGCTGGAAGGGAAGTGTGTTTATTCTTATACCTTAGGACTTACCACAATGCCTGGAACAGAATTCATATTCCTTATTTTATTTTTCTAGAATTAGAATTGAAATGAATTAAATTACTTGGCAGTTTTTGTTGTTGTTGTTATGTTTACTACCTTAGGATTCAGGGATCTAAACAATTTTTTTTTTCACTAAATACTTAACTTTTATGTCAGATACTTGCTACCCACACATTTCTCCTTTTTGGGTCAGTGTTAATCAGCTTTTGCTGTGTAGCAAGCCATCACAAAACCTAGTGATTTAAAATAGTAAATACTATATTTCACATGGTTCTGTGCATTGTCTGGGTGGTTCTTTTTGGCTAGGATAGTTCAAGGGGAAACTGCAGTGGGCAGGTGGCTTGATCTAGTGGCCTCAGCTGGGTCTCTTTGCTCTAAGTGATCCCTTAACTTTTAGTAGCCTAGCTGGACTTCTCCCATAGTCTCTGATCTCTAAAAATGGGAAGAGAAATTAAGCTCTGATGTGCAAGAACTTTTAAAATCTTTGATTACATAACATTTACTTGGGTAAAGTAAACTGTATGACCAAGATCAGATTCATTGTTAGCGAAAAATGCTTAAGAGTGTGGATACAAGAGGCTATGAACCAAGTAGTTGCAAATAACTTCCTCTCATACTTGAACATAATTATGCATCAAAAGGTTCTCACTTGGCACCTTGAAAAACAGACATCTAATCTTAATCAATTCTTTAATTTTAGGCCTATTTTATTTTATTTTTTAGGCCTATTTTATTTTGTAATTAATGACCCATCATTGAGAAATTAGAGTTTGCCTTCTATGGTGTTTTATATTTTTAGAAAACACTTTTATAGTGTTTTGTATTTTTGATCACATTTTAAGATTCATTTCCTAAGCTCGTTCTTGTTGACAGCCTTCCTTCTGCTCCTGGCTCTTTCTCATTTTTCACTATGGCATCTTTATTATATAACATCTTCATATTAATTGCTAAATGTTTAGGAACATATGAATACCTATGCTTGAGTGCTGACTTTCATTTAAGTCACACAATGTACTTTCTGGTCACATTCCCAAGAATATTCTTCCCAACGTTTTCTAGTACACATTCCTTCTCATGGTCCAGATTTCAGTTCAAGTGTCACCAACTGAGAGCCTCAAACCTAAAGTAGTTCTTAATCAGTCTCCCTTATGCCATTTTTGATGTTTTATTTTTGTTAAAGCAGCATGTTATTTATTCTGTATTCTGTATTACGTTTCTTCAACTGGTACACAATAGTAGGAGCAAATCAGTTCATAAAATAGTGAAATAACTTCCTATAGTTTGGTAAATAGCCATTGCTCTGAAATCCTAAAACCCCCAGTTCACCCAGCTAATCCTCTGTGGCACCCACTGTACATCCTCTCCATCCAGAATCAAAAGGGTTAATTCTGACTTAGTGGGGGACTCTAAGCCTGTTCCTGAACTGTGGCCAATGCCTCCTCTGAATGACCTGAGCCTGTGTTGTAACAGCTGTTGAATATCTATAATGATTTCTGCTTATAGGATAGTTCCTAACTTGCCTCCAGCAATGAGCAGTGAACTTCCTTGATTTATTTTTAGAGGCAAATGAGTTATTTTTCTAGAACTCTGTGAACCAGATCATTTGGGCTTGGGCTTTGATAAGCTAAAAAAAATAGACAGAGGGTGGTTAGGCATTACTTTCTCAAGATAATATTCTATTTTGTGCTTCAAGATCTTGGTTTCATATGCCAGAAGTAGAATATTACCTCATCTTTGTCTGTGTGTTAGTTCTGGTACAACTTCTAAACTCCCCCCGACAGATGAATATGTCAGAGCATTTATAAGAAGGTCAAATACTTAGTTGGAAAAAAAAAAAAGACAGAGGGAGGAAGGGAAAGGAGGGGGAGAGAGAGAGAATCACAGATCCCCCCCCCCCAAATATTGCGGCTTTAAAAATGTTGAATAAATTGGATCTTAACATTAAAATGGTATCAAAATCATACTTTTAGTTGTAGAATTACAACTAAATTGTGACTAAGACACCTAACTTATCACCGTAAAAACCTTTTATGGGCACAAGATGTATGATATGTATGCTACTATTGTATTAAAGCTTATTAAAATTTATAATGCATTTTCATCAATAAAATAGATTTATGGAACTTGATGTCAGGCTAAATGGAAATGGTATCCACATCAGTGGATACCTATAAGCATCAAATGAGATATCACACTTAAAAATGAATTGCAAGTATCTGTGCAGGGTGCAAAAATAGTACTTATTATATCAAGGAAAGGAAGCCTTATCCATTCTGGTAGCCCTCATGCCTGGTGCATTTTAGGTACATAGTAAATTGGTTGTTCCTTAATTGAAGAAATGAAGATTGAAACTAATTTAATCTTCCCATAATCTTGGTTCCCTTTCTTTACTTAGATGACTCAAACATCCCCATATATGCCATCCACTTAGTTTTTCATTTCTTCATAAGGGGATTTGCCTTCTATAATACCCAAAAGAGCAAATATCAATCTGGAAAATTTTTAGTGAGTTGAAAAAATTACTGGACTTAAAGTATCAGGCATTAACTATTTTTATTAAAAATAAACATTGACCTTAAGTATTAGCTGAAATACTCACACGTTCAAAAACATTATAAAGAAAAGAATAACTCTCAAAGCATTATGGAAAGATTTTTGGATCACGGTACTTGTGAATAGCCCATGTGGGCAGTTCTTGATCAGGCTAGTCAGGACTACCTGCCTTTGGATCTCATATTCCTGTTCTTAGCTCAGATTTCCCTGAACTTTGTATTTAAGCAGTTACCTTCACCATAATTTAAGAGAAGAATCCAAAGTGTTAAAGTCTCCAAGATATTCAGATTATTATTGAACTACATAGTATTTAGTGAAGGAAAGTCTCACAGTAAGAAGTTTACAAAAGCTGGTACACATTTTAAGCTCCCACACATTATTAAAGTTTTTCAAAAGGAATCTGATACTGATCTCCACTGTACTGAACATTAACAACATGGCTATTTTGCTTTTAATAATTCCATACTTACTGTATTTACCTCTAAAACTCAAGGGAATTTTGAAATAGCATATGTCTCTGTTGTTAATATAAGCTTCTTAACAATAATGATATTATACTTTATTTCTGTAACAATTCTAGAGGAGTAAAATATTGTGTGGGAATTAAGCTTACAAAAAATCAGTTTTGAGGATATGGATGAAATAAGAGACTAGGTTTATCCTTTGGGGTTTAATCTAGGAGGAAAAGGGCAAGCAGGGCACTTGATCCCTGAGTTGTTTGGGGTTAGCATTAAATCAGATACTGCCTTTGTAATGACAGGAATAGAAATAGTGTACTCAAGACGATTTTGCTTGCTGCATAATTTTGGATTTGCCAAAACATCAAGGATGGTGTTTTCAAAGAGTATTACAGAATTCACTTCAGTTCTGTACAATGATTATCCTTTACTTTTGGTGCATCATATATCAATTCAGAAAAATGTAACCACCTCCACTCTAACGTAGTTGCATATTACGACAGTGAGAAAACAATTCACTGTGCATTTAGAAGATCTGTTTGACATTGCTATGATCATTGTTCCCTTTCACCTTGTGTACTTCAGCTTCTCCCTTCAAACTAACAGCTGTGGCCACATACTTGGCAGCTGGTAACCTAACCCCTCCAGAAGCCACGCTCTTAAACAGACTTTCTAGGAGCAGGCTTGGGCTCCATAATGTCTGCCTGCACACTCCCTCCTTGCTAGCTGGTTCCTTGGCAAGTTCTTTGATTCATTTGATTTTTGGCAGAGGAACTCCCCTGCTGACTATGAAGTCTCTGATTCTGTCAAATGCTTTAGTCAAGCTGATTGTTTATTTGACTGCCCCTTCCTATCGCACCTAAAGATTTAAGTTTTCTAAGATCTATGTTTAATGTCATACAGCGCTAAATAAAAGAGGGTTCTGCATAGTTGAGTTGTATTGATATGAAGGATGAGCAATCCTTCACCCTGGGGCCAAACCCTCATTGATTCTAGCCTCTTTCCAACAAGAGGCTTATAACATAACACTGTGACCATTTCTTGGCAGAGATTACTTTTCCCACCTTATGGGGTGGCAAGTTACCAAGAGTCTTGAAGCAAATGCTTGGCCCAGACACAAGGCACTCTCTTTCTTCCTTTCAATGGTGAAAATCTGGTCCATTATTTCCCTTTGGTTTCTCTCTTTTATGGGTAAGGTTGCTGAAAGAATTTTGGAAAAGTTTGCTCTAGGTACTAATTGGAACTGGCCTTCTATCATTCAAAGACCTGAGTTCTGATATGATTAAAATTTTCAGCAGCATCTAATCTGATTAATTCTCTGTTATTCCACATGGATTTGAAAAATAACACAGGCAGAGATCTGTATGTAGCAGGAATTTTACAGAATAAATTGAGAAGATTTTTTATTTCTTTCAGAAAGTGTCTTCTTTAAAATCAATGCTTATCAGTACGCTATGCATAATTCACCAAGACCAAAAGAAGAAGAGAATATACATCTCAGATAATATCTATTAAATAATGACTTTATAAGTCAAGAGTATATGGACTTATTTCCTGCTTTGAGAGATGAGTTGAAGCAAAGAGCTGCAATCCCTTTCATCCTTGTATGAAATACATATACCAGTGCTACTTAAAATCTATTCTTTAAATACAGCTTGTTTTTATGGCATATTCAGCTAATTGTTTTAACCTTCCTATTTAGTTTTATTATTGAATGGTCTATTATGAAGAAAAACATAATTTTGTCATAAATACAGTCTGAGCTTGAAATATGTACTCACTGCTTATTATGTATGATACATACCAATGGACACTTGAGGTGTTTTCATATCATGGCTATTGGAAATAATACTGCAATGAACATTTAGGTGCATACATCTTTCGGAGTTAATGTTTTCATTTTCTTCAAATAATACCTAGAAGTAGAACTGCTAGATACTATGGTAGTTCTATTTTTAAATTTTTTTTGTGGAGATTCACACTGTTTTCCACAGTGACTGCATTCAGTTGCATTCTCACCAATAGTGCACAAGGGTTTCCTTTTCTCTACATCCTCGCCAGCACTTGTTATTTCTTGTCTTTTAATTGTATCCATTCTAACAGGTGTGAGGTGATATTTCATTGTGGGTTTGATTTGCATTTCCCTGATGATTAGTGACATTATGTACCTTTTCATGAACCTGTTAGCTATGAGTATGTCTTCTTCGGAAAAATGTCTATTCAGATCTGCCCATTTTTAAATTGGATTATTTTTTTCCTTGATCTATATGAGTTTTTTTTTATGTATCTTTCTTATCAACCCCTTATAAGATATATAATTTGCAAATATTTCTCCCTTCAGTAGGTTGCCCTTTCATTTTGTAGATCATTTCCTTCGTTTTGCAGAAGTTTTTAAGTTTGATATAGTCCCACTTGTTTAGTATTGCATTTTTTGTTTTTGGTGCCAGGCTCAAAAAATCATCACTAAGACATATGTCTAGGAGCTAACTGCCTGTGTTTTCTTCTAGGAGTGTTATGGTTTCAGGTCTTATGTTCAAATATTTAATCCATTTTGGTTTGATTTTTGTGTGTGGTGTAAGATAGTCATCCAGTTTCATTCTTTTGCATGTGGCTGACTAGTTTTCCCAAAACCATTTCTTAAAGAAACTGTCCTTTTCCCATGATATATTCTTGGTTCCTTTGTTATAATTATTTGGCCATATGGAGCTTCTCTGGTGGTCCAGTAGTTAAGACTCTATCCCTGGTGGCTCAGAGGATAAAGCGTCTGCCTGCAAAGCAGGAGACCCGGGTTCGATCCCTGGGTTGGGAAGATCCCCTGGAGAAGGAAATGGCAACCCAATCCAGTGTTCTTGCCTGGAGAATCCCATGGACAGAGGAGCCTGGTGGGCTACAGTCCACAGGGTCGCAAAGAGTTGCACACAACTGAGCGACTTCACACACACATTCACACACACTTCCACTGTAGGGGCATGGGTTTGATTTTTGGTTGGGAAACTAAGATCCTGCATGCCCCATGGTACAGTCAAAAATGAGAGAGAAAAAAAAAAAATCCCTCACTGGAGTGATAACAGAGGTGGGTGAGTTGAAAGCTGAAAGAAAAAATTGACGATGAGCTTATCTCTGGGCTTCTAATCTGTTCCAAAAATCCGTGTGTCTGTTTTTCTGCCATTACCAAACTGTTTTAAATACTATAACATTGTAAAGTAGTTTGAAATTACATAGCATGGTTGTTCCAGCTTTGCTTTTCTTTCTCAAATTATTTTTACTACTCAAGGTCTTTTGTGGTTCCACCAAATTTTAGTATTTTTTTCTATTTCTATCAAAAAAAATTGGAATTTTGATAGAGACACAGTAATTTAAATTGAATCCTCCACTATACTTACAATTTTTAACTCCCAGTATGAACTATATTGAACTCACACACTGAATTGTAGTTTTTCAATTTGAATTTCTATAGTAGATTTTGGTCTAATATGGTATACCTATTTGTATTTTTAAAAGGGGATTTCAAATTTGACAATAAAATATCCAGGTGCAACTGTGTGTGTGATTGAACACACACACATTCATCACCCTTAATTAAAAGACACCATTTTCTTATAGTAAATATACTTTTCTTAACATTTATAGGTATTTAAATACAAGCAAGATCAAACTTTTCACAAAGCACATTTTTAAAGAATAGTGATTTTCCCTTCTATAGGATATTACTTTATTAAATAATCTACTATTAATAAAGTATAACATATAGTTGCTACATATAGGAAGGTATTACTGACTTCTGTCATTAGAATAATTAGGATAAGCTAACTATAAATTGTCCATGTGTTTCCTACTCTCATATACACAGAGCTGTCATATGTAAGATCTAACTAATTAAAATCACACCTACAAATTGGCAGTACTTTAGTTTCTAAAAAGTATGTATGTGCATAATTTGTAAAATAGGAAATCCAGGGATCGTGATTCAATATATGGCATTTTTAAGATATGTACAAATTGCTTTGGGGTAACTATAAAGCAATGATCCATTTCTAGGAGATGGTGGTAAAATGGACTGAATAAATAACTCATCAATAGAAAAAGGGAAGGCTAAGCAATAAGGATAGAATTTTTAGATATTTTTGAGATAATTAAAATAGTAGAAATTTATCAATTATTCTGTACATTTTATAAGGTCATGCAAAGCTTTTCATCTCAAGATATCCAAAACTGCTAAATAAAAAGCTGGCTAGAATTAGATGAGAAGATGAGATAGAGTTTTATTTTTTTAATATTTTAAATTTAAAAGAGATGGAATGATAGACTGATAGCTCTGTGCTTGCGGTATAAAACATACATTGCTGCAATTGTAAGTAACTAGGATCTGATAGAGCAGATAGATTTATATTATAATTAGTTCATTTGAATCCAAAACAGAGTCTATATATTCTAAGCAAACATACCTGAGCCAAGTGATAGCACTACGATGTCTAGTACATTAAAGTGCCCTCATGAAGAACATTGATTGCTTAAGGTCAGTAGCTCAGAATCACTGTATATTTTTGCCAAAGTGTTCATTAAAACAATGAATTCAGCTTGAAGCCAAACTAAATAGAAGGATGTCAAACTATCATTATGTATGGAGATATTTATTACTAGACATTTAATAGAAAACTCTGAGCTTTTGGTGACTTTATTGGCCGTGTTGCCATTACAAAAATGTAAATTTACATTTTCTTTTGGTGCAGTGAGGTCTCTTTTGGTTAAGAGAACAAAAGCAGAGGTGGCATGGCATTTCTGAATCTTCTGTCCAACATTAGCACTTACTGCTTCCAATTCAGCAGCCAAGTCAGTTAACAGCCAGACAAAGTGATTCCTCTATTCACACTCCATAGCCCTAAGGAGCAGTGACCTTTGGGGAAATCTGCCATACTCTACTTCCTTTTCTATGCCCATCCATCAAGCAGATGAGCAGTTTATTTCTGCCGTGGTACACTGCCACCTCAATGAATTCCTGAAAGACATCCACCACTGTCAATTTCAATATCAGCAGACAAAACCACAAACAGGTACAATTTGTTCAATTTTGTAAGAGATTTTAAAGTAGTGTCCAATATACCTGTTCAGTTGATTGTGGGAAAGGGACTGAGTTTTGAAAGAGCTTTAGAATAGTTTTGGGTGCTTAGGGTACCCTCAAAGGATTCATGAAATACTCTAGGACAATTTAACTGGGCATGCATAACCATACATTCCAGATTGTTGTAATTCAGTTAGGAAAAAATGATTGTTATAAGCAATGGGCAAGTAATTGCACTTAATATGAAGCTTAACTTATTTATGTAGTAGCCAATGGAAATGTCTCACAAATAAAAATGTATATCATAGAAGGAAAAACATGACCCTTAGCTTTATGAGGTATACTTATACATCATATTTTATTGAATAATTTGATATATTAGCCAGTACAAGCAATTCAAATAGATAAAAATTGAAAATAAGCAATTAAGTTTTAAAAATCACCTTATTTATCTTAACCTTGGAGTTTTAAGGATATATTTAAGAAAGTTATTCAATTGATTTTTAAATTTAAACAACAGGTAGCTTAGCTGGTAGAGAAGCCACCTGCAATGCAGGAGTTCCCAGTTGGATTCCTGGGTCAGGAAGATCTGCTGGAGAAGAGATAGGCTACCCTCTCCATTATTCTTTCCTGGTGGCTCAGCTGGTAAAGAATATGTCTGTAATGTGGGAAACCTGGGTTCAGTCCCTGGGTTGGGAAGATCCCCTGGAGAAGGGAAAAGCTACCCACTCCAGTATTCTGGCCTGGAGAATTCCATGACTATATAGTTCATGGGGCTACAAATAGTCGGACACGACTGAGCGACTTTCACTTCACTTCACTTCAAGTATATTTTAACCAATATGCCTAGTTTGAGCTTTGTTTATAAACATAAAATCATTTCTAAAAGGCAGAATTTCTTGGTGCAGAGGTAGCATTACAATAAAGGTACGCTCATATATGTAAGAAGAGGTTTCCAAAGCTCTATAATTTTAATATTTCACTATGATTCCTGAAATGACCAATGTAGTTACAATTATGCCATGATAGAAGCATGTTATGTATAATATTTTAAATTTAAAATCAAAAAGTATTATTTAATATAGAAGTACTAACATAGCAGAATTTAAGCAAAAGCTCTCTGTAGTCATAAAATATTTTAATTTTTATTCTGTCAACTGCATCAAAGAAATTGCTCTATCATGATGTGATGTAAAGGAAATTTGTAGTGCATTTGAGAGGAAAAAAGATGAGAAAAAGTAAAAATGAATATGCTCCACATCACAATGGAAACTTAGCTTATACTTTGTTACCTGTGTAACAATTTCAACAGGCAATATCTTTGGTATTAAAAATTGTTAGAGTACCTCCTGAGACTAACTGTAAATAGCTTTTACAAAAAGAGAGTCTTTTCCATGATACAGAAAAAGGGGAAGAGTATACCTGGAATCATAAATATCTTGAAACAAGGAAACAATCATATCACCAATTTGAACCTTATATTAAAAAAAATTTGTATGCTGTGCTTCTTTACAGCAGTTACCTGTTAAGTTGGGAACTGTCTGTCCATAAGCAAAAAGAATTTGATAAATACGATGTTAAAAAAATATGGTTCTCATCTATAGCATATGGGAAACAGTTGGAAGAATTCTGAAGAGTCAAAAGTGTCTGCTAAAATTTAGTTGAATTTGAATGGATTTACATCAGGTGGACTTATCATACAAAAAAGAGGCCTATAAGAAAGTGAATACTAATGACATATTCCTTCTTAGAGATGAAGGCTAGACTTAGTGTTATAGAAAACCAATGTTTTACAGAAAATGTTATCTATTTATTACTTCCCTTTTTACTCCACTTGTAAGAGAACTAACTTCTACTTACATATTCATAAAAATAAATAATGGAAGACATACTCTACTCAGTAATGACATCCAAGTGTAAACATATACTTATTTCCCTTAGGATTTCAGTTAAGGAAGAATAGAAGCAAATGAAGAAATGAAAGAAAAAGAATGTGAGTGAGAGTGAGAAAGCAGAGACATAAACAAAAAATAGAAAAATATATAGTGAGTTAGATAAGATTATTGATAACAGAACAGTGAGCTTTAGAATGCCAGTATCTCTTTAAAAGCACTTTTGACAGTCAATTAGCTACTATCCATAACTTACCAATTACTCAAAATATTAAATCACAAAATAATAAAAATATTAAATCTAGTAATATGAGTAATTTAAAGTGGCTTCTTAAAACCACCAACAGGAAAACTGCTATTTATGAAAAGCAGAAGTATTTTTGAAGAATTGCCAAAAGCTGAACTCTTCACTCTTGGATTTATAATTTTAGATTTATATGGATTTATAGTAGTTAAAAACTAAGGTGAAAAATAAATACTGAAATTAATCAGCACACGATATCAATATTGTTTTTTCAGGGTGAGATTATCTGTTAAAATTTTCTAATTCCATACTTGAAAAATATAAAATATAAAATTAGCAGCTATTACACTAGATAGGACAGGAGACAGGGATCAAGACCATCCCCATGGAAAAGAAATGCAGAAAAGCAAAATGGCTGTCTGGGGAGGCCTCACAAATAGCTGTGAAAAGAAGAGAAGTGAAAAGCAAAGGAGAAAAGGAAAGATATTAGCATCTGAATGCAGAATTCCAAAGAATAGCAAGAAGAGATAAGAAATCCTTCCTCAGTGATCAATGCAAAGATAGAGGAAAACAACAAAATGGGGAAGACTAGAGATCTCTTCAAGAAATTTAGAGATACCAAGGGAACATTTCATGCAAAGATGGGCTCAATAAAGGACAGAGTACTCTTGCCTGGAAAATCCCATGGACGGCGGAGCCTAGTGGGCTGCAATCCATGGGGTGGCACAGAATTTGACATGACTGAGCGACTTCACGTTCACTTTTCACTTTCATGCATTGGAGAAAGAAATGGCAACCCACTCCAGTGTTCTTGCCTGGAGGATCCCAAGGATGAGGGAGCCTGGTAGGCTGCCGTGTATGGGGTCGCATAGAGTCGGACACGACAGAAGTGATTTAGCAGCAGTAGCAGCAGTAACAGAAGCAGAAGATATTAAGAAGAGGGGGCAAGAATACACAGAAGAACTGTACAAAAAAGATCTCATGACCAAGATAATCATGATAGTATTATCACTCACCTAGAGCCAGACATCCTGGAATGTGAAGTCAGGTGGGCCTTAGAAAGCATCACTAGGAACAAAGCTAGTGGAGGTGATGGAATTCCAGTGGAGCTATTTCAAATCCTGAAAAATGATGCTGTGAAAGTGCTGCACTCAATATGCCAGCAAATTTGGAAAACTCATAAGTGGCCACAGGACTGGAAAAGGTCAGTTTTCATTCTAATCCCAAAGAAAGGCAATGCAAAAGAGTGCTCAAACTACCACACAATTGCACTCATCTCACACGCAAGTAAAGTAATGCTTAAAATTCTCTAAGCCAGGCTTCAGCAATGCGTGAACCATGAACTTCCAGATGTTCAAGCTGGTTTTAGAAAAAGCAGAGGAATCAGAGATCAAATTGCCAACATCTGCTGGATCACTGGAAAAGCAAGAGAGTTCCAGAAAAACATCTATTTCTGCTTTATTGACTATGCCAAAGCCTTTGACTGTGTGGATCATAATAAACTGTGGAAAATTCTGAAAGAGATGGGAATCCCAGACCACCTGACCTTCCTTTTGAGAAACCTATATGTAGGTCAGGAAGCAACAGTTAGAACGGGACATGGAACAACAGATGGTTCCAGTAGGAAAAGGAGTACATCAAGGCTGAATACTGTCACCCTGCTTATTTAACTTAAATGCAGAGTTTATCATGAAAAACGCTGGGCTGGAAGAAGTACAAGCTGGAATCAAGATTGCCGGGAGAAATCTCAATAACCTCAGATATGCAGATGACACCACCCTTATGGCAGAAATTGAAGAGGAACTCAAAAGCCTCTTGATGAAAGTGAAAGAGGAGAGTGAAAAAGTTGGCTTAAAGTTCAACATTCAGAAAACGAAGATCATGGCATCTGGTCCCATCATTTCATGGGGAATAGATGGGGAAACAGTGGAAACAGTGCCAGGCTTTATTTTTGGGGGCTCCAAAATCACTGCAGATGGTGACTGCAGCCATGAAATTAAAAGACTCTTACTCCTTGGAAGGAAAGTTATGACCAACCTAGATAGCATATTCAAAAGCAGAGACATTACTTGCCGACTAAGGTCCGTCTAGTCAAGGCTATGATTTTTTCAGTAGTCATGTATGGATGTTAGAGTTGGACTGTGAAGAAGGCTGAGCGCCGAAGAATTGATGCTTTTGAACTGTGGTGTTGGAGAAGACTCTTGAGAGTCCCTTGGACTGCAAGGAGATCCAGCCAGTCCATTCTGAAGGAGATCAGCCCTGGGATTTCTTTGGAAGGAATGATGCTAAAGCTGAAGCTCTAGTACTTTGGTCACCTCCTGCGAAGAGTTGACTCATTGGAAAAGACTCTGATGCTGGGAGGGATTGGGGGCAGGATGAGAAGGGGACGACAGAGGATGAGATGGCTGGATGGCATCCCTGACTCGATGGACATGAGCCTGAGTGAACTCTGGGAGTTGGTGATGGACAGGGAGGCCTGGCGTGCTGTGATTCATGGGGTCGCAAAGAGTCGGACTCAACTGAGCAACTGAACTGAACTGATGGATGATTATAAATATCCTATTTAAAAGCAAGGAACTAGCGCACATGACTACTCATGGTACTTAATTTTATTCCACTATACTACCTACCTTTTGATATTAAATTATATTTTTATTACATGTAAGATTATAGAATATGTTGTCAGACATACCTGGGGTGATATCTTATACTTATTAATTACTAATTTCTCTAAGTTGTGGTTATTCCCATTGTGAAATAATGATTATATAATATGGGTTTCAGAGTGTTGTTAGGAAAAACATACGTAGTGATTAGAAAAGCATGTGATAAAATTTCAAGGCACAGAACCTACAGCTATTCATAATTTTTATCATTTACACTTATATGAAGAGCTCATAGGTTTATTTGCCACGTGATGGAGAGTAGTACAGTTTATAATGACCATTTCCTGTGTAGGTTTATAAAAGGCCACTTAAAGCAGGTAAGATTAGGTTAAAAATGGTGAAACTTCCTTCAGAGGAAGAAGGCATAAAGATAAGGAAGTTTATTAGACTTGCCTATTGTTCTAGTCTCAAATTCAAAGGATTCTTAGAAAGATGACAGATGAACTAGATTTCAGAACACAATTTTAAATTTAATATTTAAAAAATTTGAAGCATTTAAAATATATGTTTGTAGACAGAACATTAGAAAATAACTGATTATACTATATAATAGATCAATACATTTTCAAAAATTGATGCTATAGGCAAAATCTGATATGTATCCAATAAAATCTGATATAACAAGTGATTTTTTAAATAATAAAATTTAAAAGTTATTATCCTATATATCTCTTCTTACAGAAAGAAAATTAAAACTGAAATTAAAAGTAAACCCTGAAATTCCAGTTTATTTATGATAATTTTATTGAGAATTCTTCATATCTAAACATATGTATTGCTCAAATAATTATATTTTGAAAAATAAAAATTGGAGCTATAAATGATTTTAATGTAAAAAGTAGTTACAATGAATTATATGTTCAATAGACTGGGGGAAAAAATGATATACTGTAAACCCAAAGAAAATAAGTAAAAAAGTATAAAAACTAAACATCTAAAAATATGATTTTTACATGTAGCATGCATATATAATTATATATATATATATATATGTGTGTGTGTATAGCATTGGTATTATTGTTCAGTCACTGAGTCATGTCTGACTCTTTGTGACCCCATGGACTGCAACATGCCAGGCTCCACTGTCCTTCACTATATAATGGAGTTTGCTCCAATTCATGTGCATTGAATTGGTGATGCTGTCTAACCATTTTATCTTTGACTGTCCACTTCTCCTTTTGCCTTCAATCTTTCCCAACATCAGGGTTTTTTCCAATGAGTCAGCTTTTCCATCAGATGGCTTCAGCTTCAGTATCAGTCCCTCCAATGAATATTCAGGATCCTTTAGGATCAACTGGCTTGATCTCCTTGCTGTCCAATGGACTCTCAAAAGTCTTCACCACTGTTAGAAGACATCAGTTTTTTGGAGCTTAGCCTTCTTTATTGTCTAACTCTCACGTCCATATATGACAACTAGAAAAACCATAGCTTTGACTATACAGACCTTTGTCTGCAAAGGGATGTCTGTGCTTTTTAATATTCTTAAATATAAATATAAAGTCATAGAGTTCCTTAAAAAGCAAGTGTCTTTTATGGCTACAGTCACCATCTATAGTTACTGTGGAGCCCAAGAAAATAAAATTTGTCACTGCTTCTACTTTTTGCCCTTCTATTTGCCATGAAGGGATGGGACCTGACGCCATAATTTTAGTTTTTCTGAATGTTCACTTTTAAGCCAGCTTTTCCATTCTCCTCTTATGGCATATAGAATATATTTTATTTAAAAGCCAATAGCGTATGGCTATAATATCAGCCATTATGTTGATTTGTGATCTTTATCATCTGGACATATTGATGAGCATCTTACCAAAGCTGCCTCAAAATCTAGTTTCAGAGATATTTAGTGTTGTTTGTGATAGCAAATAGAAGAAAAATATATTTAACAAGATTGTCTTAATTAGATGACACATCTTACATATACAGCCATTTAGAACATCAGAAAAGAATATTTTACAGCCCTTGCAAATCCTTGACATATTATTCCATGAAAAAAAAAAAAGTTTAAAACAGTAGCTTCAACTTGAATCCTATAGAAGGGACTAGGAAAAAGACAAAATATGTTTCCAGTGTAGTCAGGGAAATCCATAGAACATAAGAACAATGAAATGAGAGATGGACCAGGAAGCCTGGGTATTAAATGACTCAACATTTGAGTAAATAAAGGATGAGCATCAAAAGAGTGCCCTATTCAGAGTGAATCCAAGACACAGACAAACAGTGAATATGAGCTGTGGACTGTAGCCCACCAGGCTCCTCCATCCATGGGATTCTCCAGGCAAGAATACTGGAATGGGTTGCCGTTTCCTTCTCCAGGGGATCTTCCCAACCCAGGGATCGAACCCAGGCAGACCCTTTAACCTCTGAGCCACCAGGGAAGCCCCAAAATTCATACTACAAGGCAGCAAATGGAATGTGGAAAGTGCAAAAAAAATTTTTAAAAGGAAATATATTGAATGTAGACCACAGAAGCACAGTAGCAGCAATTCAGGCGAACATGAAGAAATGTATTTGATAGTAAAGTTGAAATAGAATGAACATCCTCTGGCTCTTCTTGAGTTTTTATAAAAATAAATGAGATGGTGAGAAAATCTGCCATGTAATCATAAAAAGAAAATAAGTGAATAAAATAGACAAGAGCAGAGTTCAGGAATGGACTGGAACTAATATTTGAGTGTTTACTCTTTGCATAGAATTTTAAGAATAACTTTTTATTTATACCTCAGAAATTTCATTCCATATGGAATATTAAGTATTTAATGATTAAATATGAGGGAACTGAAACTCAGAGAAAACAATCTCAGAAATGCTCAGTGATTTACTAGGAGTACACAACAGTAAAGGAAGGAGTTGAATTTGAAATCCAAGTCTATCTGACTAAAAATTCTAGGTTCTTTCCTCCACACACCTGTGCACCCTGAACAATGCCTTGACCACAGTGGTGCTTAATAAATATTAGCTGTGTCGCTGTTGTCATAATACCAATAAATAGCTTCCTAATCAGTGATGACATCACAATTTCCATACTAACTAAGATTGCATTAAAAATGGATGTCATTATTTGGCATCTATATTTATAGTTTTTTATGCAGAATATTTAAGAAAATGGTGGATTTAGTCAAGAATAGCTGGAGTGGAGTTATATTTACTGTGATATCATAAAAACAAGATGAAATTTATAACCATTTTTGCTCATGAGATCATGAGAGTCCAGAATTAAATAGTGGCTTATACACTGAAAATCCAAAATAAGGTTTTGAAGGTGACACTCTTTCCTTTCTTGAGGCTTATAAACAGCTTTTTTACTCTTCACTTAATAATCTGTTTTATTTTAAATTATAAGTCATCTAAAATCCATTTTTAAGACGTTTGTCAAACGAATGTCTAACATTGCTTTATTTTCATGCTTCGTTGGAACTCAAATCATACACGTTACTCATTTTGTGCATCTTAATTGATTCTATTTACACTCTTAAAAAAATTGTACCTCACTGAGAGTTACTTATTAGGCTACTAAAAATGAGAAATTTATTTTCTAAAGTGCTCTTCCAAAGTATGTGCTCAGAAAATCTGGAGACTTTTGCAGAATGAAGTGATTATTAAATAAGTGTTGCAAGTATTCATACCTAGATTGCAAATATCTCTATTAATATCAAATGCTAATTACCTATCTTAGTGACTCAAGAACCCTTGAAAATTATATTACTGGAAGAAATGTTAATTGCTGTTACAGTAGTTTTAAAGCACATGTCAGCCAAACTGTTGATATAAATTCATTTTTTATGGTGAAATATTCTAGCTTTTTTCATAGTGCTAAGTGCAAAAGTATAAAAGGTAGTTTTACCATCAACTAATCATGTTCTCACTCTCTTTTTTCTTCCTTCCATCCTACCTTCTTTTTTGATTAGGAATTTGTCTAAATGCTTTCTACAGGAAATATTTTGGCATGTATATTGAGCGTAATTTTATGGTCCAAATTTGTAGGCTATTAAATGAGGAACATATCTATGGTTGTAATTGGAGAATTATTTTTGAGTGTGTTACATAGGAAACCACTGGTAATATTATTATTACCATGCAGAATATGATCTCTCTCTTCTTAGGCAGCTATTAAGGACAATCAAACTATTTTGGATTTTCATGCAGTAGTAAAAGAATTGGAGTAAAAATTTTTTCTCCCAGCATAATGCCACGGGAGACTTGTATAAACCTCAGGACATTCAGAAAATTTCTGTTTGTGGTCAGTGAATCATGCAAAGCTTTTCACCTGTGTTTCATTGTGAGCTGACAGATTTTAGCAAGAATATGGGATGCCTATAAATGTTCACATGTAACCCGTGAGAAAGAATATCATGATGAAATAAAATGCATTGACCTTAATGAAACGTTTACTGGGAAATGTATTCTCAATCATGTCATTCACACATATGCTTGAATTCTTATGTGAACTACTAATAAAAGTCATGTGTATAGTCTTGATTACTTTAACAAACTCTTTTATAAAGGCTAAGCTAAATCTTTTAGCCATTATAAGGATTTGAGCAGTGCCTCTCTGAATTCTCTACAGGAGAATTAAAGCAGAAATTCCAGAGTTCGTGTGTTCTTTTATACCAAGGGGTTGGCAACAGAGCTATGGAAGCACTTTGTAGAGGTATAGCAAAAGATAAATGAGTTCTTTTGAGTTCAAGTTCTCTTTATATTTTGACTAATTTAAAAAATGAGAGGGTGTTTTGTTTCTTAAATCTAGTACATGCAGTGAATGGAGCATTCCATTATAATGAGGGATTCCAAGAAGAGTGAAGAAATCTCAAGGACAATCTTAAGAATATTTCAACACCTGCTTTTACAAGCAAAGTAAAGCCATATTCAATTCAGTTAAGCAGAATCATAGTGACTTAGAGGCCTAGTATAAGTTCTTTATTGTGCAGCCTTTTTCTTAATTAATATTCATTATAATGATCACACCCATTAAAAACTTTCATTTAGAAAGTACCTAAAGTATATTTATTTTTGAGTGCAGATAAGACTATTACACAGACGCCTTGAAGTCTATTTTTCTCAGATCAGTTAGAAGTTATATTTTTAAAGGGCACATTTCAGACAGGTATGCAATTATTCTTTATTAAAATATCTTAAACACTTTTTCAATCATTCTGGTTTAGAGAATGCTAAAGACATATGGTCCATAATCTTGCCAAGTATCATTCTTGTAGGATTGAAAACATATTACAAGAACCTTTTCTTCCTCTAGAAAGCAAGTTGAAATCTTGTTTTTAATTAGTACAGTTGATGTATTTTTTAATGAAAGGTGTGTGAGGATGGGGATTATCCCGTTTACATTCGTATCTTTGGAATTTTATCCTCATTGATAGGATGACCATATAAATTATTATCTAGTTCAGATTATTTTGAGAGGGAGAGAAAATGAAACATAACTTTTTTATGAGACAATAGCATCAATTGATGTAGTTGTAGAGAGACCAGAAACTATGTTTACCCAAATCACGTCAGGTAATAACCACAGTATCCTGTGCAATGCTCTACAATGCACTAGAGTACCATTGTATAAAGAATGGCAGAGATTCCTTTCTACTCAGAAGAGTCTATATTATTCTTTTCTTCTTGTCTACACAGCTAGACCATATTTTCCTTGTTTCTTTTTCCTTCTAGCCAATGGACTATGTGTGTGTGTGTGTGCTCAGTTGCTTCAGTTGTGTCTGACTCTTTGTGACCCATGGACTGTAGCCTGCCAGGTTCCTCTATTCATGGAATTCTCCAGGCAAGAATACTACAGTGGGTAGCCACTCCCCTCTCCATGGGATTTTCCTGATACAGTGATCAAACCTGGGTCTCCTGCACTGCAGGTGGATTCTTTACCATCTGAGACATCAGGGAAGTGGATCTAAATCCAATATGAAATTTTCAGGTGAAACCATCACAACATTGTTAATTGGCTATACCCCAATACAAAGTATTTTGGTGTTAAAAATTAAAAATAAAATTAAAAAAATATTCACACATGAAAAAAGAAAAAGTGGGAAATTTGAACACAGACACACTCAGAGAGGACCTCATATAAAGACATAGACAGACACAGAGGGGAGATGGCTATGTGAATATGGAAGCAGAGACTGAAATTAAGCTGCTACCAACTCAGGAGTACCTGTGGCTACTGGTAGCCGGAAGAGTCAAGGAAGGATTCCCCCACCTAGAAACTGTGGAAGAAGTATTGTCCAGTCAACATCTTGATTTTTAAATTTTATCCTCTAGGACTCTGTGGATCACAACAAACCGTAGAAAATTCTTAGAGACAGGAATACCAGACCACCATACCTGCCTCCTGAGAAACCTTTATGCAGGTCAAGAAGCAACAGTTAGAACCAGACATAGAACAATGGACTGGTTCAAAATTGGGAAAGGAGTATGTTAATGCTGTATATTGTCACCCTGCTTATTTAACTTACATGCAGAGTACATCATGAGAAACGCTGGGCTGGAGGAAGCACAAGCTGGAATCAAGACTGCTGGAGGAAATATCAATAGTCTCAGATATGTGGATGACACCACCCTTATGGCAGGCAGAAAGCAAAGAGGAACTAAAGAGCCTCTTGATGAAAGTGAAACAAGAAATTGAAAAAGCTGGCTTAAAAATCAACATTCAGAAAACTAAGATTATGGCATCCAGTCCCATCACTTCATGGGAAATAGATAGGGAAACAATGAAAACATTGACAGATTTTATTTTATTGGGCTCCAAAATCACTGTGGATGGTGTCTGCAACCATGAAATTGACTCTTGCTTCTTGGAAAAAAAAGCTATGACAAACCTAGACAGTGTATTAAAAAGCAGAGATATTACTTTGCTGACAAAGGTCTGTGTAGTCAAAGCAATTGTTTTTCCAATAGTCATGTATGAATTTGAGAGCTGGCCCATAAAGAATGTTGAGCACCAAAGAATTGATGCCTTCTAACAGGTGTTAGAGAAGACTCTTGAGAGTCCCTTGGACTGCAAGGATATCAAACCAGTCAATCCTAAAGGAAGTCAGTCCTGAATATTCACTGGAAGGATGCCAAAGCTGAAGCTTCAATACTTTGGTCACCTGATGCAAAGAGCAGACTCACTGGAAAAGACGTTGATGCTGGGAAAGATTGAAGGTGGGAGAAGGGGACAACAGAGAATGAGATGGTTGGATGGCATCACTGACTTAATGGACATTAGTCTGAGTAAGCTATGAGAGATGGAGAAGGACAGGGAAGCCTGGCGTGTTGCAGTCCATGTCATAAAGAGTCAGACATGACTGAGTGACTGAAAAACAGAATTTTGAGAGAATAAATTTATTTTGTAGTTCACTCAGTTTGTGGCCCTTTGCTACACCAGCCCTAGGAAATAGATAAAATATTGAAGTCATTGTGGACTTTTATGGTTAGGATCACCTAATACAGAAAAAATGACCATGGTTCTGACACAGTAGGATTTTTAAAATATGACGGGATGGGTAAGCCTTGAAATTGGAACAGGGGTCACAATAGGAGTATATCAATTCCCCAGTGTCAAAGTTGAAAAAATTTTACTTCCCTTCAGTTCAGTTCAGTCGCTCAGTCATGTCTGACTCTTTGAGACCCCATAGACTGCAAAATGCCAGGCCTCTCTGTCCATCACCAACTCCCAGAGTTTACTCAAACTCATGTCCATTGAGCCCGTGAAGCCATCCAACCATCTCATCCTCTGTTGTCCCTTTCTTCTCCCACCTTCAATCTTTCCCAGCAGCAGGGTCTTTACAAATGAGTCAGTTCTCATCAGGTGGCCAAAATATTGGAGTTTCAGCTTCAACATCAGTCCTTCCAATGAATACTCAGGCCTGATTTCCTTTAGGATGGACTAATTTGATCTCTTTGCAGTCCAAGGGACTCTTAAGAGTTATCTCCAACACCACGGTTCAAAAGCATCAATTCTTTGGTGCTCAGCTTTCTTTATAGTCCAACTCTCACACCCATGCATGACTACTGGAAAAACCATAGCCTTGACTAAATGGACTTTTGTTGGCAAAGTAATGTCTCCGCTTTTTTGTATGCTTCCTAGAGTTGTAGTTTTAGGTATTTTCAAGGAATAGATAACTTGTGGCTAGGTGTTTTATTTCGGAACCAAATAGCTTTGCCAGGAAAGAGTTATATTTGTTAAACAATCCACACAAATGGATAACAAATCTTCCATGTATGCAAATGGTCTGCTTAGCAACAATCTATGCTTAAATACAAAAATTAAATTTAGCTAATTTGAAATCTCTTTGCCTTCCCAAACAAAAGAAATGTAAAATTTAAGCAAACTCCAAAATTGGTCAATAACTTTTCCCTGTGCAAACTTTTATGGCATGTATAAGATTATTTCCCCTGCTGTTACTTATTGTTGTTTAGTCGTTAAGTCATGTCTGACTTTTTGTGACCACGTGTACTGTAGCTGCCAGGCTCCATTGTCTATGGAGTTTCCCAGGCAAGAATACTGGAGTGGGTTGCCATTTGCTACTCCAGGGAATCATTCTGACCTAGGGATCGAACTCATGTCTACTGTATTAGCAGGCAGATTCTTTACCAGTGAGCCACCTGGGAAGCCCGCGTGTTTCTTTGCCCATACCTTAACCTAATACATTGTGAAAGCAGTAAAGTACCCATGCTTAAGAAGTATTTTAAAAAGCACTAATTATAAAGTAGGTTAAATGATTCAAAAGAACCCCCAAACACACTTAAGTATGAATCTATGAATGATAAACATATTTGTAAACAATGTCTAAACTGTCTAGGGCTTCTCTGGTGGCTCAGACAGTAAAGAATCTTGGTGCAATGTGGGAGACCTGGGTTCTATCCCTGAGTCAGGAAGATCCCCTGGAGTAGGAAATGCTAACCCACTCCAGTATTCTTGCTTGGAGAATCCCATGGACTGGGGAGCCTGGAGGGTTACAGTCCATGGAGCTGGAAAGAGTTGGACTCGACAGAGTAACTACCACACACACACACACACACACACACACACACACACACACACACACACAGAACTGTGGAAAAAGCCTGTGGCTAGAATGGTTTTGCATTGTTATAGGAGAAAGGTATACACAGCAAATTTTAGAAAGAACAGAAAACAAAGCATTGTGATAATGTTTAGCATTTGAATAGGTGCAAAGCATTAATTGTAAGTAAATATCTGACATTGATCACCAAAATCAATAAGATTTTATTTACCATCAGGGAATAACAACAGAAGCATGTGTTATATACTAAGCGAATCAACAACAGCAAAAACAACAAATCCTGGAGCTAAACAAATGGAGTCTAAGCTGGTTACCACATAGGAAATGCATAAAAGCAGTAATATCTGATGTAGTAGATAGAGCACCCCTGAACTGCATTCAGGAATTGCTAACACATGGCAGCCAACAGCAAATGCTCAGCCAGCTCCCAGTCAGAGAAACATGCCTTATCCACAGGTTATGGAATAAACACAGATGCAGCAAAATGAGTCACCAGAGGAAAACAAAAATCTAAATTGAAGGTAAATGAAGCTTTGTGCACATGCATGACAAGAAATCCATTGAGCAAAACTAATTTTATATCTGTGCCAGAATGGCTGTCTTATATGCTGGAAATAGGGAACAGGAGGGAAAGGAAATTGTCACATAAAAGCAGACCTTGAAGTGTACTAAAATACAGAAGGACTTCTGTATTGGCAAAAAAAAGAAAAAAATATATTCTAAGAGGTAAAATTCATTCAAAGGGTTATCAAGATGAAATGAAGAAATGTTGATACATAAAAGAGAAGAGAAACTGTCTAACAAAGGAAAATATTGGAAATAAAAAAGTGTTCAATGAAAGATGCAACAAAAATAGATGATTCTAGAAAAACGCCTTCCTTCATATTAATAGTAGCCATAAAATGGTGATATAAAAATCAATCATTTCCAGAATATATATTCTTATAAATTTACTATATAACTCTTTATTTTTTCAAAAGTTACCATAAAACTGTCTTACTTTATTTGAATCAATTATTAGTGTGGGTAGACATTAATTTCTGAATTATACTGTATACTAGCACAGGTTTTTCTATGCATTCAAAACAAAAATTCCATGTAACTTCCCTTGTTATTTTAACCTGATTCATCCTCTGCAGTATTATCTGTGCATTTGTGGGTTAGGATAACACTGGCAAGAATTTCTTGAGGCAGAAGTTTATAGGTTAGAGCCTTGGAAAAGTTTTCTAGGGTCTATAATATTTTTCACTTAATATTAATTGCAGATTTTTTTGTCTCAGCTTACTTATTAGAGAAAGGAAGTGGTATTTTCATATTTTGTTATGGGTTAACTTTAGTTAGTATCCTTGATGTGAATTCACTTTCACTGCCTTATCTTTTTAATGAGCAAGTAGACTGAACAAATTTAAATATTGCAAATCTCTTTTCCAAGTGTCAATAGCATGAGATGACCTTGGAGAGGATCTCAGCTCACCCATGTCAGTGTCTTGGTAGAAAGCCATTTGGCCCCAAATGGGAGCAGTGGGTCAACTCATCCTGCTCAGTTGGCAGGGACCTGCTGTCTTCAGCACATGCTGCTCAGTGGAATCATCCACATTTATCACCCTGAATGTTGGCTGCTATAAGGTGAGAAGAAAGAAGAAATTACTCTCTCTCAGAATGCTGATTCTCTCTGAGGAAATTTGTCCTTTTTATCCATTTGTTTAGAAAGTCTATACAGGTTCAAGAAATAAGTTCAATCAGTAAAGCAATCTAAACTAGAGGTTTGCTAAAATAGCAGACCTCAGTGGAGACCTTACTAGAAATTGGGAAGAATAATAATGCATTTGATGAAAGAAGTTGGTCTCATTAGGAATGGAGCTAAATTTGGATCCTTGTAGGAAAAACAGTATGATACAGTTAGACTAGACTAATAAATACTAGGTAGTAGAAAGATCCTGTAGTTTTTTATTTTCCTTTTTTTTTTTTTTTTCTTTTTTTTGTGGTAGGAAATGAAAAAAAAAAAAAAGGCATCAATAAGTAAACAAAAGAGGATGGTTGTCCTTAGATAATATCCAAAGGAAAATTAAAAGACTATGTGTAACTTATTTGCCATATAATAAATGGGCTTCTCTGAATTTTAATTTATTTCTCATAAAAATACTAGCAAATCCATACATTTTAAACTTGATTCACTGATAAAAAAGACAGAAAACAATAGATTTCTTTCAGTAAAGACAGCAGTTAATAGGTAAAGAAATATTGAAGCTGCTCACTCTGTGATTCTGAACTCCAAAGTGCCAGTAAAAACCTTTGAACTCAATTATAATCAAAGCTACTCATGACCACAAAAGGTTATTTATCTTAGAATTGTGATATGAACCCCCTAAGAGGTTCTAACTCTCTAAGAAAGGAATCAAGCAAGACAAGGCATATGGATTTTAAGGTGGAAGCTTATTTAGAGAGTTGTAACTCTTGTTGATACCTCTATTTTGTCAGTATGGTTGGCTTCAAATGTGTCATTTTGGCTAAGCTAAACTATGTTTCCTGGAATTCCTTTCCTAGAATGTTTCTGGTTAAGATTGGTCAGAAGACAGTACATGTGAGATTTGGAAGCACTGGCCATGTTTATTTTTGGAAGGTTGAATTTAAATCATGTACTTCTTTCTGGATCTGCTTGCTCACCTTGTTTTTTCAGTAGCTGTTGTGTACCTCACTGCCAGCTCCCAAGAGATTTTTTATTTAACTTCTCCAAATCCTGGTGTGAGTGTGGCGAGAGCTCAGTGGAGACCATCGAGGATTCTGATGAAAGATAGATGTTAATACAAGCCCCGCTTGTTCCTTGGGGTCTTCAAGTGTCACTCCTCTCATCCACATTCCCTTATGATTGTCCAGGGACTCCCTACTCAACACTAGAAAAGAAGAAACAGTGGAGCTGAGAGTGTTTCACAAGTTCATACAATCATGTAAGGTTGATTCACTTATACAGCTCTGATAATACGTTATTTCTAGTGGCTCTGAATGAATGTAGACTGACAGGGACTTTTTCTCCTAAATGCTTTTATATTCTAATCTGGTATGTATTAAGAGCCATTCTTTTAAAATATCATGTTAAATTTTACAATTATACTGCTAAAGTTTCCTTATTAAGATTAATTTACTTAAGATTTTGGATTTTTCATAAATATAATAAAAAGGTTCAAATAGAAATTCAGGATTCAGTTGCCTTCAGTTCAGTTCAGTTCAGTTCAGTTCAGTTGCTCAGTCGTGTCCAACTCTTTGCAACTCCATGAATCGCAGTACGCCAGGCTTCCCTGTCCATCACCAACTCCCGGTGTTCACTCAAACTCACATCCATCAAGTCGGTGATGCCATCCAGACATCTCATCCTCTGTCGTCCCCTTCTCCTCCTGCTCCCAGTCCCTCCCAGCATCAGAGTCTTTTCCAATGAGTCAACTCTTCGCATGAGGTGGCCAAAGTATTGGAGTTTCAGCTTTAGCATCAGTCCTTCCAAAGAACACCCAGGACCGAACTCCTTTAGAATGGACTGGTTGGATCTCCTTGCAGTCCAAGGGACTCTCAAGAGTCTTCTCCAACACCACAGTTCCAAAGCATCAATTCTTCAACACTCAGCTTTCTTCACAGTCCAACTCTCACATCCATAGATGACTACTGGAAAAACCATAGCCTTGACTAGATGGACCTTTGTTGGCAAAGTAATGTTTCTGCTTTTGAATATGCTATATAGGTTGGTCATAAGTTTCCTTCCAAAGAATAAGCTTCTTTTAATTTCACAGCTGCAATCACCATCTGCAGTGATTTTGGAGCCCCCTAAAATAAAGTCTGACACTGTTTCCACTGTTTCCCTATCTATTTCCCATGAAGTGATGGGACCAGATGTCATGATCTTAGTTTTCTGAATGTTGCCTTCACCATCTAGCAATTCTATACATCTTTTTTTGATTAAACTCAATTCTATTAAGACATCGTCAAGACCAAATTAGACATCAGAATTATCTCACATATATTTTTTTCTATTCTTAAGGAAAGTAGACAGTTGTTGCTACTGGTTCAATTGCTTATTTTAATTAGGGTGATAAATTTTATAATATGTGAAACTGTAATTAACATTTATTAGAAATGCCACACAAAATATAACAGAGGTCTGACATTTAAGAAATATACAGCTAATAACAATACCTTTGGTTTAGTCTAAGGTGACTATTCCTTTTTTCCCCACCACATCTGTTGTTTTAAACTGCTGTTTCAAATTAATTAATAATAGCACTCCTTTTTTATTTATCTAAGTTAAATAAAATACACTAGAACTCTGATAATTAACTTAAAAATTACCTCCTTGCTTCTGTCTCAATATTTCCCAGTTTAGATTTGACTAGAATGAAATAGATGGTGTGTTTGAAGAGTTGTAGATCCTTAACTTCAAATGTCATTCAATGTCCCAATTCTAGTTTTACTTAGTTGTTTGTTGAGATCCTAAAGGGTGCTTGCACAAACTAAGTAGTTTCTCAAGGTGACAACTAATGCTGTTTCACAGGGAATTAGACAGTTTGTCATATTTGAAATAAATTTCAAGTGGGAAAAAATGCAAATAAATACTCTACCAAAACCACTGTGTAATTTATAGGCAACGGTCATAAATACAAAGTCACTGGCATTAAATTTCTTATCCTTATTTTGAAGCTAAGAGGATGTTAACAGCTGGCAATCTGTATTTGTTGGAAATTAAATATTACTGAATAACTTTAAAGAAAAAAAACCTGTCTCTGTGTGATTAGATTCTATTTTTAGCACACACTGTTTAATTTGGAAGTCTCTGGACCTATAATAAGCCCAGCTGCTTTCTTATGTGATAGCTATGTTTAAAAATACATTAAAGGTTAAAATCTAATTTACTAATTTCAATAGTACATGCATATGGCTTTTTTGGTTGCCAGAATGTTTCTAGGTATTCAGTTGTATTATATATATATATATATATACACATATATAAAATTTTTGCATTAAAATGCTTGTGGCAATAAAGATGCCACACCTGAGAATGGTGGAAGATGGCGATACAATTTTTTTGTAAATGTACAATCAGATTATGTGATTTGCTTAAATTCTATGTAATATTTTATAAAATATTTATTTTTTTTCTAATCACAATATGCTATAATTGTGTTCAAATTATAATTATATATAATAATAATTTCTGCATTAAAATACCAGAGAAGGCAATGGCAACCCACTCCAGTACTCTAGCCTGGAGAATCCCAGGGACGGCGGAGCCTGGTGGGCTGCCATCTATGGGATCACACAGAGTTGGACACAACTGAAGCTACTTAGCGGCAGCACCAGCAGCATTAAGATGCTGTGGAAATAACATTATTTAAATTAATAGTAGAATTATTCACTCAGAAGAATATATCTCATGATACGATTCAACAATGCTAGCAGTGATTGTTGCTTTTCCAAGGTATAGCTGAATAGTCTTTCCTGTCTAAAGTATGCCATTATAGATTTTGTAGAATATCTGTAAAATTAAAGGCTAACTCTTTCAAAACTACAAATTTGACAGTGCACGTTTGTACCTTTCAAAAGATTAATTTTGATGACCTTGAAATCTCTCTTAGATGAATTGAAATATATCCACAGGCTTGTGAGGCAAAAATGAAAAAAGAGCCTAAGAGTTGAGTAAAATAGAGCAAAAGCCTGGTAGTTTTAACAGAACCTAAGTCTTTTCTCTAGGAGGCAGGTTGATGCCAGCTAGCCACATGAGCATAAAGGAAGGTACTGTGGGCAATGATATCAATGAGCTTGATTTTCCTCACCTTAGGGAAGTGAAGTAGTCTGCTCTACACCAAAAGAAATAGCCTGTTGGGAAGAAAGTAGTCTGCTTTTATCCACTTTCTCCCATCCAGAGCACCAAATAAGTGAGGATTCACTCACTCTCCCTTTGCAGATCTGTGACTTCACAGTTGGAAATTCTACCACCAGTGGAGCCAAATGCTGTCATGCTCCCTGAGAAAAATTTTTGGCCAAGCAGCAAAAGCCCTTCCTTGACTCACCATAGCTCCAAGCATGAATGGTGGTGTCAGTGCTGCTCCAGCTCTTGTGAGATAAGTTAAATCCAGTAGGCAGATCATAGGGATTCTTGGCCTCAACATAAACCCCACTATTTCTCCATGTGTGTTTTTCGTGGAGAAAAACAGCAGAATTATGCCTCCCTTGGCTAAATGGCCAGGTAAACATTCCGTCCAATACAGGAGTTCCACATTTTAGCTCCTGCACACAAGCAGCAGCAGCACACCTCTAACCAGGAGTCCCAGAAATGGCAAAGTGAACCAGATAGTGTGTACCTTTTGTGCTCCAGGAATATTTTTTCAGTGTCTAATCAAAGAGTCTTTCAGTTCAGTCACTCAATCCTGTCTGGCTCTTTGTGACCCCATGGACTGCAGCATGCCAGCCCTCCCTGTCCATCACCAACTCCCAGAGTTTACTCAAACTCATGTCTACTGAGTCAGTGATGCCATCCAACCATCTCATCCTCTGTTGTCCCCTTCTTCTCCCACCTTCAATCTTTCCCAGCATCAGGGTCTTTTCAAATCAGTCAGTTCTTCGCATCAGGTGACCAAAGTATTGAAGTTTCAGCTTCAGCATCAGTCCTTTCAATGTGTATTCAGGACTGATTTCTTTTAGGATAGACTTTCTGGGTCTCTTTGCAGTCCAAGGGACTCTCAAGAGTCTTCTCCAGCACCACAGTTCAAAAGCATCAATTCTTTGGTGCTCAGCTTTCTTTGTAGTCAACTCTCACATCCATACATGACTAGATGGACCATTGTCGTCAAAGTAATGTCTCTGCTTTTTAATATGCTGTCTAGGTTGGTCATAGCTTTTCTTCTAATGAGCAAGCACTTTTTAATTTCATGGCTGCAGTCACCATCTGCAGTGATTTTGGAGCCCCCAAAATAATAGAGTCTTCAGGACAATGTTAAAGGGGATGTAATATCATGCCATTCAGAATTAACATGTTGGAGGTTAGTAAATGAAAGAACTTTAAAGGGTAAGAAAACTCCAGACACTGATGTTTGCTCTCTCTGCAGTATTCACTTTTTACTTCATTATTCATTGCAGATTTCTGCTAAAAATATAGAGGGAGCTGTGTTCTATGAGCATGATGGGATAATGTAGGAAAAAGAGGGTTGAATGTTCATATGGTTTTCAAAAGATAAATAATTTACTTGTAGTATTAAAGCAAAATTGGTATCTGGGGAAGAAGATCACTGATTTAAGTATCCCTTGTATTTCTTTGCACATGGCATTAAGTTTAGTCAAAGAAACAAATCAAAACAAATAAAAGTCTTGTGAATTACTACAGCGTTTGAAGATGGGATGAATTTTCTCTCCACAGAATAATGTATCCACTCATTCAATAAATATTTATTGAGACCATATAGTGTACCAGGTTCTAATCTAGAATAATGTTACTTTGCCGTGAACAAATCAAAGTCCCTGCCCTCAATGGAGTATATATTGCACTGTAGGCAGTAGAGAGAGGAGACAAAAAATAAACATTTAAAAATGGTTTGTTAAATGGTGATGTACACTATGGGGCAAAATAAGGAGGAAGGAAGGATGAGGAGAACAGCTATAGGGAAATAGGTTGTGATTTTAAATAAATATCTCAAGAAAGGCTTTGGTGAGAAGGTCACATTGAAACAAAGATTTGAAGGGTTTGAGGGGCCAAAACATGCATATATTTGAGTATTTGGGTGGACAGAACAGTGAGCATGAAAGTATTGAATTGAATGTGTAGAGTGTGCTCAGAGTGGCTGAGGAACAGGAAAGGGGACCATCACGGAGATGAGCATTGGTAAGAGTGGAGAAGCTGTGTCAGAAATAACCACTGTGATTGCTCTGAAGATAGTGAAGTGGAAGTTACATGAGCAGAGGAAAAAATATGATCTAATATTTTAAAAGGTTTGCTGTGTTATACTACTAAAAATTGTAGGTAGCAGGAACAGAAATAGGTAGAAACATTAAGAGGCAAATGAATTTTTTATTCAGGTGAGAGATGATGCAGGGTGGTGGCAATGAAAGTGGTGTGGAGTTATGAAATTTTTCCCTTATTAGGAAAATTAAACCAAGAGGAGTTTTCTGATGAATTAGTTGTGGAAAATGAGAAGTGTCACTAAAGACAACCCCAGTGTTTTTAGCTTGAGAACTTGAAGTGTTGCAGCTATTGACCCAGGGATGACCTCATTAAAATTGATTGGAGACAGATAACAGTTTTATGAAATCTGAAATGGCAATTAGACATTAAGTGATAGATGCTGAGTTAGCAATAGGACATAAAAGTAAAATTTTTAAGGTTGTTTAGGTTGGAGGTACAGATTAGATATTTAACTTATAAATATGCTTTGCATTCTGAAATTAAGCCAAAATGAAGATTGCCTTAATTGTTTCTGGTCCCCAAAATATTCAAACCTTGAATATTGCTCATAAACCTGGATTTTATAACAAAAAGAAACCATCCCTGAATTATAATATACTGATATCTGAAGATTGCATGACATTTATAAAATGTAATAATTTGAGAAAGTTAATCTTCCTGCCATGACCAGACTAACGTAACCACATACTTTTGAAAAATTTGTGTTTTTGTTTTCCTCCATTCAAATGTGTTGTGTTTTCTATTTGGTGAATTAATACTCCTGATGTCTGACTCCTTTTCACACTTGAATAAAAAAGTTTTTCTTTTTGCCAGATGCTATCACCTAGGAATGAATCAGGTGGAGAAGAGGTATAAACTGAGGGTGTACAGTGATTCTCAATTCACGGGAGATGAAAAAACTAACAGTGTGCTGGTCCCATTCCAAAAACATTATATTAGATTACTTGGAGGTAAGGTTCAGGTATCTGTTTCAAATAATCTTTAGGTAATTCTGGTGGTGGTTTAGTCACTAAGTAGTGTCCGACTCTTGTGACCCTATGGACTGTAGCCTGCCAGGCTCATCCGTCCGTGGGATTCTCCAGGCAAGAATACTGGAGTGGGTTGCCATTTCCTTCTCCAAAAAAACATCGGTGGTGGTGGTTTAGTCCCTAAGTCATTAGGTAATTCTAGTGAGTACCCAATGTTGAGAATCATTGATTTGTACATTGCAGAGGTGAGAAGGAACCTGAAAGAAAGACCAGGAAGAAATAGCTAGTGACAAGGAGAAAGAAAATAAAGGGTTGACCTGAAACAAATAGACTGCCAGATATTTCTCCTGCAAAGATGGCTTTATCATGAATCAGGAAAGAATTGCAATTCAAGGTCATCCACCTTGGTGGACACATGCGAGTCCCCAAACAGCAGGGAAGGAGAACATTTTTGTAGAGAGGAAAGGAAGTTGGGAAGACTAGACTAAACAAAGGGTCCATAGCTTTTCACTGGATGAGTTTTGTCATGAAAGAAAGTCTGTCTTCTTTCTGCTGGGCTTTGCTATTAATTATCTCAGGGCATGAGAGCTTTCCCTTCTGGTCTCCCAACCCTGTTTAATTGAGGCTTCTGTTTATTAGTTTTACATATTTTCCCCTTTTTATCAATATATGTCTCGGAAAACATTCCTGATCTAGACTGATTTTTCCAGTTTCAGGGGCTTTTTGTCTCTCAGTGTCAGGAAGGAACTTTCCTGGGTGTATTGTCTCACATTGAAGGTAAAGTGCACCACTGGAAATTTTTTAAGGTTACGTTCAGGTAACAAGGAGGGGTAGGAGGGAGAACTCTCACTCATTTTTTATCTAAAGTTCATATGTTATCAAGATCATGGATGTTAATGTTCACAGTCTGAAGTGTTATGTGGTTGTTTCATCAGCTGTCATCTGCTTCAGTTTGGGGAAATCTTTATTTTCAGGCCACCAGATGATGTGCAGGTCTAGGCAGGATTTGGCACTTGCTTTAGGTGTGTCACCTGAATCCAAGAGTCTATTCCTTAGAGTTTGGTGGCACAGTTTACTTAGCAGAACTTGATGGGGGTCTTTCCAGAGAGTTTGGAAAGAGTTCTTCTGGAGTGTCTTTTTGATAGATGAAATTTCCAAGTTGAAAGGTGTGATGCTTAAGGTCTTCATCTCCTGAAGGTGTACTGTGAAAAGACTGCCCTGTCAAAAAACACGATTATTTTTAGTAGACACAGTACTGGAGTATCTCTGCTTTTATCAGTTGTGGGTCAAAGGATCTGGATTTAGAAGGACCAGCAGCAATGCTTTTGGACAAGGTACTTGGGAGGCCTCTATAAATTGTGCAAATTGAGTCTTAATAATACTGTTAGTGTGTTCAATTAAACCAGAGGTTTGAGGGTGGTATGCAAAGTGAACATGTGTAAAACTCACCAAAGAACACAGACTTGTTTCAGTACCTGGTCAGTAAAATGGGTTCCTTGATCACCATGAAGTATGAGAGGACTTCCCTAGGTAAGGGTTTTCTTATCCAAAAGGACCTTAGCCAGAGAAGAGAGAGTACTCTGTCTGCAAGAGAAGGCTTCAGTTCAGAGTGAAAGTATACAGATCATGACTAAAATATATTTATATCTACTAGTTGGAGGAATCTGTATAAAATCCACTTGTGTACACTTGAATTGTTCAATATGTGTTTGTTCAGTTCCATCCAACTCTTTGCGATCCCATGGACTGTAGCCCACCAGGCTCCTCTGTCCATGGGGTTCTCCAGGCAAGAATACTGGAGTGAATTACCATTACCTACTCCAGGGGATCTTCCTGAGGGATCGATCCCACCTTTCTTGCATCTCCTACATTGGCAGGTGGGTTCTTTGCCACTAGTGCCACCTGGAATAGACAGTCTAAATGTCTGGAAACTATGAACAGCTGTCAATGGATTGTACTTAAGGTGAATGTGACAAAGCTACACTTTTTTGCAGCCTTGTTAATGTTTCCCCACCAATATTGACTCATGAAGGCTATTAGTTTGTCAATAGGCCAACAGTTTAATGCATATATAGTGGTGAGAAGTGGAAATTTTAGAGTATCCTGTAAGACTGGGTTGTTATTTGGTCAAAATAAGAGCTTTCTCTTTTTATAAAACCAACAATTATTGAATTTTCAATCTTGTTCTTTTTCCTTTCTGAGGTCAATTACTGGGCTTATCTAGCCAGTTTTTCTAAATTATCTTTTGGGGAAACACTTCTTTGGGCCACGATAGATATTTGGTTGCTATTGACCTCTCTAAGAGCAGTACTCCTTGCAGAAATATTAGCAGGGTGATTTTTCTTAGCTTCCAAGTCAAAGCTGAGAATGCCTGAGAATCTTAATAATAGCTAAGCAGTACTTAATAGCACATGCGTGAGTGCTCAGACACTTCAGTTGTGTCTGATGCTTTGTGACCATATGGACTGTAGCCTGCTGGACTCCTCTGTTCAAGGAGTTCTTCAGGAAAGAATACTGTAGTGGGTTGCCATGCCCTCCTCCAGGGGATCTTCCAGGTCCAGGGACTGAACTCACGTCTCCTGCATTGTAGGCTGAGCCACTTTACTGCTGAGTCACTGGGGAAGCCAGTAATAGTACTGCATTCAATAAATCCTGAATATAGGGCCATTTTAAATTCTATTTCTACTGGACTTAAGGAAGTCACATTACTCCCACAACATTCCAAAATCATGGGTTACTCTGAAAGCACATCTACTATCAGTATAAATATTGGCGGTTTTGACCTTGATTAAAGTACATGCCCCTATAAGAATGTATAATTTAGTCTGTAGGGCTGAAGTGGCCATAGTAAAGATGCTACCCCAACAACATGAAAAGAAGTTGTAATAGCACGGTATTTGCCTTTGTCACCTTTTAAATAGGAACCATCAGTGAACCATGAATAGTCAGTGATACCCAGTGGAATTTCCTATAAATCTCACAAGGAGTCAGGAGTGGTCTGTCAGCATTAAGCAGTCATCAGGGACTTCATTGATGATGGAAAGAAGAGCAGCAGGGTTAAGGTTATTACCTTGTGAAAGAGTCCTGTGAAGACAGTTAACAAAAAGACCTCACGGGAGGTGAGGCAGCTGCCTGAGAAGTGCTGACTTTAATGGGAATTCAGGAAAGCCTCTACAGCATGAGGTATAAAAATAGTCAAAGGGATCCCACAATGATTTATTTGGGTGACCTTAACTAAAAGAGGTGTGACTGTAATGACTAAGGCAAGGAGGGTATCCCCATGCCACAGGGTCAGTTGCCGGCTATAAGACCCTAGGGTCAACTGAGGTTCCTGTGTTTTGGGGTAAGAACCTCCGGTATTTTCATCCTGCTTCCTGTATGAAAAGGAAAAGGGGAATCTGATAACTGGGATACAGGTGGATTTATCAAATAGCTCTTTAAGGTTTTGAGGGCTATGTTGTTGAGTCCTGCACATAAACCACTTATAAATTCAGTTGGATTTGTTATCCTTATGTAAAACATATAGTACAGGTTTGGACACAGAGAGAAATTTGGAGTTTAATTTCAGCAGTGACCAACTAGCCTAGGAAAACCTCACATTTGGTGCTTAGTTTGGGTTTGGGGAAACTAAAGTCTCTGTGAAATCTGTCTGGATCTAGTTGTAGCCCTTGTTCTGATATCAGATGCCCTAACTATTGAACCTATATTTGGGTAAACTGCAATTTTTATTTGGGAAATTTATGTCCCTCTAAGGTGAAATGCTTTAGCAAGTGAATGCTGTCTTCTGGTGAGCAGGCTTGACAGGAGAGCAAAGAAGCAAATCATGCACAAGCTGCAACAAAATAGAATCTCTAGGGACCTTTATATCTTCCAGATCAGCCTTCAGAATTTGCAAGAAATAAGAAATCTCAGTATGACCTTGATGTGTTACTGTGTAGGTAAATTTTTTTTTTTTTCCCCAAATGAAGGCTGAAAGATATTGAGCAGTTTCATCAACTAAAGAATGCACGGAATAAATCAATTCCAGTAAATAATTTACTTCTGGTGGAATGGATATTGGTAGTGTATGAGGTTTAGAGATATAAATGCTGTTTATTGCTTGTAGATCCTGGACAAAATTCCACCCTTACGTTTTATCACTGGTAAAATGGGAGTGTTACAGTTGCTATCAGCCTTCTTGATGTGCTTCAGATGGTAAAGAATCTGCCTGCAATGCAAGAGACCTGGGTTCAATCTCTGGGTTGGGAAGATCCCCTGGAGAAGGGAATGGCTACCCACTCCAGTATTCTTGCCTGGAGAATCCTATGGACAGAGAAGCCTGGTGGTCTATGCTCCATAGTGCTGCATAGAGTTGTATACAATTGCATGACTAACACAGGTGCTAGTACAAGGGATAAAGAGGCCTTGAGCCTTGTAATCTTTTATTACAGTCTTCATGTCTGGAAGGGCTTCTTTATTTACAGAGTATTGATTAACTCTGGGAAGAGTTTCTGAGGAGTCTATCTGAGTTTTGATAGGGAGGTGCACTGTAAATTTCGCCAAGAGTTGGAGATTCTGTCCAAAGGAAAATTGTAGCTAATAGCAGCAAGTTGTCCGTGTTTCCAGCATCAGCTCTTGTACCATCAGACATGGAACAAATAATAGCTATCAAATAAATAAAAGGATCATTTAATTCACCTGATGTGTTACTTTGATGACTGTCAGTTTTTAAAATTATTTCCCTCTTTTGGGGGAAAGAAATTTTGATGTGATACTTCTCTAAGAAGTCCCAGGCTAGTAAATGTATAAGGGTGGAGAAACTAATGGGGAAAAGATTTGTATTTCTCAAAGAGCCTAAACAAAGGGAATAGGTTCTGTATGGCCAGGTCACTGAAGATGGTTGCTTTTTGCTCTGGACATCCCCAGCCCAGCCAGTGCCTGGCTCACCTACACCTAACTCATATGACGGACCTGTCTGTGTACTTGCCCCAGAACCCAGCTAGTGATTGTTCTCATCAAGGGCTGTGACGAGCCCACCCGATGTCAGTTTCTGTAACTGGTTAACCTTGTCCACAGCCCCGCCCCCACATCCCCACCTCCCTCCTTGGGAGTGAAGTCTGCCGCCATTTCCTGCCTGCCATTCACCTCACACAGTAGGATGTCGCTCCAGAATTTTTCTTCAGACATGTAAGCTCCCTGACCACCTACCTGTTAAACCGCTGATATCTCTGTTGCTGACTGCAGGCTCTTTTCTGGGTCTTGAAGTTGGGTAGTCACAAACCTTGTGGGCCTGCAGAGTGTGACCCAACAGTTCAGAGACAGGAACATCTTGGGATTCATTAGAGAGCCCCACTATTTGAGCTGTTTTAATTCTCCGAGGCAGGGGCTGTACTACAGTAGCAGGGCTGAGTACCAAGAGTGTGGCTACAGTATCATTAGGGATTGAAAGAGATTCATTTTCAATCTGGAAAAATGTTTCTCCAAGTCCATTAAGGGGGGAAATTGGGAAGGGCCCTGCAGCTCTTTGGAGCCTCATTATTGAGAACTGGGAGGAGTTTGGAAAACCTGGTTAGAGGGCTTAAGGGCCCTAAAGTGCTTACATTTGTAACAGTCTCTTTTCCAGTGTCCTGACTTTATAAAAATAGCAGAGAACTAGTATTACCAAAAGTTTGGCCTCTCTACACACCAGTGCCAAATCAAATCCTGGTGATAGAGTTTTGGGCGAAGCAGAAGAGGATAGCTTTATTACTTTGCAAGGAAAAGGGAGGCACTCCAGTCTTCTGCCCATGCTTCACAATCCCAGATGATCTGATGAAGGGTTTTATAACAGTGGTTCAAAGGTGGGGTCTCTGACAAGATTAGGGTGTGAGCAGGGTTTGCATTCCTTTCATCTTGTCTTAGGTGGTTCCAGGGCTGCTACTCTCTTGATTGGCAAAGGTTCAAATCTGCCCTTTGGAATCAGGGAAGGTCATGGAGGCTGGTGTCTTGCCTGTAAGAGATGGGGGACAAAAGGCCTCTACCCGGGAGCCCCACAGCGTTCTGCTCTGTTTCACTAGGAGGCTTTGGTTTCATTTAAGAGCTGGAAATAAAAATTGAGGATTTTGCCCTGGAGGTGATTCATCTAGAGTACAAGAGAGCTGGTTTGTCAGATAAAAGGTAGTTGCGAAGCGTTAACATCAGAAGAAATACCAGGATTTTCTTTAAAAATAATGTGAAGTTGATTGTAATATTTACAAACAGTTTCCTCAGATTTTTGTGGATAAGCCTGAATTTTGTTCAAATAAACTGACATTGCAAAAGCACTAAAAATTGCTGGATAAAGTTGCCTAGTGATTGCCTGAACCAAATCTTACACAGTTGACCCTTTAACAATGAGGGGGTTAGGGGTATAACCCTCGAAAATCCATGTAAAATTCATATTTGGCCCTTTGTATATGTGGTTTCATTCCCTCTATCACCTCCAAAATGGGTTTATTTCTTGGTGGGTATCAAGTGAAAGACACAACCCAGTCAAAGTTCAGGAGAAGGAAGGATTTATTACTTGCGGCAAGTAAGGAGAACACCAAGAATCTTCCCAAAGCACTGTCTCTCTGAACAGCAAAACTGGAAGTTTTACCTTAAAAAACTTCCAGTTTTAAGGTAAAGATACATGCATATTCATGAAGGGGCTTGGGTGGTCCACACAGTCTAAGCTTTATTAATTGAGGGGCAGAAAAGGTCAATATCATCAGCCTTTGGGTTTCAGTAGATCTGGTGGTTGAGTGTTTCAGGCTAATGTTTACCATTGAAACTTTCCAACTGATATTTGCTATTGTTACTTCTCTTGCTTGATAATAGGTAAGGTTTCTGCATTCTTTTGTTCCCTTAGGATCTTTAATTACTAAGACCTGTTCAAGGACTGGCCAGGCTTAGATCACAATGCAGCTTAAGGCCAAAAATATCTTTTATGTCGAGAAAGCCATCCCTAATTGTCTTTCTCTGGGGGACCCTATCTTATCTGCTCATATTTTGCAGTTACACATCCTCAGATTCAACAGCCAAGGATTGTGTAGTACTGTAATGTTTACTATTGAAAAAAAATCTGCATATAAGTGGACCTGTGCAGTTCAAACAAGTGTCATTCAAGGATTAGCTGTAATAAGCTAGTGGGCTGGTTGCCCATTTTTAATTCTAGAGACCTTTCAGGATTTCCTCATTTAGCAGTTTTCACCCAATGCTAAGCCTGCCCTTCACTGACAAACATATGAAGCAGCTGATATAATTTAGAGAAACCAGGTTGATAAATTTTAATGCCTATATTAAATTCTTTAGCAACTTTGTGAGGATTTTCAGTTACTTTGGAAAAAAATCTTTGACTATGGCTCACAGTTCATTTTTATTTCAGGGAGTATAAGTTATTAAGAGGTTAGCTTCTGGATCCTCAAAGCTTATTTTATTTTTTAAAATTTTTATTTGTCTGTGCCAGGTTTTAGCACCTGGAGTCTTCATTGCTACATGCCAAATCTTTAGTTGCTGCACCTGGTATCTAGTTCCCTAATCAGGGATCAAACAGGCCCCCTGTATTGGGAGCACAGAGTCTTAACCACTAGACCACCAGGAAGTCCCAGAAAACTTAATTTTAAAGGGACAGGTTCTGACAAGTTGATAGGAAAAGAGAGTAAGAGTTTCAGAGAAAAGGGAAAGTTAGTGAGGGAATTTGAAGGTATAGCATAGGTGCAGTCAGTGTAGAAGGAAGGTCTGAAGATGGTATGGGAGGTGAAGTTGGGCCATGATGAGCAGAAGGAGAGAGGAGAGAGTCAAGACCACCCAAAGGTGATGTCTGAGGCAAAGAAGTGAAGGAAGAAAAGCCTGGTAGCTTGGGGACCGTTTTATACTCTTTTGTTTGTTTTCCTCCGTTCCTCTTAAAATCATGTTTTTTGGAGGGGCAAGTTCAGTTTCCTGATAAGTTGGAAAGCCTCAAAATACCAAATGAAATAAGTACTCCATTCAGTTCTGGAAATTTTAGTTATTGTTATCCAATTTGGTTTTAAGAAAATTAGGTATATACATTTCAAAATTTCTCCGTAATGGCCATTGATATTCTAAACTGCCTTTTGTAATTTGGTTAGAAAGTCACAAGAGGAAGGGCTATTTAAAAAAAAATATATATTGGATGGGCTGGAATCCTGGGGAAGGGAAAAAGGTGAGGGGAGGTGTCCTCAAAATTAGAAAACTGGGACCCATTTTCCTAGAGGTTTTTGCACTAAAGAACAATTTCAAACAACTTACAGCACAAATGGCTCAGTTCAAACAACTGGCAAATCAATCCCTGTCAATTCAAAGGAAACTACTTAGTCCCAGAGGAGCCAGGCCAAAGGCTTTTCAGCCCATTTCTAGAGAATAGCCCTTCCAAAGAAATAGGCTGAAGAGGGAACAATACAGTTTCATTTGAAGCAACTCCTTCCTAAGGAATCGTGCTGAAGGCATTTTCAGCCAGCTTCAGATGAAAAAGTATGATATCAATATCAGAACAAAATATCAAAATGAGTACTTGTAAACAGAACATGGCCTTGAGGAGAAAGAGGAAACCTTTAAATAAAATAGTTTCCCTTGTAGCTTGGTGGTACAGAATCTGCCTGCAGTACAGGAAACCTGGGTTCGATCCCCGGGTTGGGAAGATCCCCTGGAGAAGGAAATGGCAACCCACTCCAGTATCCTTGCCCAGAAAATCTCATGGACAGAGGAGCCTGGTAGGCTGCAGTCCAAGGGGTCACAAAGAGTTGGGTACGACTGAGCGACTAACACTAAGGTCTGGATGGGCTTTGCTTGTGGCTCAGCTGGTAAAGAATCCACTTGCAATGCAGGAGACCTGGGTTTGATCCCTGGGTTGGGAAGATCCCCTGGAGGAGGGCATGACAACCTACTCCACTCTTTTGCCTGGAGAATCCCTGGGGCAGAGGAACCTGGTAGGCTACAGTCCATAGACTAGCAAAGAGTCAGACAAGACTGAAGCGTCCTAGCACACAGGCAGTGAACAACAGAGCTGATGTTGAGATAAGTTTAACTGGCTCCTCCAGTTACTGACTTTGTGAACTTGGATAAGTCGTTCTCTGACCTCTCATTTATTTCTATAATTGGAGAAAAAATTATATACCTTGTAAGGTTATTGTTAGGGTTAAAATATTAATATATTTATAGATAGCATTCAAAATGTAAGTAATCATTTTACTATGATATGATATACAACTGATTCCCTTGCAAGTTATTGCAGTTACTGCAATGACGATCAAGAGAGGGTGAATAGAACAAGGCACCAAATAAAGGGCTCATGTTTGAAGGAACACATTATTTGCATACTAGGTGAATCTGGAACAAAAAATGGTGGGAAATTTACCTGAGGAAACTATGATAGATTAGGGAAAAGCAGAGAGGGAGTATATAAAGGCACATAAGGGATGTTCCATCTAAGAATATATTTAAAAAATCATATAAAGACCTTCACATTTTGAAAAGTAAATCTCTTGTATGTATATATACCTCTGTAAAATTTGCCACAAACATAAAAATACTATGCATAAATGTCGTAGGGTATGTTTTGTTTGTGTGGTATGTGTTTGAAGCATCTAGAATGTTATCAGATGTTGATGTTGTCACTCTAAGCTCTTAAAAACTACAACACTTGCGGGAAGAAAAAAGCATCCATTTGCTACAGTTGCTTAAAAAGATTGTGCATTTTCTCAGAAGGTTCCTTCCTATTGTCTATACTTAAATAATTTGGCAGGTAATATCAGAGATTTCCTGTTTGGCGTTAAAATCACAAAAAGATAGCTTCTTTTTTTTTCTCTCTCTCTCTCTCTTTTTTTTTTTTGTTGTTTGGTGACTTTCAGAGAACAGAAACAAAATAAAATTGAAATCTAGCATTGTTAATTTCTACAAAGTAAAAAAGTAGTAGAAGAAAAGCTTTATTTATTTTTTGCTTTATTTTTTCCTTAAAATTGCCTGAAAGTGTTAAGTGAAAGTGTCGGTTAATCATGTCTGACTCTGTGACCCCATGGACTATAGCCTGCCCAGCTCCTCTGTCCAAGGGATTTCCCAAGCAAGAATCCTGGAGCAGGTTGCCATTTCCTTCTCCAGGGGTTCTTCCCCACCCAGGGATTGAATCCTTGTATAGTATATTGCATCTCCTGCATTGGCAGAGCGATTCTTTACCACTAGCACCACCTGGGGGGAGAAGGCAATGGCACCCCACTCCAGTACTCTTGCCTGGAAAATCCCATGGACGGAGGAGCCTGGTGTGCTGCAGTCCATTCACTTTCATGCATTGGAGAAGGAAATGGCAACCCACCTCCAGTGTTCTTGCCTGGAGAATCCCAGGGACGGGGGAGCCTGGTGGGCTGCCGTCTATAGGGTTGCACAGAGTCGGACACGACTGAAGCGACTTAGCAGCAGCAGCAGCACCACTTGGGAAGATAAAATTGCATAGCTAATGTTATTCAGGATTATCTTTCCTTTCTATAGCTGATATATAAGTTAAAATTAAAATTCAGAGAAAAAAGCAAGAAAGCCCCAAACTTGGATTCAGATCAAACAGCATTATCCATGAGGAATAAGCATATTCTTTAAGTTTTTATATCAGTGATTCAATTTTTCTGTCAATGGTCACAAGCATATTATATTCTCATCAGTACAATAATTCCACAGAAAATTATATAAATATAGTGACAAATACCTATACATAGTAAACTTATACAAATGTAAAGAGAGAAATTCAAGTCATATGTTTAGAGGCAACCTAAAAATTTTAAAAAGGACAATGAAGATTAGAGAATGATGGCAAATTAATAAACAAGACACTTGAGGAAATAATTTTAAAAGAAAAAATGCCCCTGGTTGTGTGTATAAGTTTTATTTTCTGTTATGTATTGTTTGACTTTTTAAATGGGGAGTTCCAAAATTTAAATGAGTCTTATTAGGCTTCCAAATCCATGGAGGATGAAGTTAATGATATTTTAAGTTTCCATAATTACTTTGTAATTATGTTTTCAATAGGGCACAAATTAGTCAAGATGTATGCTAATTGGTTAGTAAAGGTCTGCAACCATTTCTAAGTGATCAATATAATAATCAAACTATGTTTAAAATTTGTGTTGTGTGATGCCTTTTATTTTATGGTCTTATTTAACAAGGCTTTAAAAATATAAGTAAAATGCTTTATTTGTTTGGTTAGAAGAGATGACTAAACTGCTCTTACTAAGCGTTATTTAGAAATAGAAGAAATTTTTTCTTTAGAAACTTTTTAATTAAAAAGACTTATTTTACATTCCAGTCTAGTTGATTTACAGCGTTGGGTTAGTTTTAGATGTGCAGCAAAGTGATTTAGTTGTATGTATATCTATCCTTTTTCAGATTCTTTTCTTATAGGTTATTAAAGAGTATTGAGTAGAGTTCCCTGTGCTATACAGAAGTTCCCTGTTGATTATCTATTTTATATATAGTCATGTGTACATGTTCTACCCAAACTCCTACTGTATGCCATCCCCTCACCTTTCCCCTCTGGGAGCCATGGATTAATTTTTCTGAGTTTGTTTCTGTTTTGTAAATAAGTTCATTTGTATCACTTTAGATTCCACATATAACTGAAATGATATTTATCTTTCTCTCTCTTATTCCACTTAGCATGCATTTCTAGGCTCATCCATGTTGCTGCAAGTGGTATTATTTTATTCTTTCTTGTGATTGAAGAATATTCCATTGTATATATACCACATCTTCTTTATTCCTTCCTCTGTCAATGGAGATTTAGTTTTTTACGTGTCTTAGATACTGTGAATAATGCTGCTGCCATGAACACAGGGGTGCATGTATCTTTTTGAATTATGGTTTTGTCTGGATATATGCCAGGATTGGAATTTCTGGATCATATAATAGCTCTATTTTTGTTTTAAGGACGCTCCATACTATTCTCCATACTGGTTGTACCCATTTACATTCCTTTTTTCCCCCCATACCCTCTCCAGCATTTATTGTTTGTAGACGACTTTTGGGGGATGGCCATTCTGACAGGTGTGAGCTGATACTTCACTGAAGTTTTGATTTGCATTTCTCTGATAGTAATATTGAGCATCTTTTGATGTCATTTCTGGCCATCTGTATTAGATACCTTCTTTTAATTGTGCATGTCAAATAATGTTCACTGCATCCCAGTGTGAATGTGTTACACTTGCAAAAGCACCTTGTGAAATATCTCTTAGTAGGGGAACATGTAGAAAGGAACTCACAGGATAAAACTTTCAAAATCAAAACAAGGCAAATTATAAATTAACTGATGAAGTCAAGGAAATATGTCTTCCTTGTTGGCATTTTAGAGATACCAGTAGGTAGTCACAACACCAGAGTGTAGGTCATATGCTTCTGGAAATGACTTAAAAAAAAAAAAAAAACACTTATCTTTGGTTGCGCTGGGTCTCTGTTACTGCCCTGGCTTTTCTCTAGTTGGGGTGCATGGGCATCTTATTACGGCGGCTTCTCTTGTCTCAGAGCACAGGCTCTAGGGCAAATGGGCTTCAGTAGTTGCAGCACATAGGCTCAGTAGCTGTGGCCCTCAGGCTCTAGAACACAGGCTCAATATTTGTGGCATATCGGATTAGTTGCTCTGAGGCATGTGGAATCTTCCTGCTTCAGGGATCAAACCCATGTTTCCTGTGTTGGCAGGAAGATTCTTTACCACTGAGCAACCAGGGAAGCCCCTCATGTTTTTATGTGTACTGTAAATATAAATGTATATAGTGTATGTTATTGCCTTGAATAACTACCTTGTAGAGTAATTACACTAAGTAAAAAAAGTTATGCTTATATTCATTCATTCAATTTTGATGCTTTTTATTTTTGGTGTATAACAAATTTGTGATCTTATGATTACTTTTGCCTGAACTATTTCTTAATAACTGTGTTATAGGACAAGTCTGCTGGCAAGAAACTCTTAATAGGTTTTTTTTTTTTCCTGATAAAATCTTTATCTCTTCTTCATCTTTAAATTTATGGATATAGAATTCTAGGTTGAATTTTTTTGTTTTCAATTTTAAAGATCTTGATTTTCTACTATCCTGTGGGTTTCTAATGAGAGGTCTGTGATAATTCTTATCATTTCCATTGTATGAAAGTTGTTCTTCCCAATCCCAGCCCACCTTTGATTGCCCTCAGATTTTCCTTTTCTTTTTAGTTTGAGTATGATACACTTAGTTTTTATTGTGTTAGTATATTTTCTCCTTGGTATACTCTGTGGTTTGGTGTCTGTCACCACTAATTTTGGAAGCTTTAAAGCTATTGTATAATTTCTATTTCTATATTTTCATGTTTACTCATATTTTTCTTGGCTGTTTGAATCTACTAATGAGCCCATCAAAGGCATATTCATTTCTGTTACTGTGTTTTGCATTTCTAATTTTTATTTGATTATTTCTGATAGTTTCAACTCTGTATTGAAATTATCCACTCAATTTAGACCTAACGTGTTTGACTGTCTTTCCATTAGAGCTGTCAACATGTTAGTTCTTTTAAAATCTATCTGAAAATAACAATATCTATATCATATCTGAATTTGGCAATTGTTTTATATTTTCAGACTTTCTTTTTCCTCTTTGCCATCTATCATCCTTTGTAAATTTTGTTGAAAGTTGATCATGTTATATAGGAAAATAGACTCTTAGGTGATAGGACTATAAAATGAGGATTTGTATGAATCTAGTTATATTGTCGGAGAAGGCAATGGCACCCCACTCCAGCACTCTTGCCTAGCAAATCCCATGGATGGAGGAGCCTGGTAGGCTGCAGTCCATGGGGTCGAGAAGAGTCAGACACGACTGAGCGACTTCACTTTCACTTTTCACTTTCATGCATTGGAGAAGGAAATGGCAACCCACTCCAGTGTTCTTGCCTGGAGAATCCCAGGGACAGGGAAGACTGGTGGGTTGCCGTCTATGGGGTCGCACAGAGTTGGACACGACTGAAGTGACTTAGCAGCAGCAGCAGCAGTTTTATTGTGTTTGCAGTATGCCCTTGCTGTGGGCATCAGAGAGCTCCTCTAGTGACGGTTTGTTCTTCTCTGCTCTTGGCTTCAGGTCTTCCTTTTCTAAATGTTCCTCAGAGAGAATCTGTCTCTTTCAGACCTCCCAGCTGTAATTCACTGGTATTTTTACTGGAGGCTGGTAGGGTGTAGGTCAGAGAAGCACACGCTGATGTACTAAGTCTTAGTCTTCGGAGTGTACAGTGTGCCTGCATCATTGAAGATCGTTGACCTTGTCCAGTGTACCTGTTCTTCCTCCACAGGCATAGTTTTTCTTCTTTTCTTCTCTTTTTTCCTTATTTGTTTTCTCAACTCCAGTGGTGTCCTCCAGTGTTCCCAGTCTATGTCCTTGAGATGCTCTTCCTTACAAATTGAAACTTTTATTTTTTTATTTTTACCCTCACATGAGATAGTGTTATGGGCTAAATTGTGCTCGCCCCCACAAAATTCCTCTGTTGAAGGCCTAAACTCTAGTACCTCAGAGTATGACTATATTAGGAAGTAAAGCCATTAAGGTAAAATACGGTTCTTAAGGTGGTCTTTAATCCAGTCTCTCTGGTGCCTATGAAGAGGAAATTGGACATGCAAAGAGATACCAGTAAACACGTATATTAAAAAATCACTGATTGTTACAGACAGATAAAAATCTTTCTCCATGTGGAGTGTAATACTGAAAATAAAAGTACACATTCTATGTGGTGAATATTTAAGATTTTTTTCAATGTCTAGAATTCACTTTTTACCACACCGACTCTTGTTTAGAGAAATTACCTTTCCCCCACTATGTCCACTAATCTGAAGCATGTTATCTAGGCTAGATTAATATATACTTATTTCCTAAAAATGTGATCATGAACAGAAGGACAGTGGAACGGAAAATGGTTGCATTTCCAGTCATCCCAAGGCTAAAACTTTGACCATAATGATTCTGCTATTGGAATGTTATTTTGTTTCTGTTCTCAAAGATAGGTTAGTTTCTACAATTTAGATCTGATGTTCTAGAATCCCTCAGATTCTTTTTCAAATATTTTCCAATAAATTCCATTTTGCTTGATTAGATGAGTTTCTGCTGCTTGCAATGAAACAATCCCAACTGTTAATCATAATAGAAGATGCTGCTTTATGGCTTGTTTGTTTACAAATGAAACTTTAGTTTTTCAATGCATTTGTTCATATGTTTTAATTGTCTCATATAGCATTAGAATATATGTTTTAAGTTTGCATTATTCTTAAAGCTTGCTTTTGGAAACAAACGTTAAAAAATTGCAATAATCTGTGAAGTGATTCAAGGATGCACACACTCAGCAGGGGTACCTGAAACTGGGACAGGTGTTGAACATTTCAACCAAATGTACAATTGGCTGGAACACAACAATCATCTGAATTGATTGTGAGAGTTAGGCACACATAAACTGCTAACTTTCCCTGTAGGAGTTCTCTTACTTTCTTAGTATGCCCTAGATTTTTTGACTCCATGAACTACTGTTATCTCAAGGGTAGCATTGATGACACACAGTAAAAGTTGGTTGCAATAACTCAAGCATGCAGCTAGTGAATATTTAAACAGGGCAGAGATAATTTTAGCTAAGTAAATAGTTCCTACTGGTTATACATATGGGCTTCCCCGGTGGCTCAGTGGTAAAGAATCTGCCTGCAATTTGATCCCTGGAACTTGGGAAGATTCCCTGGAAGGAGGGCATGGCAATCCACTTCAAGTACTCTTGATGGGAAATCCCTTGGACAGAGTGGCCTGGCAGGCAATGGTCCACATTGAGTCTGACATACAAAAAATTAATGGTATAGTCTTGAGAAATGGATAATAGAATAATGCTACAGGCTATAGAAAATGTACTCAGTCTATTCCTATATTTTTACTTCCCTTTTAAAATAAGAATCAGGTTTTTGGTACAAATCTAACACTGAAGAATAGTGGAAAACTGTGTCATTAAGCTTTCCCTTCATATCTGCTTTGGGTCTCTAGATGTCAGCCTCTGAGAATAATAGAGATAGGAAGGTGAAAGAGTAGACAATGTGCCAATTAAACAAATTTTATAATACTTTCAAAATTGGCTGTAAATGTAATTTAAAAAATTATGGTAGGTTGAACAATGCCCTCTTCCTAAGATATCTATATTCTAATCCCAGCCTCTGAATATGTACCCTTACATGACAGAAAGAACTTTGTAGGTGTGATTAAATGAAACATATTTTTTAAAATGTTTTTATTTATAAGTGAGTAAATCATATTCCATGATTTGAAATTTAGATGGTGCAATATTCTTTAAATTAAATTATTTTTGGCCACACTAGGTCTTTGTTGCTTTGTGCAAGCTTTCTCCAGTTGTGGTATGCAGGCTACTCATTGGGGTAGCCTCTCTGATTGCAAAGCACAGGCTGTAGCACACAGGCTCAGTAATTGTGGCACACAGGCTTAGCTGCCCCATAGCATGTGGAACCTTCCCGGACCACAGATCAAACTCACGTCCCCTGCAATGGCAGGCCGATTCCTAACCACTGGACCACAAGGGAAGTCCCTAAATGAAATATCTTTAAGTGGAATGATTATCCTGGGTCATCCAGATAGGCCCAAATGAATCACAAAGGTCCTTGTAAAAGGGAGGCAGGAAGGTTGAAGAAGGTGGAAGAAAGAGTGATGAAGGAAGCAGAGTTTGGAATTATGCACTTTGCAGAGGAAGTAAGGGAACCATGAGCCCAGAAATTCTAAAATCCAGAAAAAAAGTCAAGGAGATGGATTTTACACTGTACTTCCAGAAGAATCTAGCTTTACTGACATTTTGAGTTTTAGCTTCATAAGGTTAGCTTGGGATATCTGGGCTCTAGAACTGTAAGTAAATATTTTACACCACTAAATCTGTGGTAATTTGTTATAGCACCAGTAGGAAACTGATATAAAAATAATCAACGTTTTCATTTTTGGTTCTGAGTTGATAACCTACCTGTGCAAAACAGGACTATTATTTACTTTAGGATATTGAAATACTGTCAATATTTAATTGCAATTTTATAATGATTATTTTTTTAAATAGTAGACTTGCCAGTGTTTAAGGTAAAACTGTATTAAATAACTGTTTTGATCACTGCAATAAGGAAATATCTTAGAAATTTCTTTTAAAAATGTTGCTTATGCTATTCAAATAAGTTACATATTAAACAACCTATGGAAAATTATATTGCTTGTATTTTTGGTCATTCAGTCAATTCACTATTATGTAAGACAACTCAAAAATGTATATTTCAGAAACTTAAAAGTGATATGAGCAACTACAGAAAAATACTTTCATGAGGAATCCTACATTTATTCTTGTGTAGACAAATTATTACAATCTGTGATGTCTTCACTGATATGTAAATAATTTAAACAGGAGAAAAGAAAATTTTTATATCTTTTTAAAGAGGCTGGAAATGTTCTGAAGGAGGGGTATCATTGTCCCCATTCTAGTAAGGCTTAGCTGGATGTTTCTAGTTCACATTTTTTCTTCTTTTTATCCAGTTTTAAACATGTGCACTTGGATGTTCCAAAGGGACTCAAATTCGCCTTGCCCAAACCTGAACTGATACTCTGTTAAAAGAAATCCTTTTCCTAATCATTGTTTTCTTTTTAAAGATAGCTATATTTCTCCCAGGCACCAAATCTGGGAATCACACTAGACTTCCAAGGCATAAACATGTTATGTCTTAGTCTCTTTAGGCTGCCATAACACAAATACAATAGACTGGGAGGCTTGTAAACAAAACCAGAAATTATTTCTCAGTTCTGGAGGTTGGGAAGTTGAAGATCAAGTCACTGACAGATTTAATGTATGGTGAGGCTCAGCTTCCTGGTTTATAGATACTGGTCTTACTGTGTCGTCACATGGTATAAGGGACAAGTAAGCTTTCTGGAGTCTCTTTTATAAGTGCACTGATTCCATTCATAAGAGCTCTACCTTCATTGGCTTGTCACCTCCCAAAGGCCTCACCTCTATATACCATCACCTGGGCCTTAGGATTTAACATATGAATTTTGGAGGGACACAATTACTCAGTTTATAGCAATGTACCATCTATGTTTATGCCTCCAAAATCTGTATCTCGAGAGTTTTTTTCTCAGTTTCAGATGCGTGTATCCTATTTCCTCTAAATAATGCCATTAAATTGTCAGACCCCTTCCAAGTTCATCCTTCTTAGGCACTCTCCCTGTGGTACCATAGGCACATAGCCATGGTACCTATAGTGTTGTCTTACATCTTGTGGTTCCTCTTTCTTGCAGTTCCAAGTTTTCTATATTAATTTATGCATAATTTCTATCTCCTGATTGGACTTAGATTGCTGTACCAGCTTAAACTAGCAATCAAGTGTGAGGGTAAAGTAAAGGCATATTCAGCTATTCAAAGTCTTAAAAATCTCTCAAATGCAATTCAACCTTTATTTTGGGAGCTTCTAGAATATGTAAATGAAGAAATAAACCATGAGAGAGGAACACTTGAGCTTCAGGAGATAACAGATCCAAAGCAGGAACAAGATGAAGAGAATTTCAAGGCTGATTATGAAAGAATGTCCTATAATCTATGCTGGCATGTCTAGAGAACAACAATCTAGCATGGAGTAGAAGGATGAATGGTTTCAGGAGGGATATTTGAAGATCAGCAAAAACAAAGTTTGTTATATTGGCTTCTGTGTCAAACTGCAATAAAAAGAGTTGTTAGGATTTAGTTCCAAGGTTAAGGTAAGAATTAATGATAGGCACATATAATATTAACAGGAAAGTCAATTATTAACTCTAGATAAAATTAATTAAACATACTAAATGACACACTCTGTGGCAGAGCTGTAAACAATATTTATGTATCATTTATACTAAAATTGCCAAATATTTATTTAATTAAAAATCACAGAGTCACTGGGAAATGGGGATCTGTGTCTGAGTTAGACTTGTGGGAAGTTCAGGGAGAGAACTAAACACTCTGTTTCCACTGTAGATAGTGACTCACATTTAAAAATTGAGAAAGCAGTAAATACATGAATTTTAGAACTAAGGAATAAAAAAGAGCTAATAAGTTTAAAATCAGCTACAGGACTTGGAGTTAAGTAAGGATAGATTGAAAATACCTATTTTTTTTTCACACCTTATATTTTAAGCTAGGAATATGAATTGCTCAGTTTGGAAAGAATATCAATCCAGTTTTGAAAAGTCTTTGGGCTATTAGACATTAAAGTTAACGATACCTACATACAGACCTGTTCCACACCAATCCTCATCCTCATCCTTATATAGTCATTTAAATATCAGTGGTATATTAAATTTTATGTGTAATATTTTACAAAGTATCTTCAAATGAGTTATCCAATTTCATTTTGCTAATAATCTTATGAAATCCAGAGAGCAAAGGTCACTATGTCTGGATGAGGATTATGTATATGGTTAAATTATTTTATAAAATATATATATATTTATATTTTTATATGTAATATGCAGTTTACCATATCTACTTGTATATTTATATAAAGATGTAGGAAAAACTGTGCATTTTGAAATCATGATGTTTTCAGGAAAAACTAGTGTCTTTCAAATAATTAAATGAGTAACAAACAGGATGTTGCATATATTATGTGAATATACTGAACAAGGGTAGAAACAATATAATGTTTAAATGGGAATTATAAAGAAATTGTGTGCTGTGACTCAGATGGGTCTAATTATTCTGATTTTTATAAAAAGTATTAAGCATATAGTAAGTTCAGGTTGGTATGTTATAAAAGGGATATAAAGAGGAATATAAATTATTCACTAAGCTCAAAGAAATTTCAGTGAATTGTAGGGTTTAATAAAGTAATGCTAGTGATAAAGGGCCTTATATGTTCCAAGCACTATAAAGAGTTCTTTACATGCAATATTTCCCTCAGTATAACATCTACTCCAGGTGAAGGGCCCTTTTGTCATCCCCAATTTATACAGGGTGGAGCTGAGATTTAAGAGTGGCTAAGTAATATGCCCAAAGTGTTAGGGAGATAATGTTGGAGCAGGTATTTGAAGTAAGGTAGTCAGTGCTGCACTCAATATGCCAGCAAATTTGGAAAACTCAGCAGTGGCTACAGGACTAGAAAAGGTCAGTTTTCATTCCAATCCCAAAGAAAGGTAATGCCAAAGAATGCTCAAATTACTGCACAATTGCACTCATTTCACACGCTAATAAAGTAATGCTCAAAATTCTCCAAACCAGGCTTCAGCAATACGTGAACTGTGAACTTCAAGATGTTCAAGCTGGTTTTAGAAAAGACAGAGGAATCAGAGATCAAATTGCCAACATTTGCTGAATCATCAAAAAAGCAAGAGAGTTCCAGAAAAACATCTATTTCTGCTTTATTGACTATGACAAAGCCTTTGACTGTGTGGATCACAATAAACTGTGGAAAATTCTGAAAGAGATGGGAATACCAGACCACCTGACCTGCCTCTTGAGAAATTTGTATGCAGGCCAGGAAGCAACAGTTAGAACTGCACATAGAAAAACAGACTGGTTCCAAATAGGAAAAGGAGTAAGTTAAGGCTGTATATTGTCACCCTGCTTATTTAACTTATATGCAGAGTACATCATGAGAAACGCTGGACTGGAAGAAACACAGGCTGCAATCAAGATTGCTGGGAGAAATATCAATCACCTCAGATATGCAGATGACACCACCCTTATGGCAGAGTGAAGAAGACCTAAAAAGCCTCTGGATGAAAGTGAAAGAGGAGAGTGAAAAAGTTGGCTTAAATCTCAATGTTCAGAAAACTAAGATAACTGCATCTAGTCCCATCACTTCATGGGAAACAGATGGGGAAACAGTGGAAACAGTGTCAGACTTTATTTTTGGGGGCTCCAAAATCACTGCAAATGGTGATTGCAGCCATGAAATTAAAAGACGCTTACTCCTTGGAAGGAACATTATGACGAACCTAGATAGTATATTGAAAAGCAGAGACATTACTTTGCCAACAATCGTCTGTCTAGTCAAGGCTATGGTTTTTCCTGTGGTCATGTATGGATGTGAGAGTTGGGACTGTGAAGAAAGCTGAGTGCCAAAGAATTGATGCTTTTAAACTGTGGTGTTGGAGAAGACTCTTGAGAGTCCCTTGGTCTGCAAGGAGATCCAACCAGTCCATCCTAAAGGAGATCAGTCCTGGGTGTTCTTTGGAAGGACTGATGCTAAAGCTGAAACTCTAATACTTTAGCCACCTCATGTGAAGAGTTGACTCATTGGAAAAGACTCTGATGCTAGGAGGGATTGGGGGCAGGAGGAGAAGGGGATGACAGAGGATGAGATGTCTGGATGGCATCACTTACTCGATGGACGTGAGTTTGAGTGAACTCCGGGAGATGGTTATGGACAGGGAGGCCTAGCGTGCTGTGATTCATGGGGTTGCAAAGAGTCAGACATGACTGATCGACTGAACTGAACTGAGTCAGGCTCTAAAAAATATATTCATAATAACTATACTTTAAAAATATGTAAATATAAAGGCAATAAAAATAAATTCTGAAAGTAAAAGTTAAAACAATAGATAACATCTATAGGGCTTTGGAGGATAAAATATTTATACATATTATTTGTGCCCTTAGAGGCAACCATAAACCAGAATACTTACGGCATCTGTTTGAAGCAGTGCAAGGCTAATAGGGCTCTGGCAAGAGAACGCACTGGTCATAGCAAACACCCTCTTCCAACAACACAAGAGAAGACTCTACACATGGATATCACCAGATGGTCAATACCAAAATTAGATTGATTATATTCTTTGCAGCCAAATATGGAGATGTTCTATACAGTCAGCAAAAACAAGACCAAGATCTGACTATGCCTCAAATCATGAACTCCTTATTGCCAAATTCAGACTTAAATTGAAAAAATTTGGGAAAACCACTGGACCATTCGGATATGACCTAAAGCAAATCCCTTATGATTATACAGTGGATGTGAGAAATAGATTTAAGGGACTAGATCTGATAGAGTGCCTGATGAACTATGAATGGAGGTTTGTGACATTGTAAAGGAGACAGGGAGCAAGACCATCCCCATGGAAAAGAAATGCAAAAACGCAAAATGGCTGTCTGGGGAGGACTTTAGCCATGAAAAGAAGAGAAGCAAAAAGCAAATAGAAAAGGAAAGATATACCCATTTGAATACAGAGTTCCAAAGAAGAGCAAGGAGAGATAAGAAAGTCTTCCTCAGTGATCAGTGCAAAGAAATAGAGGAAAACAATAGAATGGGAAAAACTAGAGATCTCTTCAAGAAATAAAGATACCAAGGGAACATTCGATGCAAAGGTATGTTTAATATAGGATAGATATGGTATGGCCCTAACAGAAGCAGATGACATTAAAAAGAGGTGGCAATAATACACAGATGAACTGTACAAAAAAGATCTTCAGGACCCAGATAATCACAATGGTGTGATCACTTACCTAGAGCCAGACATCCTGGAATGTGAAGTCAAGTAGGCCTTGGGAAGCATTACTAGGAACGAAGTAAGTGGAGGTAATGGATTCCAGCTGAGCTATTTCAAATTCTAAAAGATGATGTTGTGAAAGTGCTGCACTCAATATGTGAGCAAATTTGGAAAACTCAGCAGTGGCTGCAGGACTGGAAAATGTCAGTTTTCATTTCCATGTCAAAGAAAGGAAATGCCAAAGAATGCTCAAGCTGCTGCACAATTGCACTCATCTTACATGCTAGCAAAGTAATGCTCAAAATTCTCCAAGCCAGGCTTAAGCAATGCATGAACATTGAACTTCAGATGTTCAGGCTGGTTTTAGAAAAGGCAGAGGAACCAGAGATCAATGCCAACATCTGCTGGATCATCAAAAAAGCAAGAGAGTTCCAGAAAAACATCTATTTCTGCTTTCTTGACTATGCCAAAGCCTTTGACTGTGTGGATCACAATAAACTATGGAAAGTTCTGAAAGAGATGGGAATACCAGACCACCTGACCTGCCTCTTGAGAAACCTATATGCAGGTCAAGAAGCAACAGTTAGAACTGGACATGGAACAACAGACTGGTTCCAAATAGGAAAAGGAGTACGTCAAAGCTGTATATTGTTACCCTGCTTATTTAAGTTATATGCAGAGTACATCATGAGAAATGCTGGGGTGGATGAAGCACAAGCTGGAATCAAGATTGTCAGGAGAAATATCAATAACCTCAGATATGCAGTCACACCACCCTTATGGCAGAATGGTAAGAACTAAAGACCCTCTTAATGAAAGTGAAAGAGGAGAGTGAAAAAGTTGACTTAAAGCTCAACATTCAGAAAACTAAGATGATAACATCTGGTCCCATCACTTCATAGCAAATAGATGTGGAAATAGTGGAAACTGGCTGACTTTATTTTTGGTCTGCAAAATCACTGCAGATGGTGATTGCAGCCATGAAATACTGTGTTCTGGAGCCAGGGAGTCACAACTACCAAAGCCCCTTGCTCTAGAGTCTGTGTCTGCAACAGGAAAAGCCACCTCAATGAGAAGCCTGCATACTGCAACTAGAGAGTAGCCCCTGCTCACTGCAACTGGAGAAAAGCCTGGGAAGCAACGAAGACCCAGCACAGCCAAAAATCAGTCAATAAATAATAAGTTATTCAAAACAAAACCTTCACCAGATTGCTGAATATAAAAATCCTAGAGTCAGCCAGAAAATGTCAAGGATTAGTCACCAGCACAATTACCTGAGGTTTTTCACAGGCTTGGGTGTGTGAGGCTTCTCTTGGTACTGTCTGTATATGTCCATTTCATTGTTTAGTGCTGCCCGGTGATTTAAAAGAATGGACCCCTGAAAAAAATAAAATAAAAAAATAAAAGACGCTTATTCCTTGGAAGGAAAGTTATGACCAGCCTAGACAGCGTATTAAGAAGCAGAGACATTACTTTGCCAACAAAGATACATCTAGTCAAGGCTATGGTTTTTCCAGTAGCCATGGATGGATGTGAGAGTTAGACTGTAATGAAAGTTGAGTGCGAAAGAATTGATGCTTTTGAACTGTGGTGTTGGAGAAGACTCCTGAGAATCCCTTGTACTTCAAGGAGATCCAACCAGTCCATCCTAAAAGAGATCAATCCTGAGTGTTCATTGGAAGGACTGATGCTGAAGGTGAAACTCCAATACTTTTGCTACCTGATGTGAACTGACTCATTTGAAAAGAGCCTGATGCTGGGAAAGATTGAGGGCAGGAGGAGAAGGGGATGGAGGACAGAGGATGAGATGGTTTTATGGCATCACTAATTCAAAAGACATGAGTTTGGGTAAATTCCTGGAGTTTGTGATGGACAGGGAGGCCTGGCGTGCTGCAGTTCATGGGGTCACAAAGAGTTGGACAGACTGAGTGACTGGACTGAACCAAGGCATCTGCATGAAAGTGAAAGTTGCTCAGTTGTGTCCGACTCTTTGTGACCCCATGGACTATACAGTCTGTGGAATTCTCCAGGCCAGATTACTAGAGTGGACAGTCTTTCCCTTCTCCAGGGGATCTTCCCAACCTAGAGATAAAATCCAGGTCTCCTGCATCGTAGGTGGATTCTTTACCAGCTAAACTACAGGGGAAGCCCAACAATACTGGAGTGGTAGCTTATCCCATCTCCAGTGGATCTTCCTGACCCAGGAGTTGAACCAGGGTCTCCTGTATTGGAGGTGGATTCTTTACCAACTCTGCTATCAGGGAAGGCATCTGTATAGCTCCACTATAAAAAAGTAGATGTGATCACAACAGGGATTCAAAGAGGCAGAACCACGTGGGAGGAGACTTCTAGATGAAAAAAAGAAGTTATCTTTAGAAGCTTAACAGTAAGATGGTTGATGTAAGTGTTAAGAGCACAGACCTTGGAACCAATAGCCTGTGTTTGAAAACTGGCTTTACAATTTACTAACTCTGTGACTTTGGGCTAGTTGTTTTACATCTTTTCCTGGGTTTCCTCATTAATTAAAGAGAGATACTTATCTACTCCATGGACTTGTAATGAAGAGCAAATCTTTGCTACATGTATTATGCGGAGACTAGTGTCTGGAAAACAAGAAACACAATTATAGGTGTTAGGTACTATCATCATCACCATCATTTTCATTGTAAATATCACTTTTATCAATATATAACAATGAATGCATTGGTATAAAAGTGTACTTAAAGAGCTGTGACTGTGAAAGACAAGCAAAACAAAGATTAGATAATAATGCATTATGAGAATAATGCAACTGAAAGGGAATTTGATTGTTTCTATGCTACATAAAACAAAAGTTCAATCTCCAAAAGTTTTTGGACAAAACAGATAATAATTTACATCTATTTTCAAAACTGGTGCATTTTAAATTTAATATACACAAATGAAAAAAAACATTTACAGAGTAAGAAAACTTCAGATATAAAAATTGACATGGACTGTGAATATACCATTCAAATCACTAAAATATAGTAAGAGCATATGAAGACTATAAAGATGTCTGAAGAAGTCCTAAATATCTGTATATTAAGACAAGCAATATAAATTTGTAAATCTTCAATTGAAGGCCAATAGTTGAGAAGATGCTCTTTTAAATTAAAGGAGTAAAGGTACAGCCAAGTTAATACCTTAAAATGAAACAAATTTATTAATTGAAAACACTATGTCTAATATATGAGGCATAGCAACCACAAGATACTAACAGGGGAACATGTAATGAGCAACAAGGACAATGACCTCCCATTCAGCATACATTTTCTGTAATAAATATATCAATAAGACTTTATCAATACAAATTTAACAGAAGGAAATCTGCCTATTCTGACTTGACACTTCTTTCTATGCAACTCATCATTAGTAAAACATGTCAAATAATCCTAGTTATTCCCAGTACCCCTATTTTTACAAAATGAAAGAACAAATCCTTTGTGATTTTGCAGGAGTACTTTGGGAAATTACAAAGATGACTTTAAGTGGAAAGGTCATTTATGATTTAATTTTTTAAAGTAATAGACTTTTTTAGAGGAGTTACAGAAAACTTGAGCAGAATGTACAGAGTTCTCTCCCCAACTCTGTTTTTCCTGTAATAAACATTTTCATTGGTGTGGTATATTTGTTGATGAACCAGTTGAACAATAAACATTGTTCAGTTTTGTTTAACATTGAACAAAGGAACAATTGATGCACCAATATCAGTAAATTATTATTGCCTAATATCCATAGTTTACTTTGTTTCACTCCTTATGTCATAAAATTCCACAGGTTTTGCTAAATGCATGCAATGTCATGTATCAAACATTATAGTATTATACAGTATAGTTTTTGGAGAAGGAAATGATAACCCACTCCAGTTTTCTTGCCTGGAGAATCCCTGTGGACAGCGGAGCTGGCAGGTCAGTCCATGGGGTCACAGTCAGATACGACTGAGTGACTAAGCACAGTATAGTTTCACTGCCTTAAAATGCCACCTTTCATACCTATTCATTGTTCTTCTCTACTCCCTGCCAACCCTAACACATGATAACTACCCTTTTTTTTTTTTCTTTACTATCTCTATAGTTCTGCCTTTTCTGGAATATCATATAGTTGGAATTAAACAGTATATAGTCATTTAGACTGGCTTCCTTCACTAAACAATGTGCAGTAAAGTGTCCTCCATTTCTTTCTGTGGCTTGATAGCACCTCATTTCTTCTTGCTGCTGAATAACAATATTCCATTGTTTCATCCATCGCATTAGAACTGATTCAAATGTATTCTTTTTAATGAAACTGGAGCCTATTATACAGAGTGAAGTAAGCCAGAAAGAAAAACACCAATACAGTATACTAACACTTATATATGGAATTTAGAAAGATGGTAATGATGACCCAGTATGCGAGACAGCAAAAGAGACACAGATGTGTAGAGCGGACTTTTGGACTCTGAGGGAGAGGGAGGGGGAGAGGGTGGGATGATTTGGGAGAATGGCATTGAAACATGTATACTATCATGTAAGAAACGAATCACCAGTCTATGTTTGATGCAGGATACAGGATGCTTGGGGCTGGTGCACGGGGATGATCCAGAGAGATGATATGGGGTGGGAGGTGGGAGGGGGGTTCATGTTTGGGAACTCATGTACACCTGTGGTGGATTCATGTCAATGTATGGCAAAACCAATACAGTACTGTAAAGTAAAATAAAGTAAAAATAAAAATAAAAACAACAATATTCCATTCACTTACTGAAAGACATCTTGGGTGCTTCCAGTCTTTATCAGTTTTTCTTGTGCATATGTTTTTTTTGGTGAATATGTTTTCAACTTGTTTGGGTAAGTGCCAAGAAATGGGATTGCAAATAATGTGGTGAGAGTATGTTTAGTTTTGAAATAAAACTTAGAAACTATTTCCAAAGTAGCTGCACCATTTTGCATTCCCATTGGCAGTTATTTCCTGTTGCTCCCCACATCTTCACCAACATTTGATCTTGTCCATATTTTAGATTTTAACCATTCTAATAGGTATATGGTGCATATTAATTTAATTCTTCTAATGTTATATAATGTTGAGCATATTTTTGTATGCATATTTTCTATTCATATATCTTTTTTGTTGAGGTGTTGTTAGGCTCTTCTGCTCCCCCTTAACATTGAGTTGTTCGATTTCTTAATGTTGAGTTTTAGGAGTTCATTGTGAACTAAAGAATACAAGTCTTTTATCAGATATTTGTTATACAAATGTTTTCTCCAGGACTATGGCTTGTCTTTTCATTTTTTGAACAGTACTTTCCTAAGAGAAGGAGTTTTTAATTTTGATTAAGTCCAGTTTTGATCCCTGGGTCTGGAAGATCCCCTGGAGAAGGAAAAGGCAACCCACTCCAGTATTCTTGCCTGAAGAATCCCATGGATAGAGAAGCCTGGCAGGCTACAGTTCATGGGGTCCAAAAGAACCAGATATGACTTAGTGACTGAATACCACCACCATTATCCATTTTTGAGTTAAGTTTTGTGGAAGTAGCAGGTCAATGTTTAGATTTATTTTCTTGTACCAAATATCCAGTTGTCTTAACTAAATGTCAATTATTCCATTTGTTAAAAAGACTTTGTTTCTGCATTTGCTTGGTTTTGCTTTTTTTTTTTTTTAATCAAAAATTGGTGGTGGTTTAATCGCTAAGTCATGTCCAACTCTTGCAGCCCCGTGGGCTGTAGCCTACTAGACTCCTTTGTCCCTGGGATTTCCCAGGCGAGAATATTGGAGTGGGTTGCCATTTCCTGCTCCAGGAGATCTTCCTGACCCAGGAATCAAATCCAGGTCTCCTGCATTGCAGGTGAATTCTTTACCAACTGAGCCACCAGGGGAGCCCCAAATTTAGTTGAGTATATTTGCTTGGGTCTGTTTCTGGTTCTACATTCTGTTCTATTGATCTATTAATATTTGTCTATTCTTTCACCAATTTTATGCTATTTTGACTACTGTAGTTATTTTTCTTGACTAATTTGTGTTTACATACTGAATGTCTCTTTTTTAAGCAACTAAAAAAGGAGAATGCCCAGAGAAGGAAGAACATGTACATGACAGAATATATTTGTGTAAACTTGATTGGCACTTGTGAAGTATAGAAAGAGAACAAATGGACTTTGTAAAAATGGAGAAATTGACCAAGCAAAAAGTCAGCATATCTATGTGATTCAAAATTAACTTCAGTATCAGATAATTCTTGAATTTGCATAGTGAATTTTCATAAAACCTTTATATGTGAATTTCTTAGACCCTATGAAGTTCTAAGTTGTCTACTGTAAACAATGTGAAGAGCCAAGCACTAAATGTCCAACATTAATTAATTGGTTAGGCAAATCACAAAATGTTTAATTCTTGGAATATTAAACAGATACATTATATTAACAAACTTTCCTCAGGTGGAAAATACTTACTGTGTAGTCTGTAATGTGAAATTAGAATACAAAATTTATAGAATGAATGTAAACAAAATGTGATTAAAAGAAAAAATATAAATAAATACAAGTGCTATATTTGTATAAGGGAATATGCAATGGACCCCATCTACAACTTTATATTTTTCACTTTCTATAAGAAGCACATTTACTTTTAAAAGAGTTTGAGAAATAAATACTTCACGTACCATAAAATTTACCTATTTTATGTCTACAATTCAATGGGTTTTAGCATATTCATAAAGTTGTGCAACAATCATTACAATCTAATTTTAGAATACTTTCATCACACATCAAACAAACCCTGTACCCATTAGTGGTCAGTTGCTGTGTTCTCTCTACAACACAGACCTAGCCATGCATTCATTGACTGTCTTTATAGATTTGCCTGTTTTACATATTTCAAATAAATGGATTAATGTAGTATGTGGTCTTTTTGTGACAATTTTTTCTACTTAGAATGATTTCCTCAAGGTCACTCATGTTTGTGTATCACTGCTTCCATTTTATGGTCTGGTAATATTTTACATTTTATTTATTCATTCATCAGGTGGTGGACATTGACTCTGCCATTCCAGAAGTGATACTTCTCCATATTTTCCTTTAAAAAGAGAAGCAAATTATCTTTAAAACTTTATATTTTGACAGGAAATCAAATGTTATATGCACAGTTGCACACATGTCTACCTTTGTTTGTGAATGAAGGTGGGAGCCTTGAAGAGGGTTCCCTGGGTTTGGTATTAAAATAAGGAGAGAAGAAAAGTAGCATTTATAATAGTGGTCATGTGGTTTATAGTCGTTGTAGGGTCTCTAGATCCTATCTATAGAGCCGTTGTTGTTGTTTTAGTCACTAAGTCACGTCTGACTCTTTTGCAACCCCGTGGAGTATAGCCCGCTGGGCTACTATGTCCATTTGACTTCCCAGGTAATACTGCAGTGGGTTGCCAGCTTGTCCTTCAGGGGATCTTCCTGACCCTGGAAGTTCCCTTCCTGGGTCAGGAAGACATTCCTGACCACATGTCTTCTGTCTCCTGCATTGGCAGGCAGATTCTTACTGGTGAGCCACTGGAGAAGCCCATATTATAATTATATATTGTTGTTGCTCAGTCACTCAGCTGAGTCTGACTCTTTGTGACCCCATTGACTGCAGCATGCCAGGCTTCTCTGTCCTTCACTATCTCCTGGAGTTTTCTCAAACTCATGTCCATTGAGTCAATGATGCTATCCAACCATCTCATCCTCTGTCTCCCTCTTTTCCTCTTGTCCTCAATCTTTCCCAGCATCACGGTCTTTTCCAATGAGCTGGCTCTTCACATCAGGTGGCCAAAGTATTGGAGCTTCAGTTTCTGCACCAGTCCTTCCAGTGAATATTCAAGGTTGATTTCCTTTAAAATTGACTGGTTTGATCTCCTTGTGGTCCAAGGAACTCAGAAGAGTCTTATCCAACACCACAATTCAAAAGCATCAATTCCTCAGTGCCCAGCCTTTTTTAATCATCCAACTCTCATATCCATACATGAAAACTGGCAAAACCATAGCTTTGACTATACAGACCTTTGTCGGCAAAGTAATGTCTCTGCTTTTTAATACACTGTCTGGAAGTGTCATAGCTTTTCATCCAAGAAGCAAGATCTCTTAATTTCATGACTGAAGTCACCATCTGCCATGATTTTGGAGCCCCCCAAAATAAAATCTGTCACTGTTTCCATTGTTTCCCCATCTATTTGCTATGAAGTAATGGGACCAGATGTTATGCTCTTAGTTTTTTGAATGTTGTGTTTGTGTGTGTGTGTGTTTTAAGCCAGCTTTTTCACTCTCCTCTTTCACCTTCATCAAGAGGCTCTTCTGTTCCTTTTTGCTTTCTGCCATTAGGGTGGTGTTATTTGCATATCTGAGGTTATTGATATTAATCCTGGCAATCTTGATTCCAGTTTGAGCTTCATCCAGCCTGGCCTTTCACATGATGTACTCTACATATAAGTTAAATAAGCAGGATGACAATATAGCCTTGACATATTCTTTTCCCAGTTTTGAACAAGACTGTTGTTCCATGTCCAGTTCCAATTACTGCTTCTTGACCTTCATACAGGTTTCTTAGGAAGCATTTTAGGTGGTTTGGTATTCCCATCTCTTTAGATTTCCACAGTTTGTTGTGGTCCACACAGTCAAAGGCTTTATTTAGCATAGCTGATGAAGTAGAAGTAGATGTTTTTCTGGAACTCTTTTGCTCTCTCCATGAGTCAATGAATATTTGCAATTTGATTTCTGTTTCCTCTCCTTTTTCTGAATACACCTTGTACATCTGGAAGTTCTTGGTTCATGTGCTGTTGAACCATAGCTTGAAGAATATTGAGCATTACCTTGCTAGCATGTTAAATGAATGCAATTGTGTAATAGTTTGCACTTTCTTTGGCATTGCCTTTGTTTGGGATTGGAATGAAAACTGACCTTTTCCATTCCTGTGGCCACTGCTGAGTTTTCCAAATTTGCTGACATATTGAGTGCAGCACTTTAACAGCATCTTTTAGGATTTGAAATAGCTAAGCTAGAATTCTATCACTTCTACGAGCTTTGTTCATAGTAATGCTTCCTAAGACCCACTTGATATGTACTCATTATTCTGTAATTGCCCTGCCATGTACACATTGTGTGATTGAGGGCAATCATGGAGCTTCCTAAACCTTTAATCTTCCTCCTGTCTGAATTCCAGTTTTAATAGTCCATGAGTATGGCTGTACATGTGTGCTAAGTCACTTCAGGCTTGTTGACTGTTTGTGAACCTATGGATTATAGCCTACCAAGCTCCTTTGTCCATCGAATTCACCAGGCAAAAATACTGAAGAGGGTTGCCATACCCTCCTCCAGGGGGTCTTTCTGATCCAGGGATTGAAATGGCATCTATCTTCCCTGCATCGGCAGGAGGATTCTTTACCACTAACTAGTGCCACTTGGGAAGTCTCTATAAAGTCGTAATTTCTGATAATAAAGATGAACATATATTTAAGTGATAAATTATTTTCAGTAAAATAAACTAACCTATTTGATGATGTTCATCACAGTACTGTTTATAATATCCAGACCATGGAAGCACCCTAGATGTCCATCAGCAGATGAACGGATAAGAAAGCTGTGGTACATATACACAATGGAATATTACTCAGCCATTAAAAAGAATACACTTGAATCAGTTCTAATGAGGTGGATGAAACTGGAACCTATTATACAGAGTGAAGTAAGAAAGAAAAACACCAATACAGTATACTAATGCATATATATGGAATTTAGAAAGAAGATAATGATAACCCTGTATGGGAGACAGCAAAAGAGATACAGATGTATTGAGAAGTCTTTTGGACTCTGTGGGAGAGGGCGAGGGAGGGATAATATGGGAAAATGGCATTGAAACATGTAAAATATCATATGTGAAACAAATTGCCAGTCCAGGTTTGATGCATGATACAGGGTGTTCGGGGCTGGTGCACTGGGATGACCCAGAGGGATGGGATGGGGAGGGAAGAGGGAGGGGGGTTCAGGATGGGGAACACATGTACACTCATGGCAGATTCAAGTCAATGTATGGCAAAACCAATACAGTATTGTAAAGTAAAATAAATTAATTAAATTTAAAAAAGTATTGCATCTGTCTGAATGGTCAGTTTAGGGACCAATCATGCTTAAATGTGTAAAAAAAATCTGTAATTAGTGATTATGTATTTTTTAAAAAAACTTTATTCATAAGAAAAATCAATGTTTTTGTGGTGCTTATGTGCAAAGTATACATGGCCAAATATTAGGTATGGGTATATTTTATATTAAGCCAATATAAAAAATTACCTAGACTGCAATTAAATTGGTATACATTAAGACAAACCATGAAATTATACAGAATCGTCAAAACCTAAATACCAAGGTAGTATATAAATAAAAAATTTTTTTAAACTTCTAATATATGAAAGTCAACTGAAATTTTCAGGAGGATCAGCAGAAATACATTGAGACATATTTCAAGAGAAAAAGTGAAAGAGATAAAATTAGAGTGCTCATCTGGGAAGTCCTATAAAAATAGCTCTACAAAGATGTGAAAAAATAGTTAAAAACTTATCAATAAATAATAAAATATGTTTCCAGAATTAAAGGTCTCATGTAATGATTAGTTAATGAAAAAACCTTATTTATGTTCATCATGAAATTTCAGAAGAGATAAACATGATTCTTAAAATCACTGATGAATAAAAGCACATCAGAAAAAAGTTTGGAATTACTTCTCTGTAAGACTAGACACTGGTACTTAGTCTTCAAAATTTCTGGCCCAAAATTTCTAGTCTAGAATTCTAAGGTCAGTAGAAATGAGTATGGGGAAAGAATAATGATCTTTTCATGCATGTAGTATCTTTAAAATTCATCCAACATGCCATTTCTCTAGAAACTACCAGAAGATAATCTCACAAAATGAAGACTAAACCAAGAAATAGGATCATATTGAATTCAGAAAGGAGAAGATTAAAAAACATCTCAGAGGTAACAGTGATGCACTGGATAAACAACAAGAGAAATACTGGGATAACTAAGCAACATACCTCGGGAATAACCGGCCAGATTGAAATATTGGAAGAGGAGGAAAATTACACGAGTATCTATTGATGATGATGGGGAAGTGGAAAATCAGACCCCCACTCCCATTAATTGTTCCAATAAAACTAAAATTTGTACAGCATTTGATATTTATCAATTGAACATTTAATTCTCAGTGGTGGCAAGTTACAATATTATATGCCCTGAGTACCAATCCTTGAAATTCCAATGCTTCTGTATTAGAAGGAAGTGAGGAAGGGAAGTGTGAGTAGAGAATACAATATCCTGTGAATTCAGGAGACCTGGGTTCAATCCCTGGTTGGGAAGATGCCCTGGAGAAGGAAATGGCACCCCACTTCAGTATTCTTGCTTGGAGAATTCCATGGACAGAGGAGCCTGGTGGGCTACAGTTCACACAATGTTGCAGAGTCAGACATGACTGAGTGACTTTCACTTTACTTTATCACTTTATACTATGAGAGATTTAAATTCTTATCCTTCAGTTGTAGAGTGTTATATTCAAAACTCAAACATCAGGAAATTGCATCAAATGCAGAAACAAAAGGAGAATGAGCTTAAAGAATTGCAAATGGTTATTTCCTGAAATTGCTAACCTCAGAAAATGAAGGAGAAATGGGGCATATAACTACTGTGCTCTGTAATTATTATGAAACTACTTGAATTTGAGACTGACATGGATTTATTCAGCTTAAAATGAATGTTTAAAAATAACCATAGCAAAATATATAATTCATTTAGTTCTATCACCTAAAAGAAAGTGGTGAAAGGAGAAGAGAAGAAAAAAAAGGCAAGTACTTCTGCCATCACTGTTTTGTACTCCATGAGGAAGCCCAAAGGAAGAAGAAGACCAAAACTGAGGGCAGTTTGGTTATGGGATTCTCACTGAAACAATTTCATTAAATTATTCTTCCTTTTTATTTTTCCAAAATCAAGCGATCATGCACTTATCATGAAATGACTGAAGAGCCCCTTTAAAGAGTATACAAGGATGCCTTTCCTGATTGTTGACTTTCTGTTTCCAATGCAGCCAACATCCTTAATATAACCCTATCTATCTGCGTCTTATAACTTTATTCCATTAATATGTTTCTATTTAGTACTTTGTAAAAATGAATTTCTAATAGGGGTATGTATAGGCATGTACTCAGCATGTATGAAGCTATCTCCATCATCGTTATACTACTGGCAGTTGTCTGCTTGCAGTGAAAAGAATTACATTTTGTAGCATCTTTACTTGACAAATTTAAATGTTTTAGCTAATATATTTTCTCCAGAGACAGTTATAGGATGCAGAGAGAGGTACAAATTACCATCATGTCAATTATAGTAATGCTTTTACACAACAGGTATAAGTAGTGGGTCATGAGAACCACTAGTCTCCTTCTTGTTACTAATAACATAGTGCCAATCAAATTCTATATATGTGGGTAGTGGCTTTTTAGGGAGGTGATAAAAATGAACAAACAAATTATCCCTATTAAGACAATTATAGTAGGCCATGTTCCAAGCAAAGTGAGAACAGGAACCCAGCACTGATAGTCTCTTTTCCCAGACCTTTTCAGTGATACCATAAACAGAACCTGGCATTAATGTTTACAGAGAAGAGACAGCTTGTTAGAAATATTTGGATATTACTTTGCAGAGTAATACCAGATAATGCTCAAATCACTGTTAGCATTCCTGAAAGAAGAATATGCAAAAGAGCTCTTTAAGGTGACAGTTTATGCTTCTCTTATAAGAAAGAGATTCTTAACCTGAGGCCCATGGGCTCCCAAGCGTCTGTGGAAGGATTAAGGGTTTCAAGACAAAAATCCATGCATTATGAGAGGCAAAAGCTTGTGTCTATATCACTGTAGTACCAGAAGTACATGTAACTTTGTTGCTAATAAAAATGAGAGATTTTATACATCAAGAAGCAGTTATTGCAGATATTTTGATCAGTAGTTCATGCTTGTTAAAACTTCAAGATTATTGTAATTATTGAGTATTTTATTAGAACTTATTACTTTAGTCATTAATAATGAAATAATAATGTAAGTTTTAAAAAACTATATTGCAATATATTTTTATGTTTAATTTAATGCATTATATTCATTTAAAAACATTATTATGAAAAGGAGGCCAGGCTTTACAAGACTACCAAAGTGACCTATAGATCAAAAAGTGGTTGCAAATATTTGGTTAAATTCAGAGATAAAAATATTCTGCTTTTGAATTTGAGGTTGAGTGGCACTAGTGGTAAAGAGCCCACCTGCCAGTGCAGGAAACAAGACACACAGGTTTGATTCCTGGGCCAGAAAGATCCCCTGGAGGAGGGCATGGCAACACACTCCAGCATTCTTACCTGGAGGAGAGGAGGAGCCTGGTGGGCTAGAGTCCATAGGGTCCCAAAGAGTGACATGACTGAAGTGACATAGCACACACACACAGAACTGAGTACTCAGTTTAATATCAGGATGTCAAGGTGTTGTTTGGGAATGGCTTTGAAATTTCTTTTTTCTTTTTTTTTTCTTTTTGAAAGAAGGGAGGAGTGCTTGATTGTTTAGAAGTCTTCTAGAGCATATACAGGTCTAATGTAGAAACATGAACCATAAAACTTTAAACATTTTGAAATATTGTATTATAGCACCAAGCCAACAGGGAGGAAGAGAGAGATTTCCTGGGAGATAGAGATAATGGATAGAAATACCAAGTGTTGATGGAGACATTCTTAAATGGCCAGAGTGTGATTTAGCAGTCCATTTTCATGTCATTGATTTTTCACTGTCATTGAAATGAACTTGTTTGCTCATCAGAAATTGCCTCTGGTACCTGCTTTTTGCTCCTTTTTCCTTTTTTTTTTTTTCTCTTCATCTAAATCATGTCATATTATTCCTTATTGTTATCAAGCAGCAGAATATGACATTCTAGAGAGGAGAAAGGATTTGGACATTCAAGATCTTTGTCAGCCATAGCTAATCACACTACTGACAGTCAATAAGAAATCAGTGCTTTCTATTATTGTTTCAGTTTATTTGCTTTTTTATTACAAATTTTACTTTTAACAGTGCAAGAAGTGAAAGTTAAAAACACCAGATATAGGTTGGGAAGCATTATTTTTTTTTCATTGTTAATTTGGTACCTGATCAAACATATTCAATGATGATTATTGTTTTCAAATTATATATTATTGCTAGGATAAAGAAATCTAGAAGGTATCTCCAGAACTATCAATTATAGTTGATAGTTGGTATTATAATTGATATAATTATTCTTCAGAAATTACTTTTGAATGTATCTCAGTGACGTGATGCTCTGACTCACTTGAAACATATGTGACATTTGTAAGTTTGATCTTTCTTCACACTGTAAATTGTAAACTAATACAGAGACCAAATATCATGTGCTTTATGTAAAGCCTTGCATAGAATATGTATAGCCAAATGCACTATCATTGGTCAACAAATATTAAAGAGATGGTAGCATATGATAGAGATTTGGTTTTACAAGTATTATATTTGTGATATTTTGCATGATTCTGCAACACAGTAATCTTATTTTGGATCTTGTTTAGAGTCATCATGCATATTTGATAAATATTTCCAAACCATAATTATAAAATCAAGTGATTTTATAATAATGTGCCTTTAAAAATATTTGCCTTAAGAATCATATTCAGGATAAAATTCTCTGGCTGGAATAACTTCTCTGAGTGTAAATCTTTTTTTCTTGTTATTCTTAATCTTTGTATTTACCACACTTTCACTGAAAAACAATGCAAAAACTCTGCTTCATTTTTCTACAGTTATTACATTATCCTTCCCCTGCTATCATTGGTTCAGGTCTTATATATTAAATTTCTTCTAGTGGTTTCTTAGTAGTACTTAGATGACTTCAAATCCATTTAATTATCTTGTGTTAATTCTTCATTTTTATCAATTTGGTTATCACTATTGGAGTCCATTTGTACAGTCCACAATTTCTTACCATAAAGAATAATAACAGACCAATGATAAAAGCTTTTGAAAATCTCATCCTC